>NW_011888789.1:5999996-6044349 GCF_000151845.1 Pteropus vampyrus
GTAAGTTGTTATCTAGTCTTATCTGGATTTTAAGTTTATTAACATAGCTCTGAGATAATATCAGCCTTTTCAGTTTTAGACCAAATTTATCAGATTAGTAGGGATGAGTATCTAGATCATGTAACAGAGCAACATAATACGATTTAGGTATTGTTTTGTTGTTGTTGTTGTTGTTGTTGTTGTCTTGCTAAACTCACATTCCAGGATCAAGTGAACCAATCAATCAGACACTCAATTTTTAGATGCCCATGTACATACCATTTGCCATTTGGTTCACAGTACCTTATATTTGTACTTATTACTTTACTTAAACTTTGTTTCCACAGTGAAACTGTAAACTCTAAGGGAAGAAACCATTGTCTTTTTCTTTTGCGGATCCTTAATACCAGTATAATAGCTTGTTAAAGTAGATACACAAATTTCCACAGCAAGAAATCAGGTATATTCATTCAATACTCAAAAAAAACTTTTGTTATGGAAAAAGTTAAACATATGCACCATCGACACACCATCTGCCACTTTCTAAATTTTGTTTCATGGATGTATAAGATGAAGGCTGGGGAAAGACGTCAGTTAAATTTATACTTTCTCTTCGCTAATAGAAGAAGCAAAATACAGTATATCATGGGAAAGATACTGTTGTAAGAATTACACAGCAGCCAGAGAAAGGAGAGGCTCCTGGCTTCCACAGCCAGCATTATATAGGCAATGATGAGCTGGGTGTGGGCCCAGGTGAGAGTTCTATAGAGCAGCCGTAGTGGCCAGGATCTGATAAACAAATTGGCAAAGGTATGAATCAGGTAGTCAGCTTCCACCATCACAGCCCAGCAAAGAAACCCAAACACCTGTCCGGGATGGAGTCCATGCCACCACGCAGAGAAGGCGAAGGTCTGCAGCAATGGCCAGGCCTTGCTGTGCTGGAATATGAGGCGTCTGAGCCACCGAGCTGTGCTTTGGTTCCACCTCCTTGTGAACAGGGATATCCTGTGGGTTGTTTCCAGTGTCCAAATGTCCGCATCAGGGATGTATCCCTCCTCACCAGGGCTCTGACCAAGCTCAAATCCAAAGCCTGCTGCACAGAGGAGGGAGTCATCCAGGAGCCAGTGAGAGTAGTAGGTGAGTTTGAAGAGCCCGGCGGTGGACCACATGACATAGATGCACTGGAGTTGCTGGCAGTCAGCCAGTCCCACGCCTGCACTCACCACCCCTGTCAAAACCGCCTTCAGACCCTCTAGTCCTAGAATCTGCAGACCCCTCCAGGTCAGAGCCCAGAAAGAGTGCCTGGGATACAAAGAGCTGGACCCTTGAACACGAGCCTGAAACCTCTGGAAAGAACACAGAGGACCCCCTAGGAGAGCAGGGAAAAAGAGCAAATAACTGAAATAGGGCAGTGCCTTACACAGATGCTCAGGCAAAAAGCTCCTGCTCCTGATGCCTCCTGATGCTGCGTCCACTTTCCCCTCACAAATGTCCAGCGAGAGGGATGTGACCCTCTGGGTCAAGAGCATAAGGGAAGAAAGAGTGATGTAGAACCTGAAAGAGATTTTTTTTTTTTAATGTAAAAACACTTCATATTTCTTTTATCCTATCCAGTCCCTCACACATGACCCCACAGCAAATGGGGGTCTCTGAATGATTAAGACCAATCTCATGACTTGCAGTGTCTCCACAAAGACTCTTGGAATAATTCAGAACCACAGGCTACTCTGGGCAGGATCAAAAGGTACATGGGGAAGTTAATCATTAGTCAGAGAGGCAAATAAAAGAATGACAAGGAATATTGTAGGGAAACATTGATTACAATATTTCTAAAAATGGCTTGTAAAGATTAGGATCATGGACCTGGGAGAAGTTTGCCATAGAAGAAACAAAAACTTAGTAGCGAAGAGATGATGGGAAGTTGAAGATTTTAAACATGAACCAGTCCCTAACGGTAAGAGTCTGCAGGCTTTGGGGTTTGAGCTGAGGAAAGGTGAGTCAAGCTAGAGGTTCAGGGCATGCACTGAGTCATTGGCCATTTGATGTGTGTTCTTAACCAACTGCCTGAACTGTTCCTACTGTACCATCACAGATAGAGAAGATGGTGCTGGCAGGATTATTGTGGAGAAAATTAATGAAAATTACAGCGACGTGCTCTACAATCAGGAATGCTGTCCTGCAGAGAGAAAACAGCGCTGTTTCCCAGTCACTGCTGTTTCTATCTGTGCCTGGGACTTAAGGACACCTGACCTCCTCATTTGACTTACCCTGATGGTAAGCAAAGTAGCCTCCAATGCCACTCTGTTCACTCACCTTCTGCTAAGGACTGAACATGTTCCCCACAAATCAATATGTTGAAGTCTTAACCCCTAGCACCTCAGAATGTGACTGTATTTGGAAATATGGTCTTTAAAGAAGTAATTATGTTAAACTGAGTCATTAGGATGGACTCTAATTCAATATAACTGGTGTCCTGAATAGGAGAAGAGATTAGGACACAAACACACACAGAAGGAAGATCATATGAAGACACAGGGAGATGATGACCATCTACAGACCAAGGAGAAAGGCCTCAGAAGAAGCCGAACCTATCAATACCTTGATCTTGGACTTGCAGCCTTCGGAAGAAATAAATTTCTGTTGTTTAGGCCATCTGGTCTGTGGTACTTTGTTATGAAAACCCAAGAAAACAAATGCAGCTTCCCACCTCAGCTCTGGCTCAGCCTTCCTCCTGTCCAGCTAGATCCTGCTCAACTTGTTCCTCCAGACCTTATCGGGTCCTGGCTTCCTACTAGAATTCTAATTCCACATCCCCGTTAGTATTCTCTACTTCCTACCCACCTGCCTTCTTCTCTTTTCTTCAGAGAAGCAAACCCTGAAGCTTTGGTGAAACAGTCAGGATAAAGAAAAGGATTCTGGGTTTGGTAGCAATGGCAAAGTGAGTAAGTCAATGGCAGGCTAGAATCAGAGAGGTGGCCCACCTCAACAGAGCAAAGCCCTGATTCTCTGAGTGACCATGGACAATAGGCTTCAAGATTGCAGAAATGTTTCCCCCTAAACTTGGTGATCTCACTGACTCATGAAGACACTTCTCTACACTGTAATTGATTTTTTCCCTTAGATTGGGTGACTTTCCTTCTTCTGGGAGGATGGAACAGCTGGGCCTCAATTAAAGTAAAACTCTTACACAGCCAGTGCCATGGGAAGGCAACAAAGGTTTACAGTGGATTTATACCTTACCTGTACTGCTAAAGGGGAGGGCAGGCTGCTGGCTGTGAGTCTAAACCACCCATGTGAGGTGAGCAAACTGTGCTTAGTCACTGCCAGGCAGGCCTCATCTGTGGGCCATGGGACTCCCGGGTCAACCTCCTTCTCAGGCACAATGATAATTACAGCTAAGTGCCAGACACTGCTTCGTAGGTAACACATTGTAGTTATTAGTAGTCATATAATTACATTAATTCATTATCTCTAAAATAAGAGTCTTGCAAGACGCATTTTATTAACCCTTCCCCACCCCCCACATATACAAACACACTTTTTTTTTTTCTCCAGAAAAAGAAATCGAGGTCAAGAGAGGTTAAATGATTTGCTCAAGGCCACACTGCTCAAATGTGGAAGAATGTGTTCAAACACCACACCCAATTTTCTGCATTACCACCACGGTGCAAGCTAACTTTTGATCAGCTCAGTACAATCAAATGAACAAATTGCTTTACCTTGTGGAAGGAGGTTCTTGCAGATAATACTCAGTGTAGTGCAGACCCAGGTGACACAGTGTCTGCCAGGTCATTTGAAAGAAGAAAGTCCGCCTGTGGACTTCCTGTGGGCCGAGTGAATAGATCAGAACCACGGCACACAGAGCAGGAATGAAGACAAGCACAGCGAAGGAACCCATAGCAGTCAAGGCCAGAGCACCTCCTCCAGCCAAGAGAAAGAGGTATCTGAAACAACAAGGACAACCTGTGAAACTCACTTAGAACAGTACGACAGTAGGTCACTTCAGATGCCATCTAGGTAACCCAATTGAAGTGGGCCTCACATAATACCTAAAGCAGTTATATTGTTATCCCTCCAAAATCTTCCTTTTGTTCTTCTAAAGGAAAGAACCATGTGGGGAAAGAGCCAGGGTCAAATTGTGAGTCACTACCTCAAGATAAAAACCTTAATTCCTGCCTTAGCAACCCTGGGAGCCTCTCTTTGATGTTTGTCATTCAAGTGGGAACAATACCTGCCCTAACAATCCTGTGGGTGACAGGTCTGGAAGGCTTCCTAGTAAAAACATCTTCAGAATCTAGTGGTATGAAAAGTGATGTCAATCTGGTGTTGAGGATCTAGGGAAGCTCTCTAGGCAGCATCTCATTGAGATGTATCTCTTCACTTTCCATGGGATTGCACTGCCCTCGACCTTACAGGAAGGAGAGGGAGAAGCTCAGTGCCTCCCTTTGATAAATGTTTGAAAACTCTAATAGAAAATCTTTATACCTGCCTTAATCCTCCCTGGGCCATTCCTATGCTTCTCTTAGAGCCTATGCTTGGGGTGACTCCTCCCCACAATCACTCCTGTTAACATTGTGGTCCAAGCCTTTACTTCCCTGCTGTGGGAAAATAAGGGGAACACTTAATCCTTACACAGCGAAGTGGAAGCAGAAGCAACACTCTATGCAGAAGCAACTGCCCTAGGGATTCGTAAACATTAAAATGTCTATACATGTATAATGTAGGATGCATGATTTTTTTGAGTGCTTATTTTATTCTAGGCATTGTGCTAAGAATTCCTTTATAAGAAATATCTTTATTTAACACTTAAAATAACCACATGAGATAGCCTTTATTATTTCCATTTTACACATAAACCCAAGAGAGTTTATTCACATGTACAAGGACACCCAGTAAGTGAGGGGGCCAGAATGCACCAGATGACCCCAAGCCAGCATTCTTAATCCTATGGGAACTAACCCTTATCTTGCACTTGTTTTGCTTTATTGTTTGTGATTCTTTCTCAATTAAAAAATTTTTTACAATTGCCTTCCCTATCTCCTAAATGAAGGTAGGGGTTGGCAATCAGTTGTGAACATGTAATAATACTCCATAGTTTAACCAAACTCAGCAATCCTAACTAATTGTTAGATACAGCTAGATTTTACTTAAGAAGCCCCCAAAAATAAGTATCCTAATTTCCAAAGTAACAAATTATTGGGATGTAATCCTTTGGCAAGGGATTTTCACTTTTCAAAAGGATATTCCACAAATCTTTTTTAAAAATAGAAACTCTCTCTAATGTATTGAGTTTATTAGCTATAAAAGATCATTTCAATCAAGTTATCAAATATTTAGTAACAATAATTTTTGAACCCCAGACTTAGAGCTAATCTAACAAAATTTGTTTCGACTTATTTCACTTTTATAAAAAATTATACAAAAATGTTTTAAATCACATTTAAGTTATATATTTAATAAAATTTAATTTTATTGAAAATGATAGAATTTCATGAAATTAAAACCATTCCAGAACATCTGGGGCATATGGTTGGTGCATAGATGCAGGCGTTTACGTCATTCCTGTATCACCTCAACATCCATCTCCCCAGTTTATTTGCATCCTTTTTCCATTTAATGTGAACTTATCAAACTTTGGCTGAGTCAGTGCAGACGTGATGTCAATTTTCAGTTCAGTTTTACTCTATTAGACACATTCATGATCAAGTAATCGATAATCGGTGGCAGTAAAAACTTAAAAACGACCAGTGTAATTAATATTTAATCTCTACATCTGCACTCTGATCTGTCCTTTTTGACCTATTATAGTATTCACAGATGTAAGAGAAAAATTAGCCATCAAACCTACCTGGCATTAGTGGAAAACGAATCCATATTGCAGAGATAATTAAACAGAAGTGCAAAAGGAAAAGCAGCCCCTTGATAAAGTGAGACGGGATGGAGGAAAAACAGCTGAAGCCAACCCATTATGAATTGGAACAAAAGATACTGTCCTTTCCAGAATCCTTAACTGGTGCCTTCCTGCAATGGGAACCTCAACAAGCTCTCTTTGATCTTTTTATATGGTTCAGGAGGGCCTGGGTGAGCAAAAGGCAAACAAAAGCACTGGTGATAGCAGCATAAAAGTAAGTTTTCTGATTAAGAGAACTGCACTATAGAAACCAAAACGCATTTGGGGTTATATTACTTAATAACAACATGTACTTAAAACATTGCTTTCAGAAGTTCTGGTTTTGTTTAGTTTACATATCACAATATTTGCCTTTCCAGCCATCTGACTGTCATATTTTCTTCACTAAGTTAATGGAAAAAATCTCATTTTCTAGTTGTGGACAGACAATTCCTCAGCCTGGGGATGGGGAACAAGAATGTGAGTGTGAGGAAGGGATGTGGATTCTCAAAGGTAAGAAGACCCCTCCTCCAACCTCCACCGTCCTCCTTATGCTATTTCTTCCCTTTCCCCTTCCTCTCCTCCCCTCCTTCTCCCCCTCCCCCTCCCCCTCCTCCTCCTCCTGGAATACCTGTCAGTACAGAAGAATTCAGTTGCAATCAATTTGTTATGGAAAAAAATTATGCGTTTTGTCATTGCATTAAATATTTATTATTCTTACTTGTACTTTTCTTTTTCTATTTTGGAATCAGTACATTTTATTTTCAGGTCTCAAACATTTTGTAGATTCCTAAAAAGCCTATAGGCCCTAAACACTGTAACTAATGTTGATAAAATGGTCGGTCCTTCTTATAAACATGCTGTGATGGTTAATTTTGTGTCAACTCGGTTAGGCTATGCTGCCCAATTGTTTGGTCAAACACCAGTCTAGACGTAGCTACGAATGTATTTTTTTAGATGAGATTAACATTTAAATGAGAAGACTGTGAGTAAAACAGATTACCATCCAAATGTAGGTGGGCCTCATCCAATCAGTTTAAGGCCTTAAGAGGAAAGACAGGTTTCTCAAAGTGATTATGCCTCAAGACCGTAATATAGAAACCCTGTCTGAGTTTCCAGCCTGCAAATTTTGGACTTGATACCTCACCATCAACTCTTCCTAAATTTCCAGCCTGTGGGTCTACCTCAGACTTCAGACTTGCAAGCCCGTGTGTGTGTGTGTGTGTGTGTGTGTGTGTGTCCACTGGTTCTGATTCTCTGGAGAACCCTGACTAATATACGTGACATGGAAGTTTTTCAAATTAATTTAAATAGACATTGCTTGAAAATGGATATATGCTTGGGGAGAATAGAATGTTCTAAATTCATCCTGCAAGATAATGGAAAATGTATATATTGGCCTCTGACCCCAGTTCCTGACACAGAGTTCCTAAAATCCTTGTAAATTCCTAAATGATAAGAGCACTAGGAGCATCTTCTGTTTAAATGAGACACTTCTGGGTGGGCTCTTGGATGGGGGCTGGTCACCAGAAAGACAGAGCCATGATTAGAAGCATGGAACTTTCAGCCCTACCCCTCACAATGACTACCTTCTTGGTAACCAGAGGCCTTAGGAGTACTTTCTGTTTTTCTGACATAATTTTTCTCTTTATGGGCAGCACTGAGGCTAGTGGCCAATGCTCAGATATGTCTAAATCTGAGCTTGGTTTAGCATCAAGTTTGAATTCGGAGCTTTCTTTCATTTTAGTTATTACAGATAACAATAATGAAGGGATTGTATGTTCAGCATGCTGCTTATTATTTGCATGTCCATACAAATCCAATGAGCCAACTCTTCAGGAGTCAGGTTTACCCCCATCTCTAAATTCCAAGGGTAACTTTAACCTTTAGTAACTAATCACAGGGAAACTACAGTTTCATACCATGGGTGACTAGGTATCCATCTAGGGATCAAAGTTTCCTCATATCCCACCCTCTTATCCTTTCTCTTCCTAAACTACATGAGCCAAGGTCGTTCTAACAAATACCACTTCATTCGCATCAACTGTTAATGAAAAATCTGATACACTGAGTATGTGACATCTGAGACTTAAGGGGGAGCAGGGGCGGAGTTAGGCACCCGACAGGTGAAAGAAAGCCTTTTGGGATGGAGAGTCAGCTTGGCTTCTTGAAGAATGAAAGAGTGATTAGAGAAAGAGGAAGAGAAATATGAAATTAAAGAAGAGAAGTAGGCAGGGGCTGGATCTAGCCCGGAGATAGGTTATGGAAAGGAGTTCGGATTTTTAAAGGAACAGGAAGTAAAAACCAAACTGGATTTGGTTTTTAAAGGATGATTTTTAACTACAGGCTTGGATGAGGGTGAGGTGAAGGGATGGCCGAGTGACTTTAGAGGTCGAGGGTAGAAGGAACAAACTATAGGGGAAAGATAGCGGATCGGATTAGATTGGAGAGGTGGTAGAGTAAATGATGCCAAGTGAAGAATGCGACTCCAGATGTAGGACCAGCAGAACTTGCCGGTGAATGATATGTGGAGAGATGAAGAGTGCCTAGGATGACTTGCATTTCTGACTTGAGCAACTTGGTGAATGGTGGATTCCTTTACTGACATGGAGATCAAAAGACCAACTGGTTGGAGAGAGGAGAAGGGCGTAAATTGAAAGCTCTGTTCCGGACCGTTTAGGTTTGATAAAACTTTGAGGCAGTAGGCGATCGAATAACTAGGTGTGAAGTTCGGCAAAGAAGACAGAACTATAGATGTTAACCTTAGAAAGCCAGTAGATAGAGGTACTTAAATTATAGATATAATGAGCTCATCCAGGAAGAGATGAGCTCACTCACTGAACAGGAAAAGGGCCCAGGGCCAAGCAGAAGGAACTTTAAGACCGGGAAGGAGAACGAAAATGAACGGTGGGGCATAATGAGGTCATAATGATGTGCGTTGGATTGGACTAAATGGCTATTTTAAATCCGAATCTATTGTCCCTGGACTGCGCTAAAATTAGCATTGTCCACCAACCTCCGCCTGGCACAATGCGGCTCACTCAGACAGAGGCGGCCCCGCCCCGCCCCCGCGAACAGGTCCCGCCCTGGCCCCGCCCCCACGGGCAGGCCTCGCCCCCGCCCTCTTCCAATCCTGCCAGGCTCTCCAATCGCTTGCAGAGATCATCGCTTTACTCAGGCGGTTGTGTCGATCTCGGCTCCAACTGGAGACCCGGGCCAAACCATGGCGGAGAAGATTCAAAAGAGGTGGGTCAGCTGTTTGAAAAAAGCCTATTCTCAACTCGGCAGAGGTGGAACCTGTTCTTGGTCGCCAGTGGTCAGGACTGAGATGGTGTCTTATCTCTGGCACTCGGCCTAAATGGTTCCTTAAGTCCCGGTCTGGCTTCTGCTGAGGCAGGAGGCGACAAAATGGGGGTGGGGAGGCCTGAGAAGGGATGCGGAACCAGTGCCGGAGGGTTTTTGTTCTTTCATCCCAGTCCCACTTTGCCGTCCCCCCGCAGCGCGCCTGCGCGTAAGGGGGTCTCACGATGTTGCTGGGAGATGAGAGTGCATCGCCCCTTCCATTCTGCTGCGCTGGGTGCGGCTGTTCGCCGATGGCTCATAGCTGCATTCTCTGCTGTATGTTCCCAGACACTCACTTTAGTGTTTGCCTCACCCCTGTCCCTTCCTACCTGTTGTCGGTGGTGTCTATTTGTGTAAACTGTTTTACAGTCGCTTGTCAAGAAGGAGGCCGCACCTGGACTAGAACTGTTTTGATACATTCTGCCCAGCGTGGACACGCTCCTTTGTAAATGTGTGAGGACAGGAATTGTGGTTTCTTCTCCAGCAGTCTTCATTGTTTAGGAACTGTCGTCGGTGGACAGGAACGGCTTGGATGAGAGAAATGCTTGTTAAACTATTTCCAAAAGCAGTAGTATTGAGCACCCCCTGCTGATACTTTTTGAAAAAGAAAACCGACATTGTTTCGGGTGCCATAAAATAAAATTTAGATATTTATTCTGCTTAGGCAGGTATCTGTAATCTTTTTTCACAAGCTACAGAGTAATGGATCTACTATGAATATCATGTACAGTATATAGTAGTGTACAGTAGAGATGAATATACTGTTGACTTGATATTTTTAACTCAGGTCTTCTGCTAAGCCTTCTCCCAGCTGCCTGCTCCCCCATCCACCTACCACTCCGAGGTGCAGTGGAGTCCAGGGGATGTTTGGACCACGTTTTAATTGTTCTAGTGGTGAATTCAGTTATTTCCTGCCTCGCGGAGAAGCTTGCCGATTGGGACACAAACTCTATCTGGGGCCTCTCCCTTAGGCATAAAACTGAAGACTGAGAGGCACTGTGAATCGTTCCTATTCTTGTTTATTCAGGACAAGTTAAATGTTAGATAATACTCTTTTCATAAAAAATCATAGTGAGAGAGGAAGACTGAGGGAATGGAAAGTTGGAATATGAAATAAGATCTAAAACAAGGGGTATTTTATAAAACCTAATTTAGTCGACCGGGGCTTAATAAAATTGCATATTTTCACACAAAGCCCCCACTCTAAATGAGAAGCGTTTGAGAAATTGCATTTACAAATGGTGATACGTTCAAGGACAGCATTGATCTGTCACAGGAAAAATATCCAGAGTGACAGAATATTTCCAGGAAACTTTCAACTAACAGAAAAGGGATGATTGGTGTTAGGGTAATGATGTCCCAGGAACAAACTTTGCTTCAAGACATTTCTAGTCTCAGGGCTTCAGTTTTCTCACCTATAAAATGAGAGGGTTGGATCATTTTCTGCTTTCTGTTTCATGTTACTGAAGTTTTCTTTCTTCTACTCAGTAGAAACGTTATATATTTTCTGTGATTTCAGCAGTCAAGTGACACATATTCTCTGCTGTATGTTCCCAGACACCCACTTTAGTGTTTGCCTCACCCCTGTCCCTTCCTACCTGTTGTCGGTAGGAATGGTGTCTAAAAATGACCAGATGGGTCATTTTTAGAATTTCATTAACTTAAGCTTTGTGGTTAACTTCATTAACTTCAGTGCATGTCAGAACGATGGAAACACATGTAGTTGTGTCTAATCTCACAAACATTTCTTGAAGATAAACCTAGGTATTATTAGTTTTTTATTTGAGGTATATTCTTTTGGGTTAAAGCTTTAAAAATACTTCATGGTAGGAAGTTTCATTCACTGAAATTTGTAGAAGAAAATTTTGTGTATGTGTTCTTTCTTTAGTTGATGCAATTTAAAAAGTATTTTTGGTATTACTTTGCATTTATATGAGGGAATATTTGGGGGGATTCTGTTATTTTTTTCTTTTTTCTTATTTTTTGGGGGGATTCTAGAATATGAAAAATGGAGAGATATTTTAAAGAGTTTGAATCCTGCTGACTGCTATATTTCTGGTTTAGAGCTCTCTCATGAGATCCAGATTGGTGTTTTCAATTGCTTGCTAGGTCTTTCTCCTGAATTTTCCATGGACTCCTCAAACTGAATTCTTCTAAAATTTAACAGAATAACTTCATTTATTTCCTTCCTTTTCTATGAACTGATTGATATTTTTTCAGATCTTCCAACAGATATGTCAAATGCTTCCAACAGATCATTTTTCAAATGATCCTCACATAATCTTTCTTTTTTCCCCTTGGAGATCTTCCTCTTGAAGCCCTCTATCATCTTTGCTCTCTAAGGTTGATGCACGGCTAATGTTCTGATGTTTCCCTCTGTCTTCGCAGGCTAGAGCCTCTGTTTCTAGAATCTGTCTTGTCTGTTGGTTTATTTTTATTTAGCTAGGTATGTCCTTTGGCATCTTCCTAATGTGCATAGGAGATTATTTTTCTTGAAGTCCTTGCAAGTCTGAAAACGCCTTTATTTTCCTTCTGTACTTGATTGCTAGTTTTGCTAGATAAATAGCTCTAGTTTGAACATAGTTTTCCCTAAGAATTCTGTAGGATTTGTCTTCGGGTCTTTTAGCATCCAGTATTGCTATTGAGAAATCTGATGCCATTCTGATTATTTTTTCCCTCAATGTGTAACTTTTTTGTGGGAGTCTGAAACTTTAAGGATCTTTTCCATAGTGTTTACAAATCTCTAGATGATGTTACTTGGCATGGGTCTTTTGCATTCACTGAACTCTTTCAGAATTGAGATTGATACCTGTCCTGGGAAATTTTCTTGTATTATTCTCTGATAGTTTTCACCATGAATATTTCTCTTTTTCTCCTTTTGAGATTTCTTTTATTTGAATTTGAAACCTCATGTATTGGTCCTCTAATTTTCTCACATTTTCTCTCCTATTTTCCCTTTTTTTTGCATTTTGTTCTACTTTCTAGGTCAAACATTGTGAATATTTTTATGCTTCCTGATGCACATTGGTACAGTGTTTTCAAAAAGGTGTCTGGACAGTGCCACCAGAAGTGTCCAAGTGTCTCAGTTAAATTATAGCTGTATCATCATGGATAGCTTTCATAAGTAGTAAAACAAGAATTCCTCATCACCCCAGACAAACTAATATAAGAAATGGGCCAGAATAGAATCATATTAAATAATCTAAGTATTCACATTTATTTCATAACACATCCTTTCATTTCTTACTTATACTGACTTGTGTCATGTTTCTGCTAGTACAGTATCAAGCATCCTAGGTATATTATGACAGAACATTTATAAACACTGGTCAAAAAATACTATAATCAATGCCACTGTGAATAAGGCATAATAGGGTTTTATTTGTGATAGGAGGTCATTTATTTGAAGATTGAAATTAATCAGAAGTGATACTAATGAATAATAATAATTTTATCCTTGACTAAAGAGGATTGTTGCTGAAGCAATGGGAAAAAATGATTTAAAGAATAAAAAAAAATGATTTAAAGGGAAACCAAGGAGTCTAATTTTCATTAAAGGATGCTTAAGATCTTGTTACAAGAAAGTATTTTTTAGATAAATAAAATCAAAGGGAGAAGACGCTTGGGATCATTATTCGAGGGAGACATTTTAAGAAAAATGGATAAAAGTTCACCCTGCTTATGAGAATGTGTCCAGGACCTCTTTGGCACTTGGTCTTAAGACAATTTTATTGATCTTTTTGTTTGTTTTATTTATTTATTGAGGAGGGGATGTATTTGTGTTATTCAAAATGCAAATGATTAAAAAATAGTATTTAATGAAAAAAAAAATCTATCCACCCTTTTTCCCTGTTGTCCAGCTCCTCTCTCTGAAGGCAGTGAATATCATTACTTTCTTAACAGTTCTTTCCGCGATAATTTGGAAATATTTAAACAAAAACAGATATTCAGCAGTTACAAACTAGTACAGCTATACTCATTGCTCTCGTTGCAAATGATGCTCAAAAGTTAGAAAAACTGAATATGCTAAACTCTTTATTTTATTAGAATGGCAAGCATGTCTTATGTAAGTTCATATTACATATAATGAAAATTTGCAATCATTGAGGACATTTTAAAAACATATGAATCTTTCACAGTAAAACATTTAAAAAAAATAAGACCTTGCAATAACAATTTTTTAAGTCAAAGGAGTATCCAAAAAAGACATGGAAAACAAATAGAAAATATCTTTAAATTTTTTATACTGTCTGCTATAAGTTAAAAATAAGCATGCACTTTCATACATGAATATTTATATAAATTAAATAATATTAATATGAGTGAATCATTGTACTCTAGATTTCTGGTCCTTTCCGGTTGTAAAACATATTTGGTGAAATGAGAAAAAACTTTTTGGAAAATTTATAAATCAAGAGAGTAACATTTGTGTCAACAAAGCTTCAACTGTTTCACATACACATTTTAATAATTTGTTTAAATGCTAAATTCATGGCTTAGAAGATAATTTGATAGGTTTTGTTGATCTTACAAAGCTCTTAGAACAAGGCAAGGATGTCTGGCTTCATCACTCTTATGTAATATTGTATTGGAAATCAGCCAGAGCAATAAAACAAGAAATAATATGTATACAAATTGGAAAAGAAGAAATAAAACTGTCTTTAGTCACAGACAACAAAATTGTTGACATGGAAAATTCCAGAAAATCTAGGAATATTTTACTTGAACAAAGTGGATTGCTTAGCAAGGTCACTGGATACAAGGTCAATATTACAAAATTGTTGTGTTTCTATATACTAGCAATGAACAATGAGAAATCAAAAATTTGAAAAGTCCAAATAGAATTATAGTCAAAATATCTAAAATGGTATTGTTATTTCATGGAAGTTAATACCATCACTATAATATCATTACTACTAAGAAAAATTCTTTACTTAATGAGAACAAGTTACATAATGACTGTCAATTTAATGGGGAAGTCATTTGTTGCAGTTCATGTTGTCTCATGGCTCAGCATTTAGCTAGATTCAGCTGCGTTTGACAAAAGATCACAGTGGAATATCAAAAAGCATCAATAAATTTAGGAATTATTGATGTTTTGAACAATTTGCATTAATTTATATCACTTGATAAGCAGTTTTATATATAGTTAGAAAATAAATAGGAACTTTTGTGATTTTATTATATTGCCTCATTAGTTTATCAGATAGAAGTTTAAATATAGACTCCATCACATTACATTCTGATTTCTGTTTTAATGTTACCTTGCTGGTTGTTAAATAATTTGAATGTACATTCTTTTCCTTCCATTCTACAAAACTAGTGGCATATTATATACTGTTCATTTTCCAGCTTTGCTTTTCTGACTTCATTTAGCCTGGAGATCATTCTAAATCGCTACTAAAGGATTATTCATTCTCTTTATAATATATTATAACTCATTAAACAGTACCCTACTAATGGATTTTCTGCTTTTTGGTATTTAGAAACAATGCTGATGTTAAAAGTAAAGGATCCAAAGCCTCTTTTTTTCCCCCAATAATTGTAATAAGGCATCATATATGATTTTAGCCCAATGGAGAGTATACCACTTGAGATGTTTATATTAAACCTTACCCTCTTACAGTTTACTTTGCATTTTTCCATCAATTTTTTTTCTTAGCCTTTTTTTTCATTGCAGTGTCAGAATAGCTTCTGTAACAATATTTTTTAAACTTTACCCATGATAAATGTTACGTTTTTCTTCCTACAGTGTGAAGATCGCTCCTGGAGCAGTTGTGTGTGTAGAAAGTGAAATCAAAGGTGATGTAACTATAGGTAAGAAAATAGTTCATTAGTGTTGTTTCTCAAGAGCTGATGTGATTTAATTTCTGTGCTTTACAGCAATTAGCTATTACATTTGCCTGTTCCACTGATGTCCTAATTTTATTGACAGAACAATGTATTTTCTCCTATACGTGTTTAATATTTCTAAAAGAATGTAATGTGATGGAGTCTATATTTAAACTTCTATCTGATAAACTAATGATATAATAAAATCATTCATTTGTTCGAGGAACATCTATTGTATACCTACTGTGTACCAGGCACTGTGCTAACACTAGGGACACAGGAGTGAATGTAGCAGAAAAATGTACTGCCTTTGAGGAGCTTGCATTCTACTGGGTATTTATTAAGTCTGGACCATAAAGTCTGATAGACTTGAGTTAGCATCCTTGTTCTTTACCTGCTGGTTTACTTTGGCTACATTACTTAACTTCACTGACCTTCCTTTTCTCCATCTATGTAAATGTGGGCATCAGGAATCGGTTCAGCTACAAATAAGAGTGGCTTAAACACGCAAAGGTTTATTTTCTTATATAAAAAGTCTGGAGCTAGGCAATTCAGGGATGATCAGTTGACTGTTCAGGAGTTCCAGCCTTGATGTGATGGCTAGAGCATCAGGTGTGACCTTGGATAAGAAAAGAAAGGAGTAGAAACAAAAAGATGTACCTCCCAGCTGAGCCAGCTCCCTTTAAGTAGTCTTCCTGAAAGTTCCATACAGCCCTTTTTTGTCTGATTACTTCAGCTTAGTCTCATGGACACATATAGCTGCAGGGAAGGCTGGGAAATGTATCCTTAACTGAGCGCATTTTTGCCACCAATAAAATAGTATTTTGTTACAAGAATAAAGGAAAAATGAATATGCAGTGGCAGTTAGTTACTGTCACATATAAAATATGAATGCCTACCTCCTAAGTTTTTGAACGATTAAATAAGAATATTTGTGAAAGTGATTGCCTAAAACCTAACACATAATAAGCATTCAATAAAAGTTAGCTAATCATACTTTTAAATCTTATCAGAATAGCCTTGCTAGAGGTCAAGTCCGACATTTAAAAAAAAAAAAGGAACAATTCAACACGTGGCACTTTGTTTATATGAATGTGATTAAGTTCCCCCAAATTCACATTTTACCCAGTTCTTTTACATACGATTTCACTGGATATAGTCCCCTTATAGTTTTATTAATGTAAGCCTAGCCTTATAAGCAGCTGTATGTTACCAGAGTAGAGCTTTCAGTGAACTAAGTACACTTTCAGTGAGAAAATATGCCTTGCTCCCTTACACTAACAGTGTCTTTAATAGAAAAAAAAAATTTGTATATTTTAGTTAAGTCTTAGCTTTCAACCACTTTAGGCATCATGTCTTATAAAACCAGTGATGATTGTGCCAGTATTACGGAACATCATTAGGAATCTGCCAGGTTGGATTTATTTAATTATTTTATATTGACAGACTTTTAAAGTTTAGAAGGTGACCCTATTTCTTTTCAGTGCTGTGTTAACTCTCTGTTAACTCTTCAACCACTTGCAAACTTTTTATGAGGAAAAATTATCATGGCCACATGTTTATCAAAATGCTCTTCTGCATTATTTTTATTCTGGTATTTTTATAGTTTTCATCATGATCCAAGGAATAACATCTAAGATTAGCTCACAAGATATTCTATAATTAGAAGGAAAGCAACACTAAAGTAATATAGCTGACTAAACTTTTCATTTCTTTCTACTTCTCCATTTTAAATGATAAGTATATAACGTCTACTATGTAATAGTATAGATACCTCTACAGGCATAAATGTACACACAGTTATACCTATGTGTGTTTGTGTGTGTATCTCAGATTTGAAATAACTCCTGTTACTTGCAGAAGCTTTTCTAGAGTAGCAGTAAAGGCTTATCCTGTGAAAAGAAAAGCTCAATCGCTGGACCACTGTGTAGGATTGGGGCGCTAGGGTATCAGGAGTCAGCACTCTGTTTTCCTGTTTCTCCCTTTGTCTTTCACTACTTTGTGCTCCTCCCCCTTTCTTTATCCCTGTTATCCTCATACTTTCCCTAAATGTCGAAATTATGTAAGTCAATACAGTGATTAAATCTTTTCATACAGTATTTGACCACTAGCTGATAAGGTTACAGCTCTGATAGTTAAGATATAAAATGACAGTTCAACACATATTTTCAGTGATGGATTATAACATAAGAAGTACAATTTTTAAAAAATGGATCTAAGTATTTGTTGCGCTTATCTTTGACCCAGTTTTTTAAAACAAGAAAATTTGCTCAAATACTTTACAGAAACATCTCAACTTTGAAAATTAAGGAAAAGATTCAGAAGTGACACAGTTACCCAGTGTTCTGTCTTCCACAATTCTTATCTCATTTTTATTATACATTTTTTTAAAATCTCTAATTGTATATATAAATATGGAAACGTTCTAGGACTGATATTTAGGTAGTCATTTCTATCATTGTTATATTCGGTATAAAATATCTCTCACCTTTTGGCTACTATTAATGCATTTTCCTGATGTACCAGATAAAAAAGCTCCTGGGAGATATAAAGTTAAATCAAAGCACGGAGTAGAGATAAGTTATCTAATTAAAACTTGCTCTCCCCACCGTGTTTTATTTTTCACTTTATGACTTTTATTGTTTTTGTTTTTTTATTAATTTACCAGAATAATTAATTTAAGCTTTTCTCTGTTATGCTATGAATATGAAGATTTGATCACTTAATAAGCTGTTTTCTGGGTTAAGTAGCAGTAAATTTAAGTGTAGCTTAAATATTAGATTTTCCAGGATGTCATGCATAATTTTTCATCCCCTAGTTGGTTATACTTTTACCCAACTATTCATTCTGAAATATTTTGGGAAGAAAGTAATTTTTTCCTTTGCTATGTTTCAGTGTAGTAGAACTTTGTGGGTAAACCCTACCTTCTATCTTCCTAGAAAACCAGGTATTTGATTTAACAAAGAAACTAGTCCGAAGATTTGAACTATTTTTCTTAACCAGGAACCACATGACTTGAGGTTCTGCTGGAGCCCCTTCATTAGAAGCTGCTAAGAAACAGATCTCGGGAAAAATAACAGCTCTCTTGTTAATTATAATTTGGGTAAATAAGCTTTCATTGTATCAAGCCTGTTTTTACTTAGGCTGCCTTGATTCATGGGTCATGTATTGTTTCCTATTAATTCTGTTTTGAATGCTGAAACTAATTCAGAAAGGTACCTTTAAGCACAGTCCTGTAGTCCCATAATAGGGTGAAAGGCAGTCAGTTTCCTGGTGTCAGGACTGGGCTTGGTTGGTACATCGTAATATGAAGGCAGAACTTGGCGCAATGAAAAAGCTTTGTGATGGAAGCTCTTTGTCCCACTTATTCTGTCTTTCTGTCCATTAGGGTTTTTAATATAGATCAAAAGCTTCCCTTTTGTCGTGGAAAATTTTTTTCAGTAGGGCAGAATAGTGGCTTTGACTTGAGAAATTCATGGCCTATGAAGCAGTCCTTACAGGTACTTCAGCTTACAGGTCAGAGGAGTTGTTTTAATTTTCAAGAGAGCTTGTGGCTTTTTGAACTATTTATTGATATATGAAAATGTACACAAAGATTGCTTTCTGTGGCAAAGATAGAGAGGAAAAAGGTCCTTTACCAAATGAGAGGAATGGAAATTTGATACAAGGAATGTCTTTCTGGCTATGTTGCATCAAGCCCAGCCAACCCGTTAGAAAAATAATTCATCAGCCAGTAAGCCAGCTCCAACTCTAGACACATTTATCCAAACAAGGAGATAAGCCAAATAGGGTTTCAGCACATTTGGTAAGAAAATATTCAAATTGCTGTGCCAGAAAGAGCCCCAAGAAGGTTCACAACAGCCTTTAAAAAAACTTTCCATGGTGACAGATTTTAGTTTTTAAAGCATTTTAACCTCAAGCCCCTTAAACTTGGTTTGAATTTAGACCCATTCTAGGTAAAAGTGCTTCTTGCATTTAGAAAAGCATGGAGCACACTGCGCCCACATTTCAGGGTGCTGTTCGCTGTCTCGGGCTTGGAGTAGTGCTCTGGTGCTAACCTCTTGCACGCAAGCGTGCGGAGACAGAAAGTTCACCAAACCAAAATTTTAGCAGTCACCTTTACTGAAGTACATGGATTTTGACCTCTTTAGTCTCTCTTCATAAAAGACCTACAAGAGGTTTAAGGGAACTATGCAGTTTGTTGTCGCTCATGACATTTGCTCTTACTTCACAACTCAAAGTTGATAGTTTCACCTGTTTTTCAGTCCCGAAACGCCAGGACTTGTAGTTTGGCCGCGCTGCCACCAGGTGGAGGTGGTGTCTCAAGCACAAGTCTCTCGTAAATTGTTGATAATGCTTTACCTCCCAGGACAAGGCCCTCAGATTTGTAACTAGGAATTTTCCAATTATTTACTAAATACGTATTAATAATGATAAAAATAATGATAACAACAAGAAAACTCCTGGTTAGAATAGCTCAGGCATTATTTTTAAATAGAGTGTAAGAAGATAGGAGATTTGAGATTTTTTTAAATTTGTATTTATGTTTATTTTCCTATAATTAACATATTGTATCATTTTTGAAAGGCAAAAATGAAAATATCAATTGTTTTGAAAGAGATATTTTCAAGCAACTTTTAAAGAAACACAGGTCCCAGTGCTACCTTTGTCTTATTGGTCCATTCTGAGGTAGCTTTTTGCAAGTTTGCTTGTCAAAAACTGCAGCTTTGGGACCAGTAAAATATGTAGTGCCTCTGGCTACTTATCTAGCAGTGGCAAAGTATCTGTTTTTATCACAGCCATTATGATCTCTTTGTCCTAAGATTTTTAATTCTAGTGTGGACGTTACCTTTATTAATTTTTTTTTTTTTTGCTTTTTTACAAAAAGGGGCAGAAATTTCCCCCTGATTAAAAGGTGATAATACCCTGATAACCTGAGTAGAGGAGTAAAACACCCTTTCTTCTATATCTCAGACCAGAAGGAGTTATTTTGCTTACTATGATGAAGTTATTTGTTAGCTCTTCTTGGCAGATAGTGATGAACCTCCATTTTTAAGAATTATAGGCCAGACCCCATTATCGCCCTTTCAGACATTATTTCCTATAATCCACACTTCAACCCAATGAGGTAGATTGTTATAGATCTCATCTTTTTATAGATGAGAAAGCAGTCTTTTGCGAGGTTAAGCACATAGACTTTAAGTGATAGAGGCCAGAGTCTAGACTTTCTAGAAAAATGGCAAGGTGCTAGCTGGGACTTTAATTACAAAGAACCTAATATAGAAAGATTGTGTCCCTTTATCATAGAAGGTTTTGTAGTAAAATGTAAACCTAGTGTGCAAACCTCAGATTTAAATTGGGTCACACAGCTGGAAGACCTGTAAGAAATACCTCATTTCAAAGGAATCCAGTGTTTGTTTCAGCATTGTTTAGCGCCTCTCCCGGCAAAGTGGTTACATCTAAATGGCTATTATTAAAGGATTGGTTAAATAAATTATGATATATTAATATGATGTGAAATACTATTCAGCCATTAAAAAGAATATCTACTTAGATGTGTTTATATGGAAAAATGACCGTGACTTATTAGGTGAAAAAAGCAAATTACAGAAAAATAAGTACTATTCCTTAGTTTTAAAAAAAGTGTTTGTAATCCAGTTTTTTCTCCTTCAAGTTAAATTTATTTTTTAAACTATTAGTGAAATAAAGTTTATATACAGTAGTACTTAAGTCTGGAATAATATACTTCAGACTTTTAAGAATAGTTACCTCTTGGGAATGAGATTAGCATGACAGGATCTTCGTACTTTTTGCTTCGTTTGAAGTTGTTGTAACGAGCATGTATTTATTTTGTAAATTATGTGTCTGTGTATTATTTTAACAAAGGAAAAAAGGCACATTTGTTCACACTCATGGTCAAGTTGAGAAACTTCCCAAGGAACTGAGAGATCCTGTCTTCTATCCTGAGATCTGCTATCCTGAATAGGAGAATTTGCTGGGGAAATTTTACTTTAGCAGCTGAAGGTTTGGGGAGCCAGATGTGACAGAAACAACACAGCCACTCTCATGTTATTTCTTACCAAACTGTACGTCCTTTGACTCTGCATCCTGCTTAAGCCTCCCCACCCCATCCCCAGCCCCGTATCAGTACTCAGCTCTTCATTGTTAGGAAAAAATAAGCTTCACTGAGGTTCCTTCCAGTTCTCTGGGCACCAGGAAAATCTCCTTATTATTTTAGTCACTTGCGAGTGAGTGTGTGAAGTGGTCCCAGTTTTTAAGACAACAAGTTCAAAGAGCAAAAATAGCATGTATGTCTTTTTGTTTCTCATAACATACAGTGCTGCATCTTGCCTGTCAGAAGCAGATAATGATTACTGAATAAATTAACAACTTATACAATTGAATTTAATGGTCAATGTCATCTTCCTGATTCCTTCCCCACCTCCTGTCAACACTTCTGCCCACTCTCTCTTACTTTCGGAGCCAGTTACTTCCTGTCTTCTGGTTTACTAGTAAAAATAGCCTTGCTGTTGGGGTGGGTGGAGTGTGTGTTGGAGGGAGAGGCTAAAATGAGGTTATGTTTTCTCATCAGTGGTTTCATTATCACCAGAATTCTAGGACTATGGGTAAATAAAAGCTGGGAGAGGGAATGTGTTAGCATTCCAGAATCTATGTTTAGGCAATGCAGCGCCTTTACCAGTCTGATCATGAAATGGATGTGATGAGACCCCTTTCCTGTTCCCTTCAATTTGAGATTGGAGTCATTGTGTCAGGTCCCCTTATATCAGAGTCTCAGGACTCCAGTGATCACACTTAGCTCCTTCCACTGTGTCTCTTTCACCTTTTTCTACCTTTAACTGGTTAAATATCACATCCTTCTCCAGATAACAGAAGGTCTGCCTCCTCCCATGGGTAAGCTTATAACAGTGATAGTAACAAAGTAACAAAGCTGAGGTTAGTTTTCCATATTTTCTGACTTTGGCCCACCCATATTCCTCTCTTAATCATTTAATAAAAAGACTAATCCTGTAGTACACTAGCATAAGAAAGTGTTAGGTGGTTCACTAGTGTAAGAAAGCACCGGAATTATAAGCAAAGACACCTTACCTTTATATGAAGGAAAGGAAGGGAGTTAATTTTTATTGCCAACTATGTGCCAGAATACTGGGCCTACAAACATTATCTCATCTGATCCTTACAGCAACCCTGCAAGACTGGTATTATCACCATCTCCATTTCACTGCTGAGATAACAGAGGCTTCAAAATAGAGGGTGAGCCAGGGCTGTCTGGCTCCTAAGCCTGTGCTGTCTGTCTCCACTCACCTTGGTTTGAGATTTGGCACTAACTGCTAATGATAACAGCTGAGGAGATAACATTTGTGAAGTGCCTTGTGTGGTGCCTGGCACATACTTTAGAAAATGTTCCTCCCAACAGCCTTGGCCCCCCCTTGGTCACCTCCTGCCCTCCTGTGGGAAGCTTAGCCTCAACCAATAATTTCTTTTCACCATACTTTTAACAGGACCTAGAACAGTGGTCCACCCTAAAGCACGAATTATTGCGGAAGCCGGGCCAATAGTGATTGGTGAAGGTAACCTGATAGAAGAACAGGCGCTTATCATAAATGCGTGAGTAAGACTCTTACAACTACTCTGAACTGAGTGCCACAGATAGTGTTTTTATTAATTACTTCTAACTATAGGAACCTTTTATAACTGACATCTGCAAAGCCCACTGTTTTAGAACTGGAGAAACATTAGGGATCTTTTTCAACACAAGTAACTAGTAAATGAGGAAACCAAAGACCAGCTGAGTGGAGAGACTTGTCCAAGGTGAGGTAGCTCGTTGGTGGCTGACTAGACTTTCCGACACTCAATCGGGTAATCTTCCCCTTACATAGTTCTACCTTCTTTGTTCCTTAAGCAAACATTTCCCTAGTACCCGAAATGTCCAAGTGCTGTGCCGACAACCCTGAAGAGTCTTTTGGTTGGATTTCTTGGTTCTGGCTGAAATGCTATTATGCATGCTTAGACTCATGAACTTTACTTTGACCTATATCTTCATATGCTTTGTAGGGATAACACCCAGAATTATATTTGAAAAATTTGGGGCCCTAGAGGCAATTTTTAATCTTTAAAGATTAAAATAATAATAAAATATCAGAACCATGTACATGATGTTAGTGAACCAGAATGTAATACTTATGAAATTTTCATAAGCATTTTTAAAGCTCTCTAGATAAAATTTTGGCAGGAAGTTCAAGCTTATACCTAATTTATAGCAACCATGTATGGAATTTTTTAACAAAGACCTGGGAAAATATTTAACTGATAAAGAGTTTTTTTTATCTTAATGCTTACTTAGGATTAGGGAGTTTCTTACTATATTAAGCAGTTTCTTATAAAAATATATTTTGGCACTGTTAGCATAAGTCAATTAACAACAGTTATATCCTGCTGTAACTCAACTGTCAGAGGTAAATCACCATTTTAAAATGGCTTCTTCTTCTTAGACCACAAACATTTATTTTCCAAATATTTCAACTAACTACCTAACAGCATAAAATAATTATTTTATGTAAATATCTGTTTATGTTTTATAATCTCAAATGATTATTAAGAATGGAAAATTTGCAATTTAGGCGTGATTTTGATTCCAGTTCAGCAAGCTAAAAGTCATAGCCAGTATCTTTTTTACCTTGTCCTGGAGAAGTTCTCTGGATTTTGAATATAAAAGATAAATGAAGGCTGTCTTTCTGTACATACTTATGACTTTTTTATATTTCAGTAGTTCTTTTTAAAGTCAGAATCAAGTCTTCTTTAGCATACAGGATAAATTGCTTGGATTAAGAAATTACTGACATAGTTATATATTTTAAGCTTGATGTAGGTAAAATTGAGAGAACGAACTCAAATGTTAAAACAAGATAATTGTCTCTTGCATTAACTTTTCGTTTATATGTCTCTTCTTTTTATAGTCACCCTGATAATATCACCCCTGACGCTGAAGATCCAGAACCCAAAACTATGATCATTGGCACCAATAATGTTTTTGAAGTTGGCTGTTGTATCCTTTACAATAATTTTAGATAAATCATTCCCAGCTATCTTTTAGTACCCAAATCTCCTTGGTAGAAATTGTCATAATTTATCTATCGAATACATAACATATATATAAATTACATTTTTAAGAGTTGGCCATCCAGTGTATCAAAAAAAATTTTTTTCTTCTCTTCCACTGAATAACCCAGTAGATTAATGGAAGTATGCCATTTTCAGACACACTTGCACACACACAAACAACACACACATACACACACACACACATACACCTTTAGCTCACCATTTTGAACGTACCACTTTGGTCCTGTTGGTACAACTTATTGACAGGTAGCAATGACTAAGTGGCAATGGACACAGAAATAGTAATCCTGGCTTCTGTCCTGATTTAAGAACCACAGCTCTGTCCATTTGATTTCTCTATAGTTTTAGGTTGACAATATGTTGTTGGCTACAAGGAAATGATGAAAATATTTTATTCTTTGTTTTTTTTTCCCTCCAGAGTATCATCAGTTCTTTTGTTTCATTTTGTACTCTAAAAAGATAGTAAAATCTTTATATGGTGTCAGCAAAACATTATTATAATAGAAAATACTTAGAGGAAAAGAATCTAAATGGTTACAATAGCAAGATATTTAAATAAAACATAAAATGGACTATTAGGACCATTAAGCAGTCATTTAAAATTATGTTTTTAATGATTTTAATGGTACAGAATAATGCTTGCACATATAAAGGAACCAAATAAAGTGAACTGCTAAAGTTTATATAGTTTGATTCCCAGTTATATAAAGGGTATTATACATATTTATGTAAAGATATTTCAGACCATTTACAGTCTTTAAGTGATTGTGTGATAGCTAGTTTTAGTTTTCTTAAAACAATTATGAAAATATGTTGCTCATAGAATTGGGGTATAAGGTACTTATTTCTTTAAAAAACATAGAAGTCATTTATTTATACTTAAAGGTATTTATATTTAAAGATTAAAACGTTCCGACTCCCCTGAACAAGGAGTTCTGGCCGGCTGAGCTTGCACGGCCCTTCTCGCACCTCTGCCCTCTGTCCCAGTGCAGGGTAAGGACATAGTGAATTAGCAGAGAGAGAAGAGGAACATATTTACAATGTTTACTTAACTCTGGCTCACAGATTCCCAAGCCATGAAAATGGGAGATAATAATGTTATTGAATCAAAAGGTAAGCTACGTTCCGAGTTTTATTGTGAAAAGTGATTGCCTCCTTTCTCTGTGGTGTCTGGGAAACGAACAACCTAAGTACAGGCATGCTTCGTTTTGTTGTGCTTCGCTTTCTAACACTTCACAGAGAGTGCGTTTTCATCAACATCAAGGCAAGACCCTCAACAAAAAGATTACAATTTGCTGAAGGCTCAGATGATGGTTAGCAATTTTAGTAATAAAGTTTTTTAATTAAGGTTGATACATTGTTATTTAGACATAATGCTATTGCACACTTAATAGACTATGGTATTATGTAAACATGACTTTTATATGCATTGGGAAAGTAAAAATTCGTGTGACTTGCTTAATTGCAATAATCGCTTTATTGCAATGGCATGGAACCAAATCTGCAATATTTCCGAGGGTATGTCTGTACCAACTATGGCTAAGTGATGTGCTTGGAAAGAAGTTGTGGTTGAAAGTGGACTAAAGTAGACTAATTCTTTACCTTTAAGGAATCCAATCTGGTAATGTGTCTAATATATTAAATTAAAAATTCAACTGCGTATGTTTAAATCAGGATTGAATTAAGTCATAAAGTTCAAATGAAAGTTTCGGAAAGGACTTCTACTAAATACTAGTGTCAATGATAATTTAGTTGATTAATGTTATTGTAAAATTAAAGAAGAAAATCAGTTTCTCTAGTAGTTTGCTTTCTTTAATTTCAGATCTACTACCCTAGCCAATCAGAAACAAATGTAAGCCATTTATCATAAATGGGACCAGGCAGAGGGTCATGTAAAGTCATCACCACTACTAGGAAGCAACTCTAAGAGCTTGTCCCACAAAGGTCCAGAAAGAACCTGAACAGTGACACCTCTGTAGCATAATGCTTTATCTTTCTTGGTTCTGACTGGCATGGAAGAAAATGCTTCTCTTTAAACAATAAAATTAGACTTTTGTTAATCACTTAATGGTTTTTATTTTAATTTGGAATACCAATTATGATTACCATCATCATTGTCATTTTCTATTTATTATGTACTTACTATTTGTCCAAGATATGCTCAACACTATACATTTACTATCCCATTTATTACTTACAGCAAACTGTGAAGTAGAGTGGACTTTATTTCATAGATTAACTTGCTTCAAGAATTTATAGTGACTTGCCCAAGGTCACACAACTAATCAGCAGCAGGGTCTTGTTTTGAATACCAGTTTGGACCTGCCATTATGCTATACAAACTCTGAAATGAAGTATTTTCGTTAATTTTTTTTCTTAAGGCCAGTTTGCATTTTTATACCTAAATCATCTTAGAAAAAAATGATGTTCTAATTATTTGATGTCTTAATTTGTAATTCTTCCTATTTTTTACTGCAGCATATGTAGGCAGAAACGTAATATTGACAAGCGGTTGCATCATTGGGGCTTGTTGCAACCTAAATACGTTTGAAGTTATCCCTGAGAATACAGTGATCTATGGTGTAGACTGCCTTCGTCGGGTGCAGACTGAGCGACCACAGGTACTAGAACTTCTCTTTAAAAAGAGTTCTTTCTAGGGCTGCCAATTTTCCCCAAATACTACATAATTGTTTTAATGGGACAGTGAGTTCACTATTTAAAAAGCAAATGATTAAAATAAAACATCAGAGAAACATTCCTAAAACTAGAATTTATTTGCAGTGGAGTTGTTCAGGTCTTTAAGTTAATATCAAAAATATGTACAAAGATGTACATATGCTACCAGCCATGCTACCCTGAACACGCCCGATCCCGTCTGATCTCAGAAGCTAAGCAGGGTCAGGCCTGGTTAGTACTTGGATGGGAGACCACCTAGGAAGACCGGGTGCTGTGAGCGTAAAAAAAAAAAAAAAAATGTACAAAGATGACAATGATAAACGAATTATGAGAAAAGAAAATTCAGAGATGTTATTCCTGGTCTTATGCATTTTCGCTGAAGATGCATCACCAAACCTTAAAAACATATTTAAGGTTTGGTGATGCATCTTCAGCGAAAATGCATCTTAAAATATCACTTAGAGGGTAAGAAGTGACCATACTAAATTTATACTGGACAAGCTACCTTGAGTCCATCTATTAGTTTACTAACATAGTTAGCTTGAAAATAAATACAGCTTGTGGATATTTTCCTGGCTTACGATAAATTATCTCCTCCTAATAACCAAGAGTAATGAAGAGTACATATTTGGAGTTTCTTGTTAGAGTAGGAGACGAATAAGAAAAGGGCATTTGGGGCTTCTTTTGGACAGAAGACATTCTGATTGAAATTTGGAGCCTCAGTGGTTGGCACACTCAATATATTTCTTTAGTTACTCAGTGTCCTCCTATTCCTCCCAAAGAAAATATTTTCGAGACATTTATCACTTTGCCTCTGATTCTTAGCTATATTTTATCAAAAATTTAAATTCCAGTTCTTTCTGGATTATTCTATTTCTGTAATGTTTAGCTTTTATTATTACTATAATCATAAGCAAGTATTACTTCTGTATCTAAAAAGGAAATAAGAACCAATCCAGTATTTTTTCACTATCTTTGTGCATAACAATAAAAATAATTAAAGAGGGATAAATAGCTAAAGTTGAGAAAAGGAGAACTAAGTAAGCAAGAATACCTGAAGTTTAATACACAATGGTATGCAATACTATTTTCCATTTTTCAGTGATCATAGGATCATGTAGAGGTCGTTATTAAAAGAAAGGGTTCCTGGGACCTTTTGAATCAGGGTATCTAGGGCAAGGACCTAAACAAATCCATATTTTCACAGGTACCCTCCAGGTAAGTTTTATAATGAGGGGAGTTTGAGCAAAGCTGGTATATGAAAATGAAGATCAGTTGAGTATCGCAGATGTGTGCTGTGTAGGTCTTGTGGAAAGCAATGTACTCTGGGTATTTCACTTATGTTGTCTTCTATAATTGGAATTTTTACCATTTTAGAGGCCAGGGTGAAATGTATAAAAGCAAGGTTTAAAACAGGATCACATATATATTTTTATATATAAAATCTCTTGGCTTTTCTTATTACCAAACAATGTATATTTGTTGTAAATTAAAAAAAAAAAAACAGGTAAGCAAAAATAAGTCATAGGTGATAATCACCTGGAATTCCATGATCTACTGATAATCATTTCTGCCTGGTACTCTTGACTTTGCTTTCTGTTGGTCAGTTCTTAATTATCTTATCTTTTTAGCCCCAGACACTACAGCTGGATTTCCTGATGAAAATCTTGCCAAACTACCACCACCTAAAGAAGACTATGAAAGGAAGCTCTACTCCAGTTAAGAACTAAGAACAATATATGACATCAAGATAACATTGTCTTTGACCTCTGTCTTTTGAAAGGGCCAAAAGCAGTTCACAGAATAATACATGTTAACTTTATTTAGTAAAATTGAGTTAGAGAGGAAAGTAATGGATTTTCATTGTAACTATCCTCTGTAATTTATAGAAAACATATTGTTTTCCTATATCTTTGTTCCTTTTCTGATAATTTACAGTTTTAGTTTTATTTTATAAAATGTTGGCCATAAATTTTAGTTATGCAGACTATCTGTGATAAGAAAGGGTGCATTGTTATGTATTTATATTCTAACATATACTAAATAAAAATATTGATGACAGGACTTTTAGTGAGCATACCTTAATCAATTTTTCTACTTACATTAGCTTTCCCAAAATAGCTCTTTTCATTTCTGTTATGTACTAGCTGTATTAAAGCTAATGTGTTTTCCTTTTGGGGATTTGTAGCTATTTAAAATTTCAGGTGACATTTCACCAACTATTGAGTTAACTGAGACTTCATTTTGTTTCCAAGAAAAATATTTTTTTCTTTTTAGTTAAACAGAAATGGTCAGGGAAAGATATATTCAGTAGGATTCAAAGTCAAAAAGAATGGTGTCTGATAAAAATGAAAAGTGAAGTGACCATTAATTGAGTGGTTTTTCCTGGATTTCTAAGGACAATGAAACTAAAAGATTTTAGTTTTAGTGTATAAATTTATGAAATTATTTTGGCATATTAAAAAGATTTTAGAATTTAGTGTATAAATTTATGAAATTATTTTGGCATATTAATCACTAATTATTGAGCTCATTATAATTCTATTTATCTAATTACAAAATGGGCAACAGATGATTTTATTATAATTCAAAGTATTTATAATTCAAGTGCATACATTTAAATGCAACATACTTTTCAACTTCTGAATCATTAGATATTGATTAATACCAAGACATTAAATATGAAGATATTTTTCTCTTGAAATTTAATTTTAAATTGTAGATAGTAAAAACTATTTTGAATTTCTGAAACTGACAGGTACAAATTAGCGTAATTGTTCCAAATGTGAATGAGTTTTGGTAAGAATACTCACGACTCAAGTTAGAAAACCATACTACTACATACAGTGGACTGAAAAAAGAGAACGTTACATAAATACCCTATTTTTGATAACTGGTTAATATATTTGTTTTTCAACTCCTTGTGATCAACTTATGATTTTGTTGATTATGAAAATTTTTAGATGAGCAATCAGAAATTACAAAACTGCCTTTGAAATGCTATGCCAGTTCTAAAATATTATCTCTGGACAAGCTCTGATACACTAATAATCGGCTTCTGATCCAAACTATACAGGTAGTGGTGAGGGCACCTGTGAAATACCTCCCAAGGACTTGGTAATAAGATACGCCCAGAGAATTAAACAGTAAGTCAATGTGTAGTGAGAAGAGCCTCCATGTTTCCTAGGTACATTGTGGTCTTTAAATGATATTAATTCATTTGAGAAAAACCGAAAATGTGAACAGAAATAATTTACCAAGAACAAGGTTTGGAGGAAACAAAATGTAACAGTGTGTATACAATGTTATCCATAGAGGGGAGGCACTGAATCCAAGAGATGTGAGCAACTTGTGACCAGAAGTATCCTCCACTTCAGTAGGATCAGTTGGCCAAGACTTGCTGTGGCTTGGGACGAACATACCTCGAGACTTGCCATTTCTTTTGGCTCTAATTGCAAGCTTAACTGAACCACCTCCTGATTGCTAATATGGCCTTGAATCTACCATTCAGGAAAAGAGGAACTCTGGATGAAGGCACCAGAATTCCATTCTGCACATGGTAAATTTAGAGACACTTTCCGACTTCTACATCAGTCTCGTGAATTTAGTTTCTGTAGTTCTGCCCCCAAGTCTGTCAATTTAGTCTATGAGTTCTGAATATTCTTATAAAATACAGTTTATGATGCTTCAGGGCAATGAACCAAAGCTGTTTATTATAAACTTCTCTCTTTGGGGCTTTTCCATAGCCAGGTTACTAGCCTTCTCCTAGTAACTGAGATTGTACTCAAACTTTATCAGAGATATTCTAGGCAATTATGCTAAATAATAGGACAAATCCTGACAGCTTGTGACATAAAAAGTAGCAACTGGGCAGGGAGAAGAAAGAAACCATTTTATCACAGCTTCTTACTGCAATTTGGTGATAGCTTTTGGGTCAAGATGATGGATTTTCACTGGTTGAATAGTATCAGGTCTAGAAAGGGTACTCTAACACTGCTTTCTTTTTCACTTCATCTATAAACACACTATCATAGTTATCTATGCTCTGTAGAAAATTATCCCAAATATATAGCAGCTTAAAACAACGAACACTTATTATCTTACATGGTTCCTTCAGGTCAGGAATCTAGAAGTGGCTCAGCGGGTGGTCTGGCTCAGTGTCCCTCATGGAGTTTCATTCAAGCAGTTAGCCAGACCTGCAGTCATCTGAAGACTTGATGGGCTGGAAGATCTGCTTCCAAGATGACAGCTTCCCATGGCTGTTGGCAGGAGGCTCAGTTCCGTAGCATGTGAGCCTCTCCACAGGGTTGCTGAGTATCCTCATGACACAGCATGGCTTCCTTCAGCTTCCTTTAGATCCAAGTGAGGAAAGACCTAGTCTCTAAAGTTGCACACCATCACTTCTACTTCCTTTTTATTTGTTAAAAGCAGGTCACTAAGTCCATCTCACACTCAAGGGGAGTAGATTAGGCTCCACCTTTTGAAGGGAGGAGCATCCAAGAATTCATATTCTAAAACCACTAGCATATACACCCATCCATTTAAAAGTGTTCCTCTCAGTGCACTGTCAGCATCTCTTAGGGGTCTCTACACTGGGGAAGATGGCTTTAGGAAGGACTGCGGTTTATTAATGGGCACAGCGTCAAAGGTCTTCATAACCTGTAAATCCTATCTTAGATATTTAGATTACTTGTCCCTAAATATATCATACATTTCATTAAGCATTAAGCATCAGTTTAACTTATCTAGGCTTAGTAGAAATTATTAATAAAAATCTTGAAGGATAAGAATGTTGAAAAGGATACAGAGACTATTCTTAACACTAACATATACTTAGTGAACTCACTGATTTTTTTTAAATTTGCATTTCTTTACCAAACTTCTATAGAACTTTCTACATGCCAAGCACTGTTAAAAGCAGTTTATACATAACATTAATTACACATTAATTCATTTGATTCTCTTAAGAATCAAGTATCACTATTTTACAGGTGTGGAAATTGAGTCACAGAGAGGTTAAGTAACTGTCCAAGGTCACTCAGCATTTTGGCTCCAGAGTTCGTGATCTTAACCCCATTCAGTGCTGCCTTTTGGAAGACTTATTAAACCTTTTAAGATAGAGATTCCATAATTCAGTGGGCTTCCTAAATTTAGCTAGCTAGGAAAACAGATGTGGATTTACTTTGCTTAGTCTTCGTTTCTTTTAAAGTTCTTAAACTGCATGAGGCAGAATAGGAAAATTGTAAATTGTTTTGTGTTCTCACTGAATTCAATAAGAATTACCCAAAGAAGAGGATCCTCTGTTGAGGCTACAGCTCATTCTGTCCAAAACTTTAAACTGGTCTGCCTATTATTACTAACTAGCTGTGGTGGTAAATTATGGTAGTGTTTTTATTGTCATTTTTACTTATAAAAGTAATATAATTTCATTTTAGACAATTTAGGGGGTGGGGAGGAAGTACTTCTAATTCCACGGCCCACCCTCGGGCACCACCACTTATCATTTTGGTGGCCAACTCTTGGTGTGCAGTGTAATCCAACCATAATGAAGGTAAATGAAGATCTCTTTCAGATACTTTAATTTTAGAGCTTCATAATCCCCACTGTAAACCTACTGTTTTATCACAAGAGAGCATGAGGAAACAGGATTGTTTTTCCCCTACTGGTTAGCAAATGGGTTCTTTTGGAGAATTTTATTATCCTTAGTAATCTGACCCATATTAAGGCTACTTTAGACTTCAGTATTTTATTAAACATAAACTAGGAACAGCTCCTTTCCTGCCTCCTTCAAAGGGAGATATATTTTAATATTTTAGAGCATTTACCAGGAATAGACCCAGTGACACTAATCACATCCACATGGAGGCTCAGGCATTATGCCCTCCTACAGAGAAACCCAGCAAAGAAAGGTTCATTCAAATCTTCTTTGTTAACTTTCCACTAAAAAGAATTTCAGCACTAACTTCATGTGAGTTTGAGTGGTAAGTCTCTGAATTTAGATTTTTCATTTCTTAAGTGAACTCAGCTTTCCTATGGTTCAGACCTTTGAACCAGTCTCTGTTCTCTGTGAAACATATGCCTGACGACTCAAGGCCCACCCAATTTTTACAACTAGTAAGTTGGCTAGTCCCTGATGGGCTAATCACGTCTCTCCCTAATTTAGTTGTATGCTTTCCAAAATGCAGTCATTTGTTCTCAGACTTGTTTATGTAAGTTGTACTTGGTAATTACATAATTTAATTGAATGTTACCAAAATCATACAAATATGAGTGTAAAGAGGGTGGTAATCTCTATGAAAATAAGTTGAATGCTTAGATAAAACCTGATAAAGACAGGTCTTTCTCAAGAAAAAAAATGTGGAATTAGGTGTGGGTAAAGCAAATGTGAAAGTTTGGAGAGAGGAAAGGGTTATCAAAATCTAGAATTCTGCCCTCAGTTTCCTCCACAAGTATCCTGAGACCTCACCTCACTGAAACTAAAATCAACAATGCTATTTGCTGTGTTAATGGAAGTCTTATATGCAGCCTCAGGTGGTGGACCCCACTCAAAGAAAAGGCCTTAATTAGCCTGATACCAAAAGGAATGATGAACGAATGGACTTCTTTATGTTTTAAATTAAAAATAAAGTTTTAAGGATATTTTTTATAATTTCGTGATTCTCTCCTTTAACTAACCTTCTTCTTTAACTGACCAACTATAGATCCTGACTACCTAGGAAAAGAGTGCTTCTTACAGTTCAATTTCAGGAGCTGCCAACCATACATAAGTATAAGGAAAGGAATTGCCTAGACCTCAGCACTTGCTAATGACTCGTGTAATTTTTTAAATGAATAATCTCATATTTATAAAGATTATATATAGAGTCCCTTATCTCTGGGTTCGATGTGCTTGATTTTTAATACAGCAAATTTTTAGAACTTAATCACCTATAACATGTCTAAGCCTATTAGATGAAAGAATGGTTTCAGGTCTTTCAACTTATCCTATAACTGTGCTTAAAATGTTTCCCTTTTACTTACACCTGGCTGGCACAATTGTAGATGTGTGATATATATTATATTGCTTGAATGCTTAGAGCCCGAAAGAGAAGACTGACTTTGTGTTTATCCTTGTTGTTAGTGAACCTCTGCCATCATGCTCAATATATTTTGGAATTGGAAAAAGAATGAGCCACACCTAAACCTAATAAATAGTCTTTACATTTTAACTTTATCATAATGCAAGAAGAAAAATTGGAAAACTCTTTACTGAATTAAAGATAAATTATTACATTTTGCTTTTAACAGATGACAGAAAAGTGCATTTGAGTTTTGAATACTAAAATATGAAGGGAAGGGGGAACACTCATGCCGTAAATGATATTTTGTAAACTTACCTTCCTTTTTCTGAAATATATGAGGGCCCATTATATGTCATAAAATAAGAACTATATTAGATCAAGGCAGCATCTATCGCCCTCTTCTCCCTTCTCAACAGTTCCTCAAATTTTGTTCAGCTGTCCACCCAATCCACAGGTAAACCTTAATCAGTCCGTGCCAACGAGTGTTCGGCCTTTCCCTGGTCCACGGGTTCACATATAACTTAAATCTGCCTAATACAAGTTAAAGGAAGAACATATGGTTGGGAGAGGAGCTTTTCCTTCTCCCACCATATGTTCAGGAGCTGCCAACCATACATAAGTATGAATAGGGGAACAGGATGCGTGTTTGCTGCTGGCAGCCACCTTACTACCATGAAGGGAGATAGCCAAATGGAAAAAGAAAAAATTAGGTGCTTCAAGACGTGGCTGAGCTTAACTTTAGAGCCTCCCTGTGTCTGAATTTGTTAGGTGAGATAATACATTTTCTCACTAGGTCAGAAAGTGCTGAGTTTTCTGTTACTTAGCAGAAATTTTGTATCCTGATATAAAATATCAAAAATATCCAAGAAATTTTGCCTCCGTGTTTTGGTGCCCTACTCTGTTGTAGTTGTGTGCACCTGGTCTGTCTGTGGAGTGATCCAGTGCTCCCAGCTGCTGCACGGATGGCAGATTGAAGAAGGGCATGAGTGTATGGGTAAGGAGGCTGGGTAAGAAGCTTGTTAACAAGAAGTGACGTTGGCTTTGGGATGTAGCAATAAACATATGGACAAGTTGAAAAATTAAAGAGATATTCAGGAAGTAAAATTGATAAGATTCAAGATGGGTTAAATATTAACCCATCCCATGACCTAGGAGTTTCTATTCTGTGTAATTAGTTGGCATTGTCCACTCATTAAGCTCTGGAGAGCACAGGAAGAGGATAAAAGTTGACATAAAGAACAAGAATTTTATATTGGACACACTGAGTTCGAGATGCCTTTGAGATATCCATAGCATTTTGAGACATAATTTATCCTTTTAAAGTATACAATTCTGTGGTTTTTAATATATTCACAGAGTTATACGTAATCATTACTAATTTTTTTAAAAAACATATTTTATCACTCCATAAAGAAAACCCCATGCCCATTAGCAGTCTTCCTCATTCCTCCTAATTCTTGGCAACCACTAATCTACTTTCAGTCTCCATGGATTTACCTATTCTGAATGTTTTATAAAAATGGAATCATACAATATGTGCCTTTTGGGACTGTGTTCAAATTTTCCCTTTTTAGAAGGGCACAAGTCTTATTGGAGTAAAGCTTATTCTAATGACCTCACTTTAACTTTATGACCTCATTTTAACTTTATTACCTGTGTAAAGACCCTATCTACACCTAGCACAATGTTTTCAAGCTTCATACATGTTGTAGCATTTATCAGTACTTATTTATTTTAATGGCCTGATTATATTCCATTATATGGAATTTTGTTTATCCATTCATTGGTTGGTGGACATAGGAGTTTTTCCACTTTTTTGCTATTATGAAAAATGCTGGTATGAACATTCATATACAAGTTTTTTGTGTGAACAGGTTTTTATTTCTCTTTCCTAATCCATTACCTAATCCAAGGTCTCAAAGATTTACCTTTCCTTCTAAGGAAGTTTTAGTTTTAGCTTTTCCATTTAAGTCTATTATCCATTTAGAATTAATTTTTGTATATGGTGTGAAGTAGGAGTCCAGTTACATTTTTTTGCATGTGGACATCTAGTTGTACCAGTACCTTTGTTGAAAATATTATCCTTTCCCCCACTAAGTGGTCTTGGCACTATTGTCAAAAGTCAATTGATCTTAGATATATGAGTTTATTTCTGGACTCTCAATTCTATTCCATTAATCTAATCTATACGTTTATCCACATGCCAGTACCACACTGTCTTGGATTACTGTAGCTTTGTAGTAAAATTTGAAATTGAGAAATGTGACTCCACTAAATTTGTTCCAAACCAGATTTTGATGTAGGCAATGAAATATATGTGTCTGGAACTCAGAGGAAAAAATCCTATCCCTGAGCTTGGTTTCTGAAACTTGTCTATTAGCACTAACATCATCTCTGATAAGTGTATTATAGTGCATTAGTATTCTGGCTCTTCGATCAATTATAAATAAATTCAACTTCTCTCCCTACCCTGCTTTATTAATACATGTCTACAGCTTGAAAATTCCTACACTGGTTATAGTCAAAGAAGCAGGAAATCCTACTGGAAGAATCCTTGTTCAAATCGTCTTGGATTTATAAAATAAAATCATGTATTTATAGAGATAGGAAGTGGATTACTGGTTGACAGAGGATGAAGAGAAGGGGCAATTAGGAAGTACAGAGTTTTATATTCTGTAATTAAATAGGGATGATGGTTGCACAGTGTGAATTTACTAAAAATCACTGATTGTACATTCTAATGTTTAAAATAATGAATTTTGTTACATGCAGTTTATCTCAATACAAAAAACATTTCTATGTCAGAATTGTCAAAGAATGATGAGACTATCACTCAATATCTGAAATAAAAGAATAAAATTGAATTTATTACTTGCTTTAATAAGGGAGAACTCTGCTAGTCCGGCATGGTCTCTGAGAACAGAACAGACTGATGATATCAAGTAGGGTTTTTGAGAAATGTGGAATTTATGGATTGGTGGACTTTCAGGGTTGTAAGAGGGTTGACATCATCTGGAGAGGTGTGGTTGCTCAGGTGAGATGTACTGATTGGCTGGCACAGGAGATATTTTTGTTGGAGTGGGTTTATTCTTATTGGCTGATTTTCATAAGCAAGAGCTGACACCGACTGGTATTTTTGCATAAGCAAGGTCACTTCACCCAGCTGTCACCAATAGATTGAACAGATTTAAAAACAGTTCTGGTGTCTCCTTGTTACCATGGCTACAGAACAGTCTTTTTCTAAGTTTGTAGGATCCTTTTATTCTCATACCAACCTCTTCCACTTCTATAGCCTCTTCTAATCTCTCCCTTAGGATTCCATCAATGAGAGAGGAAGGGCAGGAATCTCCTTTGACTACTGGCTCTGTGCTTCCTCATTCATGTATTTATTCAACAAATTGTGTTATGGGATACAAAGAAGGATAATGCGGTCCCTATCCCAGAGAGGGAGCTCAACGACGCAGTTGTTTCCAATTCAGTTTGGAGGAATACCCAGGGAACCCTGAAGATGCCACTCACTTTGGGATAGAGAGGGAGGTCCAAAGGAGAAAAGCCTTGAATGGACCTTGACCCTGACTCAATCCTGGCCCTTACTCTAAGAGTGTAAGTATGTAGGACAAGTCAGGAGACAAGGCCTTTCAAGAGAAGCAAGTTAACAATATAGTATGACTAATTTTCTACTTCAATTAATCTAGATAATAAATTCATATTTATTGATGACCTACCTTGTCCTAGGCATTTTGCTAAGTGCTTTGAATGGATTATCTTACTAAAACCTCACAAAAGCTTTAGGATTAGCTATCACTATTGACCTCATTTGCCAAAGAAGAAATTTAACCTCAAAGGACTGAATAACTTGCCCAAGGTTATATGGTGAGTAGTAGAGACTGGATTCAAATACAGACAGTCTGACTTTGATAGCTACTTAGGCCCTTTGATAAATCACAAGTAGCCTCTAGAAGACAGTATTCAGTTTAAATGTTTGGAATACAGATCATGATTTGCATTCATAATGTATTTTAATAATAAAAAATGTTTTAAATATTATAAAGAGTATTTTGATAAAATAAATATTCCATAATTTAACAAATAATAACTTCATTGACTAATACTAATTGAGCCATCAGTAAAGGAATTAAAATAAATTTACAGAGATACAATGGTCTTATCTTTTAGAAAGAAGCTTATAATCTAAATGGGAGTATAATGAGAATAACAGGTACATATGTACATTTATTAAGGCTCAAATCAAAAGACTAATTACCTAAAGTACTTATCCTGTGGTCCATGGATTAAATACAAAATGTAGGGGGGGCGTGTTTTGTTTTGTTTTGTTTTACCAATTTTGTTTACATAAAATACCACTGTTTAAAAAGAAAACATTAGTAGAATAATTTAACAAGAATGGTTGGTTTCTTCCTTTTGGTAAACCATCAATTCTTTAGATTTTAAGACAAACTAAAGCCTTCACAATTAACCACTCTTTAGAAAATCATCCTGAAAATGTATTTTATTAATCAGAATGCTACCTTTCCAAAAGAAATTTTAAGTGGGTTAAGATGAAGAATGTGTATGCATTAACATTAATAAAGTAGAAATAAATATTGCAAGTAGGAAAATAAGGAACAGCAAATGTGCTCACCTGAGAATGAGCTAACCACATGACCGAGCATCAGGTTTGGCTTCGAGAGCAGGCATACAAGGCAATTAGTGGAAAACCTGGAACATGGTAAGCATTAATAAATGGTGGCTAATATTATCATAATTTATAAGCCCCATTACATTTCTCTTCTCACGTACCCATATTATTTCACCACATGAAATTGAAGCTACATCCACGTTTAAGGCTTTCAAATAATTTTGAAACTAGATGCCATCAGATCAGAATCTTCCAGTGCAACCCAGCACCGAGCTCCACTGGGCTGTGTGTGAACTCACTTTTCTTCTAACTCAGGATCATTTGATTCTTGTGTTTCAGGAAATAAAAAAAAGAATGATTGAACTGGCAATGTGCTTTAGCCATATGTTTAGCTCTTTCATCTCTGAATGGAAAATGTGGAGGCAATAAGGTCCCCAATATTTTGGTCTGAAAAACATCCCTGTGACTCTTGGTAGCCAAAAAGGGTAAGTTAACATTGTTCTCATCATACAATGGAAGATTTCAATTAGAAGACTCAAAAAATATTTCTAGTGCAAGTCATAGAGACTGGAGAATCTAAACATGATTTTCCTCTTATCCCTCAGCTGGACCTGAGATAGATGCCCTCAAAAACCAACTTGTGTGTCCTAAGACCCGATGCAGTCCCTGAGAGTCTCCCAGAAATGCCACAGGTGTGGGGGTCTGTAGTGAGGATCCCACTTTATATAGCTGACACGGTTGGTACCAATGGCACAAATGCAGACCTTAGAAATTTGAGCAGGATTCCATCTGGACACAAAGGCCAAGTTTCTCTTTATATGTCCTCCTTTAGCTCTTCCTTTTTGCCTTCTGTCAAACCCTTAGGCAATTTCTTTTTTAGATTCACCTGAGATGATACCAGAAGGCAGTTCATAAAAACATTACCTCCCCTTGGCTATCCTAGCACAGTACATGGTGGGCACTTAATAAGTGAATGAATGAGAACCAAAAGGCATCCAGAACAAAAATGACCCTAATGGTTCAAGTTCAGTTCAGAAATTATCTTTTAAGAGAGGAATGGGTTGTCAAAATAAAATTCTCAAAATGACACCCCCACAGATTTCTCTATATGCAGCCTCCTCCTCCGATTATACCTGTTGGGTATCAGTCTTTACAATTATCCAATTTCTTCACCTTATCAAAAACTATTATCAACTATTATTATTTAGCAATTCTATCTTAATGATATTAAGAAGACACAGAGTGAAGAGAGGAACAGCGGATGGAATATATTCTATATTCTCAATTGATAAGAAAAGAAAAGAAGGAATGTGGACATGATCAATTTACACCATTAATTAAGCAGAAAATACTAACTTTATAAAAAGAAAATTTGTGGGTTAAATGCCTCTTTCTTTTTCTTGAAAAATCTGCATTTGGTCCCAATCCACCAAAATGAATATAATTTTCATCGATTTATCTCAGGCTAATAACTACCCTATTTTGCATTATTCATGTCTAAGAACCTCTAAAATTTATCTCCTTTCTATTGAAATTTTTACATAAGCATTATTACTAATGTCTGCATCATTACACTGTGATTATGAAAAGTAGTAAAAGTGAGAAAACGTGACTCGTAGAGCCTATACGTCACTGTTAAATTCTCCAACCCCATCCCATCCCCATATTAAAAATCTTCAGAGACGATTATGAAACTTCATACATGTATTAAAAAGTCTATGTGTCTGCACATAGGATAGAATTTTAAGACATGATTTTGCTTGCTATGTGCACATAGGTACAAAAACTCTTATGGCACTATAACATATTGTTGTTTATTTCTTTGGTTAAGTAAAATCTCCAGCTGACACATGGTAGTTGTTAGAGGTGCTTAACCATGAAGATAGCAGCTGGCTTGCCAGGATTAGAGCATGCCGTCTGATAGGGAGAAGAGTGCTTTTTTCCCCTAACTGCTGAGTGTCGTGACCTTCATCAATCAGCCCAACACCCAATCTCTCAACCAACAAGCACCAGATTCTTAAGAAGTTTTTTCTTCTTTTTCTCCTGGAATGCTCCTACACAAGATCAAAGCCACTCACAGAAATATCTCTGCATGGTATCAATGCTGATATTTTTTTTATCAGTGCAAAACAAGAAAGAACAGCATCGGCCCAATGGTCCAGAAGCTCTTATCCCAGAGATGAGTGAAGGGAGGTTATAAGACTCTTCTTGCTTTTCCTCTGATCCCAGTGGCCTGAACCTCAAAAGGTCAAGATGGCAGCTTTCCTTAGAGCCATCCATGAATTATGGACCAAGAGCAAAGTAAGTTGGGCCTGGATTGGAAGAAGTTAGTACACAGGGGCGTAACAGTCCAGCTGTGAGCGCCCCACGCGCAATGTGCCCTGGCATTGCTCAGGCCGACACACACCTCCCTGCCCTGACCAGCTCCTCTTGCTCACACTGGACCTGGTTTCCCCACAGACTTTACTGGCTTTACTTGCCCCTTAACCAGCCTGATCCATCATATGGAACATTCCCAGCCTGTGCTCTCTTCCTGTCCTCTTTACACCTCAGTTTCTACTGCCACTCTCCTCAGCTGCTCCATAAATGTGGATGTTCCTTGGGTTTCTGTCCTGGGCCCTCATCGGGTGATTTCACCCATGCCCCTGGTTACAACTGCCTCCGGAATGCTAATTATTTGCAGCCCAGGTTTCCTACCTAGCTATCTCCTGATATCCAAGTTCCGGCTGCCTTCTAGAGAGTTCCACCTTGATACCCTGTTAGCACAGTGAGTCCAGAAAATGCCTCACGCGTCAGGGTCAGGAGTGAGAGTGCCACTTTATAGAGCAGTCAGGGGTTGACATCAATGGCACAATTGCAGCAGACCTTAGAAAAACTGGCAGATTCCATCTGAACGTAAAGAACAAGTCTCTTCATATGCCCTCCTTCGGCTCTTTTTGTTTTCTGCCAAAACTTTAGGTAATTCCATTCTTAGGTGCACCTGAGACGATACCAGAAGACAGTTTGTAAAAGTGTTAACCTCTCCTCAGATATCCTAGCACAGTGCGTGGCAGATGCCTATTTTCCAAACTAGCAAACTTTCTATCATGCTTTACTCTTTCCTATACCATCGGTACCGAGCTCAGCTCAATTCCATAACCCAAATGTCTCATGACACTGTCACTTTCTCTCCATCCCACTGCCTAAAGCAGGATTCATCATCTTTCTCCTCTAACAGCTTCCAGATTGATTTTCATTGTTTCCATCTCTCTAGTCCATCTAGTTATCTTCCTGAAGCACAAAATGCATCATGCCTACACACATTCGATGGCTTCTATTTGCTATAAGTAAAGCCCAACTCTGGTCAGGGCCTTTGCAGTCAGCCCTCAGGGGACTTGACCATCTGCCTCCTCCAGCACTCCCCAGGCACCCAGGCCTCCAGCCATACCTAACTCCTTCCCTGCCCAGCACACCATTCCCTCCCACACCACTGGTCATTCTATCTCCGCAGCTTGGAATGCTCTTGTCTTTGCCCATCAAACATCCACTTACCATTTAAAAATCCAGTTTAGACACAAGTGCCCCTGACTCCCTTGAGCAGAGAGTTTTCTCATGGGTCATAGACCCACCTCTGGGAGGACGGAGCTGAGCTGTTCTCTGCCTCATCGGAGTACCAACGTCATCGGAGCACTCCCTGGTGCGATGCATTGACAGGGCAGGTGCTCGACAACGCCTCTTGGTTTCGATTTCACCAGAATAAGAAAGCCGAAAAGTCACAGATCTGATTCCTAACGGTCTCATTGCATTTTAATTATCTTATCTCCCCACAACAGACACTATTCAAATGAGAGTCTAACGTGATGGATATTTATTGAAATGACTTCTAGAAGCAAAGAATAAGCTCTTTCAAGGAAACGCTCACAGTGGAAGTCTGTTTCTAAGGTAAGAGAAATCTCCCCTGAAGTAGTCACAAGGCCTTCACTGGGACAACATGGAGTATGGCGGGGAAGGTGATGGGAGGAAGGGGAAACTTTGTTTCCATTAAATGGAAAAAAGAAGTGGTGCTATAAAACCTCCCAGAGCTAGAACCCCATTCCCCTAACATCATAAGTTAACCCCCTCCTATGAGTCTCAGTGTACAATTCAATTAAACTGATTGAGAAGTAACTGGACTTAATAAGCTGCAAAGAGCAAATGAAACTATACAGCGATCAGATAAGGACTCTTGGAATGGGGAAGCACTGGCTGGCTCTGTTTCTGCCAGCTCTCTGGTGCGGTCTCTTCCCTTCTGCAGACTTCCTCCTTCTCAGCTGTTTGAGGAGAGCCTTTCAGAAGGCTGAATCATCTGAAAGGCTGAGGGGCTGCTAGAGAGAAGGTTGGCAAGGGGAGGAGATGGAAGAAGGCTGTGAAGAGGAGATGGAAATATCAGCTGGGTTTTGGGAAGCCGGATGATGTGGAACCTTCTCCTCTTTATCACTTTCTTCCCTGCTGGAATCCAGGCCCCGATTGCCTCTTTCCTGCATTGTTTTCTGTGGTGACTAACCTCAGCATCCCACTGCCATCATCGTGCCCACCATCACTCTGGTCTCCAGACTGCTGCCAGAACAGTGTCTCCAGAGGGCTAATCTAACCATGTTCCCCTGCTTCCCAAGGCCCCATTCTGTTACAGGATTAACCCAAGTGCCTCAGCCAACGTCCATGGTCCTTAAGGTCCTAACCCTGCCTGCTTCCTTGGTCTTGTCTCCTTACCTCCCCACCTCACATCCCAGTTTATGGGTCTTTGCGTGTCATCTGTACCTCAGTGGACTTCTTCATGCCCTTCTCTTTGCTGGGAATCTCCTTTTAAGATTTAGGTCAGGAGTCTTGTCTTCAAGAAAGATATATGCAATCACACACACACACACACACACACACACACACACACACACACACACACTATACCATAATCCAACACTGGGCAAAATCCCTTCTCTGTGTTCTCATGGCACCCTATCCAGACCTCTGCCACAGAACTGACCAGCTTTTACTGACAAACCTGTCCTCCTATCTCAGTGATAAATCCTTCAAGATGAGAGCCCAGGCCCTCTGCTAATTTAAATGCCCCAGCTCCCCTTGCACACTCTCTAATTCACAGTGGGCCATCAATAAAGATTTGCTAAACTGAACCCAGCAATAACTCCAAGGTAGGCCAGAAGGACTGGGAAATGGAATGGCTTCCACAGTGACCAAATCTAAAATTTATTCTCCTCTCCAAGTTCTTAGGCAAGGACAGATTACAGCCTTTCATGGCAATTGAGAGTCACCGCATCACCCCACCCTTCAAGTCTTAGCCTTGCCCCTAAAAACACACAAAAACAACTGTACTCCTAAAACTTAGCCGTTGGCTGTTACATTCAAGGCCTTTCTCCAATTTGAGATACTCAGCAAAATAAACTGAGTTGATGCCACGTCTAGGCAGCCAAAAGGAAACAACAAAGACTTGCTTAAAGTTTCATCCCCATTTATCTCCTATATTACGACCTTCAAAGGCAGAAGTTATGTCTGATTATTATTTATATTCCCCACAGCTCCTAGCAGAACACTTTCAGTATAACAGCAAAACATTGTAGAAGAAGATGGGACAGAATGGACACATGCCCTTCGAGTTTTCCCGAGCAAAAAAATAACATCTAACTTGGAAATTTAATAAAACCTTTGAGAGTACGTGACGCTACTTTATGTAATTTGTATGCAATTTACTTAATGTGATTAAGTATTAATTTAAGCATTGAATTAATTTAATTATTTATTTTTGTTTTAGCGAATTCCATGTTA
>NW_011888789.1:6045239-6050212 GCF_000151845.1 Pteropus vampyrus
CTCCAGCCCACCCTGGTGGCTGCTCTGCAGGTCCGAAGCATGCTTACTCATTTCTTCTATCTGATCAATTTCTTTCATCAGAACACTTGATTTGGGTCTTGAAGGATGAATAGAAGTTTGCCAATCATAATCGAAAGATTGCTTTCTCTGCAAGTTATAGTCATTTGCCCCATTATATGAATGCCAACCCAACTGTCCAGACATTTTACTGCTGGACCAAGAGCTCGGGTGACATACTGGTTCTAGTAGAACCTTTTCGTGGGACCAGTGCCCTGGATTCGCGTGTGACCTACAATCTTAGTTTCAGTGTAACATCTTCCAAAGCAATTAAATTCCCTTCTCTGCACCCAATTAAAAAACAATAATAACAGCCTTATTAGATCTAGAATAAGCCCTGAATAGAAACAGCCTGTTTAAAAATCAATAAACTTTTCTTAATCCCTGTAGTGAAAAAAGAGAGAGGCTCCTCTCTGTCTTCCCTAAAAAGTCAGTATTTATACAAAGCATTATGTTGCCGGATTCAGAGACGCGGAGGTGCCTGAGCTTCCCCTCGGCTGCCTGAGCTCTCTGAATCCTGCATGACTTATTTGGCTATAACTAATCTCAGCTCCAGGCTTGCTTACATTTTTGGGTTACCCTTTCGCCTGGAATGTATCTCAATGTTCTCATTAGCACTGTCTTCCCAGCCCGGGCCTTTGCTTTCCTTTTGTTGCTGTTACTTTCTGTCCTGCCATTAGTAATCTTGACTGCTCCCAGCACGCAGCCAGGCCTGGGTGTGTTCCCCATCATGCTGACACTCTCTGTTCCTGTGCCAGGCCAAGGCTCAGACTCCGTACCCCCTCCCCTGTCCCCACAGCCATGGCCACTGTAGCCCTTGCTGGATATTTATAGTAGGAATTTTAAAATTTCTTTTTCTAAATATATTTTATGCTTTTTATAGAAGACTATAAAGAAAAATATTGAGAAAACTCTCATAATCCACACTCAGAGTTAAACTCTCATAATCCACACTTTTCTAGCATAATCCTTGTTAATATATAATTATTACGATTAATGTACAATATATAAATAAAATATATTTCATTGTACGTTTTATTTAAAAAGTAATATATCTCTTGATATGATATTATGAGAATGGCACTTAACTTCTGTGGTCTCTTTCCCAAAAACTCATAACCCCAGTCTAATCACAAGAAAAATATCAGACAAACCCAAATTAAGGGACATTCTACAAAATACCTGACAGGAACTCCTCAAAACTGTCAAAGGCATTAAAAACAAAGAAAATCTGAGAAAATGTCACAGTCTAAAGGCCGTTAAGGAGACACAATCACTGTTTATAATGTGGTATCCTGGATGGGATCCTAGAAGAGAAAAAAGAAAGTAGATTAAAAATTTCAAAAATGTCGTTAAAGAATGGACATTAGCTAATAAGATATCTATTGGTTCATTAGTTGTGACAAATATAAGATGTTAACAATAGGGGAAACTGAATAGCGGCTATGTGGAAATGCTCTGTATTATCTTTGTAACTTTTCTGTAAATCTAAAACTATTTTCAAATGTGAAGTTTATTTTTTAAAAGGGCTACATGATCAATTGGGGAAAAAATTCAGACAATACGGAAGTATGTAAAATGAAAAGCAATAGTCCTCTGCTTCCATCTCCCCACCTCACAGTTGGCACTGGCCTTATTTTCTGGGAATGTTTCCTCTTTATTGCACAGTTGAGCTCATGCTGCAAATGCAATTTTGAATCCTGGCTTTTCTGTTTAGGCCTTCCAGCAAAAGCATTTTCCCATGTCCTTAAGAACTTCTTAAGGACAATTTTATAGGTTGTGTAATATTCATTGCACTGTTTTCTTGCCTAAATTAGCTGTGATCCAGCCCTGACGTTTCCATGAGATTTGCTTTCATTACCCGTGTCTTAGAATGTTTCCTCCTACAAAGAACTGCTCCTCTGCTTTCTCCAAGCAACAAGGAAGACAGCAAAGTCTTCGTCCATGCTCTCCTGGGACCGGCAGAAAACTTGTTTAGTTCTACGTGTTTCAGCAGAGTTCTGTGTTACGGCCTTTCTTTCCTTGATTTCTTCCTTTGTCTTTATTTCTCATCATGTAGGCATTTTATAATCCATTGCAATAACCCAGGTGCTGTCATTGCTGACGGCTAAAATGTGGAATGTTCAAACTTTGATATACTGGACTGAATAGGGTCTCCCTGGCTCTCCACCAAATTCATATCCACTTGGAACCTCAGAACGAGACCTTATTTCAAAATAAGATCCTTGCAGATGTAATTCTGTAAGAGGAGGCCATACTAGATTACTGTGGGCCCTAAATCCAGGGACTGGTGTCCTTCTAAAAAGGCCATGTGGAGACACAGGGACAGAGAGGAGAAGGCCATGTGAAGACGGAGACAGAAATTGAGGTCAAGTATCTATAAGCAGAAGGACACCAAGGGTCGCTGGCAGCCACCAGAAGTTGGGGGAGGACATGGACCAGATTATTTTTCAGAGCCCTAAGAGGAAACCACTCCTGCCGACACCTGGATTTTGGACTTCTGGTCTCTAGAACTGTGAGAGAACAAATTTCTGTTATTTTAAGCCGCCCAGCTTGTGGTACATTAGTACCTCCTTATCCATTTATTCACTTTCCACAGTTTGTTACCCTTGGCCAAACTCTGTTCAAAAATATTAAATGGAAATAACAAATTCCTAAGCTTTAAATTGCTTGCAGTTCCAAGCAGTGTGATGAAATTTCGCACGGTCTCATCCGGTGCTGCCGGGGCGTGACTCAGCCCTTTGTCCAGCGTCTTCACACTGTGGACGCTCCCCGCACCCCATAGTCACGTAGCAGCACTCTCGGTTATCAGATCGGCTGTCGCGGTATCCCAGGGCTTGTGTTCAAGTCACCCTTATTTTACTTAATAACAGCCCAAAGCACAAAAGTAGTGATGCTGGCAACTTGGACATGCCAAAGAGAAGCCATCAAGTGCTGCCTTGAAGTGAAAAGGTGAAAGGTCTCAACTTAATAAGGCATTTTATCATCTCACATCTTCACAAGAAGGGTGAGTACACTACAATAAGATATTTTGAGAGAGACCACATTCATATAACTTTTATTACAGCATTACAATTGTTCTATTTTATTATTAGTTATTATTGTTAATCTCTTACTATGCCTAACATAAACTTTATCATAGATATGTATATATAGAAAAAACATAGTATATATAGGGTTCAGTATTATCCGTGGTTTCATGCATCCACTGGGGGTCTTGGAACACATCCACCAAGGATGAGAGGGTACTACTGTATTTTGTTACAGCAGCCCTTGCAAACTACATACAGTGGCCTGTAGACTCTGGCACTTGTGTGGGGAAAGGGGCAATGTTTTTCACTGTGAGGGATCCGCAGAGATCACAGGTACCAGGCATTGAGCAAAGGTTCAGAGTGCAGGTGTTTGTCGTTTCTCTCTCTTCGATCCTCGTCACCTAGTGGCCATTCTTTTTATGGTCAGACAGAAAGAAAACCTCTAAGATCATTTTTCCCCTTTTATCTGTGTCCATAGTATTTCTAGAAGATTTAAGTTGTCGATTGCCAGAATATGCATTCCCAGGAAAGTGTTCAGATTGAAAATATGTTAATTTCAAAGCTTTGGCTATGACAAAATAAATTACTTCAGCCCTTCATTTCTTTTAAATTATTAATAGTGAATTTGCTTTAAGAACACATGTATGCACATAGACAAAAACCTTAACAGTGATTGCTATATGTATTTTCCAATTTCTCTAATATGAGCTTGTATTACTTTTACAAAGAAAACATTTTTATAAAATTTCCTTTAAAAGAGGGGTGTTGAGTCCTTTACATTTTTCTTTAAAAGACTAATTTTGGATGGAAAGATTCTCAGAAAAGAAGATTGAGATTGTTGGGGAAAATGCAAGTGGGATGTTGGCAATAACTTTTTAATGTGTGAAATCTGAGGACCTCTCAAGTCCAAGGAGTAATTGTCTTTATGGTGCTATGAGATACCATGAGGTCCTGAGGGATCGATTCCTCTTGTGGGGCTTGGGGTGGAAGTTGCATGGGAATGGTGCTGAAGATCAAAGTCTTGAAGGACTTTAATGACTTTTATAGTACAACTACTGGATCGTAAAGGCAAAAAAAAGCAAACAACAATAAAAAACCCCACGTCTCAGCCTCTCCTTGAGCTACTGCAAATGAAACCTACTGAGAAAGGAGGGTGAGGTTTGTGGGCAGAAGAGAAAGCTCCTCTGGTTCACCACAGGACGGGAGGCCACACCTACCAAGATACACCTTCGTGTCCTCTGAAGATCCCAGCATCACTTTCTGTATGTTATCTATCACTGTGTAATCTCAAAACCTAGTGGCTTAACACAATGATAAACATTTATTACCTCATAGTTTTTGTGAGTAAGGAATTCAGGAGTGAATTAGCAGGATAAATCTTGTTTGGGATGTCTCATGAGGTTGCAGGCAAGATGTCAGCCAAGGCTGCAGTCATGCGAAGGATTTACTGGGACTAGAGAATCACTTCCTAAAAGCAGGCTGTTGGCAGGAGGCCTCAGTTCCTTGCCAAGTGAACTCCTCCATAAGGTTGGCTTCTTCCAGAGCAAGTGATTCAAGAGAGAGCAGGACAGATGCTACAGTGTCTTTTATGGCCCAGTCTCAGAAGTCACACACTTTGTCATTTCCACAATATCCTGGCTACATAGGTTGGCCCTACTCGGTGTGCGAGCGGGCTACGAAACCAGGAGGTGAGGATCACTGGGCGCCATCTGGAGCCTGGCTGCCCCACTCTGCACAGCTAAGCTGGGAGTGTAGCTGCATCGTTGGATCCATGGCTGACTCAGTGCCTGGAAAATTAACTCTGGTATTCTTAACGCTCAAAGTGATGCTTTCAAAATATGACCAGCCATATTGAGAACTTGGGAAAGATCCTGAGGATTATCC
>NW_011888789.1:6051582-6070245 GCF_000151845.1 Pteropus vampyrus
AATACTACACCAGCAGCCTCATTGCTCAGGTCCGATTCTCTCCCACCACTAGCCTGACCTTCTGAGTCTCCATTAGGGTGAGGCAGGAGCGATGGACGCCCCGCCCAGGTAAATGTCATATTTAGATGCAGATTCATAGCCCTCTCAGCTCTGCAGCCTCATTGCTCTGGGGCCTGGGTAAGCTAACGGGGCCTTCTGCTAAACCCCAGATGCCCAGCTATCCCTCCCAACCTCAATGATAACTTGGTTTCAGAGCAGAAATATACACTTTGCTCCAGTAATTGGTCATTCTCATTATTGGTCCTTCTAAATTTTTATACTTGATTCTGCCACAGTTCCGTGCATCAGGGCATTGCCAACATGCAATGATGAACATCTCACTGCAGCTGGGAGGGACGGGAAAGATGGGCCCAGGCGTGGTATTCACAGAGCCACCAATGGGCTGAAGGCCTGGCTGATGTGGTGGACCAGCTTCAGACCCCAGCGAGTCCTGCCCACCTGCCTGCCCAAGATCAGCCTGGGACTGTGCAATAAATAGGAGCTGCACATTTACTTTGAAAACTTCATTCTAGACCTAGTTACTGCCCACGTCTGAAAGCCTGGCCTCATGAACAGGTGGCAGCAGTTCCTTCTGCTTCCTTGCCTAGTGGAAGCAAGGAATCAGAAAAGTACCTTTTCGATGCAAAGAAGTATGTGGCTATCAAAGCAGACTTCAGTGCTCTGACAGAAAATTCCGGCCTTCACCTGGTGCACCTGCTAATTGAACTTCATTCGCTGTAGGAGTCCCTCCCTCAAAAAGAGCTGCACCAGCCATGCAGGGAAGGCGGCCCTCTTGCTTCCAGCAGTGCTGAGTGCTTTTCTCTAAGACATTTGTGTAGCTGGGCTTCCTGATGGCGTTAGCCCTGAAGGAGGAATGCTGGTGCCCTGTTAGACTGAGCTGTGTTGGAGGCTGGGGGTAGCTAGCTCCCAAAAAATTACAAAAGGCATTTTAAAAGCCAACTCAAAAAAATAGTCCTTTTGTCATTTCTAGAGGCCAGGAGAAGAATTATAAGGAAAGGGTGACAGAATTGATAGGAATAGCAACAAGACCACCTTGCACTGTTCACTCTCCAAGGCTTAATCAAGCCCCTACCTCTTTTCCATATACAGATCTTTTCTTAAGGGACCTTGCTCCCTTTTAGATCTCTACTTTCTTTGATCCCCTGGGCACTTTCAAATCTGGGTGATTCATTCTAGTGTTTAGTCATGTGCTGTATTAGAGATCTAAGGTGGCTTACAAAAACATAAAATAAAGATAAAAGCACGATCTTATATAGCTGCTAAGAGGTGGCCAGAAATTTTCTCTTAGTCTCATGGAGGCCAAAGCTAAAGGGCAAACCATCCTTGCACAGGGGACACACAGGATCCTTAGGTGTGATCAGGCTGGTTTTTAGGGATAGAACATCTCTCAAAACTGAGAAAAATCTCCCCAGTGGGCCCAGCCAAAGAGCTCACTGCACTATCTCATCTGAAGAGACTGGTAATTATTCATAATTTGGGGGTTTTGTTTTGTTTGGTTTGGTTTGGTTGTTTTGTTTTGTTTTTAATCAAAATCAGAAGTTAGCTCAAATAACTTACCATTGCCATGGTGACTAATTACTTTGGTAGAAATGAAAAAAGCATAAGTTAGTGTGAATGGACAAGAAGAATCATGAGAAGAGGGAACGAGTTAGGAGAGGCATCTTACAGCTTATCAAGATCAAAGGACAGAACGCATCTGTAAAAAACACCAAAATCTGAACTCCCAGGCCAGGAACCATGTCTAAAGTTTGCTACAGCCCCACTACAGCACCCATCACAGTGACTGGCCCAAAGTAGTTTCAAATTGTTGTTATTTATCACATTGGGTTAGCCCTCCTATTTGTAACTTACGCTCTGTATTTAACAACTGCTTTCTTATCTGCTTGACTGAGGAATTACGAATAGCCGGGGTTAGGCTGCAATGTTTCAATTTGCCAGCAGGTGCCCTCAGCTAACACGATTCAGAGAAGCCTGAAAATGCAGTTCTTTTTCCCTACTTTAAAATTTTCCATGGAACCTAAATGTGGGCAAAGTTCAAATTCCTAACTAGGACATCCCAGGCCCTTCAGATTAGATCTAACTCCCTTTTTATAGCCTTAGTTCTTACTAATTCAGGCACTTATTCAGTCAGCAGAGGTTTATTGAACATTTATTTTTTATAGGGTGCTATGCTGGGTGCAGGAGATAAAAAGAGAGCAGAGACTTCATCTCTGCTCTGGAGAAGCTCACTGCCTACTCTGCCTAGGAAAGGGCTAAGTTACTATGTTAAAGAGCTATCTACACACACACACACACACACACACACACACACACACACACACACTGGCTTAAAGATGATTCCATTTATTTATTCCTCACGCAATAAACCAGAGATGAATGGTCCGGACTGATGGGGCTGGTCAGCTTCATTAGGTGAGTTGTGCATCTGACTTCTTCCCATCTTGTTGCATGTCATCATCCGTAGGATGATGTCCCTGGTTGCATAGGCAAAGCTAGGTCATGACCAAATCTGTGCTTCAGCTTGGGAAATAGGAAGATGAAAAATGGAAGGCAAGCAAGTTCCTTTTCAGCAAGAAACACAGAAGGTGCACCTACCCTTTTATTCACATTCTGGGGCGTGGACCTAGTCATGTGGCCACATTTAGCTGCAAGGAAGGTTGGGGAATGTAGTTTTTACTTAAGCAGTCTGGTCAGAACATCTCTTTTTCACACAACCTAACTTTTAATTGATTCACGAAACAATTTTGTATCTTCTAGCTTTGCTATCAATTGTAATTGCACTGTCAGGATTTAGAAATGCCAGTTCATAGAAATTTGTGGTGAGTAGAATGTCCTGTAGCAGTTTACTGTGCACATTTCATATTCCTGAGATATATATTACTGCCCATCAGAGATGGCAAGTATTATCACAATGACAATTGAGTTGCTAAAATTCCAGCGAAATGAAACTTAGAATCAAGTTCATTTTCTATTCATGAGAATATGACATTTGAGTTGGCTTCTTTAGACATGAATTTCTCCTTTTCCCAGGTGGAAAAGGAGAAATATTACACAGAGTGAACAGCATGCAGAGGTCTGGAGTCATGGCAGGACCATTATTCCATTTGTTACAGAGACTGGGTATGTGTATGGGGAAGGAAGGCAGGAGAGAAACTAGAAAAATTGAGTGGAATCAGTTTACGCTAAGCTTTCTACTCCAAGCTAAGGAACTTGGATTTTACCCTGCAGAGCAGATGCTTTGGGGCACCTTCCCAGCCCAAGAGCCCCATCCAGGTCTCAAAACTTTCTGTCACATTATGTGGGTGGAGTCTAGTCAGTCGGTGTATAGTTTTTGACCTCACTGTCTTGCTCATGAGAATCATGAGCTGGCAGCTCTAGGGTTAAACACCTGACCCAGGACAGGCCAATCAGATCTTCTCTCCTAGGAATTTGAAAGTGGGACTGAAACTGCCAGTCAATCCCTTCCTGTGGCTAGAACTATAACAAATACATGTGGAAGCTGTGGGGAAGCCCTAAGAGCTATATAAATGCAAAATCGAACAAAGCTGGTCTGTGGAGTCCAGAAGGCCAAAGCAGGTATACAGAACAAAGCAGAGATGAGAGTCAGTAAAGGCACTTCTTGGATTTCCATTCAGTGTCCAGTTCCTAGTTCCAGTTCCTTCCTGAGGCTTGCTACATTTTCCACTACTTAGGTTCTATAATATCCTCTTCGTAATAACTCTTTGTTTTTTTTTTCCTGAAAATAGCTGAGTAATAAGTTATTTAAGGTACAGGATAAACTGTTGCTGCTGCTACTGCTGCAAAAGAGATCCACAAATATAACTCAGACGAGATATTTTCTCAGTGGGCAGGCTTCCTAGGGAAGCCAGGGGGCTTTGCTGTGCTAGGACATCCAGGAAATAGGCTCCTTCTGTCTTGTTTCTCAGCCTCATCTAGAGGGTTGCCCTTCTTTGCAAGATCAAAGCCTGCTCCCAACACTATGCTTGCATTCCAGCCACCAGGAGGGAGGATAATACTGTTGCAGAAAAGATCCAAAATCAGACCGATGAGAAACCAAACAGCACTCAGAGAGTTAAAGAACTCAGGTTTACTACACTGGCGGTCCCAGAGGAGCTAGTAGTGCTCTGAAGATCTGGGTTGGGAGCTCAGTTGCAACATTCCTTATGTAAATCCTTTTTGGCATGGCCTGATTGGGTAATTTGAACTCAGGCTGCTACAAAGCAGCGGGAGTTGCTATGGTTGCAGGTAGTTACGCTGAGGTACAAGGGCAGGAGTTGCTATGGGGTACAAATAGGCTCTGAGGGCGCAGAGGAAAGAATGGCACAGACCAATGAAGAGCTGAGCAGGCCCTCGAGGGAATGAATTATCAGACTGAAATCCTCTGTCTCAAGGCGAGCCTGGACAGTCTCCTCTGACTCAGGTGCTCTGTTCCAGAAGAGGCTTGTGACCATCAGGGATCACACTGGGAGAGTGGCTAGAGAGGAGGTGGAAGGGAGAGTCACTAACAGAAAGGAGGCCCTAACTCATTTCACGTTTTGCTCTGGTTTGATTCTGAAAATATTTATGTTGCAGACATGCTGTCTCCGCATCAGGGACACCTGATCAGAGCTGGACAAGTAAATCTACACAGGTCAGGAGCATCCACGCTCCTCAGGGGTAATGGTGATATGCTAACCCTGGAATATTAATATGCTAATTAGCAGCAGCTTCCTCCCAGCCTTTCCCACCACCCAATTGCAAAGGGCCACCAAGATAGGGTTGACGAGAGAGGCAGTTCTGTGTAGAAGAGAGTGTTTCTCTTCACAGTTTAGGTTGCGTTGGTGAAGAGGAGGGAGAAGAGGATAGGGCTAGGTTTGCCCCACGTTGCTTCAATTTATGGAGGATTTCATTTCTGGAGCCAGAGATTCCACTCACATATTGAGTCCAGAAGCCAAACTTCCCTCGTTAGGCCTCTAGCAAGATGTGTTTTAGATCTTTAAAAATGATTGATAATATTACATATATTCATTTTATTGAGTAAAAACCCTCACATATGTTATACAATTTGAGACAGGAAACAACTCAGTGAGGTGTGAAAGGACTATCTCTTGAAGAAGGTGGGTGATTTGGCTGAGGTCGCACGCTTGGTTGGTTAACTGGCAGAGCTAGGATGGAAATTCCTGTATGCCTGACTTCAAAATAACTGCTCTATTTTTTTACCCAGAGAAAGGGAATAACAACACCTGCCTTATGGGGTGGTTGTGATAATGTATTGAGAAAATCTACACAAGATACCCAGGAAAGCTCCCTGTCCCCAATACTGTTTTCGTACACTCAGAAACTCTTCATTCCTGCAGCCAAGAGTGACCTGCCTCTGATAAACCACAATACAGAGAACATGGCCTGGTCCTGGGCCTCAGTGGCCTCTGCTCTCTCTCTGTGATCTCATGGTGTCTGCCTGATGCTCAAAGATGGCATCGGCATCCTCTAGCCATCCATGCTCCTTGTCTTGCTTCTTTCCCAGTAAAAACACAAAAGCTTCATGAATAAGAAACTGCAAGGGCAAGGGCTGCTAAAACCATCATCAGTTATTATCAAAAAATACTTAATCATTCCATTTTAATGTGGTGGCGATCTAGGCACAATACCAGAGACTACTGTGGTCTGGGACAGGGCATGGGAATAAGCAAAGGGAAGAAAAGCATCTCCTGATAACCTCTAATCTACCAGCCAGAGAAAGTCTTACTAGACACAGTGGTTTTCAACCTCATTAGATCCAACTCCCCCTTTTTATAATAAATGTACTGTATTTATTATTATCATGAAATAAATTTTAAATCAATATAACTTGCCTTTAGTGGGATACTGACTGGAAGGGGACACAAGGGAGTCTATTAGGGTGTTAAAAATGTTCTGTATATTGATGTGAGTGGTGGATACATGACTATATTTACATATAAACATGAATTTAACAGTGACTCTGTATTTTTTTACAACTTTATGTGACTCTACAATTATCTCTATAAAATTTTTAATTAAAAAATGAGAGCTAAGTAAATTTTATTTTGTATGTTTTACCACAATTTTAAAAAATGAAATGTGTTTCATACCCCTCAGAGTGGCAGAAATTGAGAAATTTAACAATTTCAACTTGACGAGGATGTGACGAAAAGGGAAATTCTTAAACACTGGTAGGAGCATAAATTAGTACAATGACTACGGAGAACAATTCAGTATTACCTAGGAAGCTTGGAAATGTAAATGCCCTAGGAAACAGCAATTCGAGTTCCAGTTACGCTGAGGAACACTCTCACACACGAACAAGAATATATGCATGAGGCATTCTTTGGAATGTGGTTAGTAATGGTACAAAATTGAAAACAAAGTGCTCATTGGTTTTTTTCTTTTATTTAATAATAAAAAGCAAGTACTGTGCAAAAGTTAACATGGAACAGGAAATATGGATGGGACTGTCTAATTTGATTCCATGGTATGAGGAATCGGTGCAGTGCTCAACATGCACACACATACCATTAGTAAGAGATTGTGGTTATTTAAGAACAGAATTAAAATATTATTTTTTCTTTTAAAAAGTCACATTTTCATGCTACCTGCCAAAACTATAACCAATAAATAATGTACTATGCCATTAACACACCCCTGTTTATTTAAAAACCTCCAGAAGAGCAAACAGATGACCCTTGAAGTTAGTTCAGGAGTGGGAGTTACTACTTAGCTAGTTATAAACAGTGTTCTCAGAACTCTTGAAAACATTTTAAAAAGCACAGCCCTGAGGAGCCAGGAGTGACTGTTGAATATTACCACTGCAACACTCAAGACACAGGAAATTAAGAGGTGATGACACTGGAACATTTGTGGACTCTGGAATTAACTCTATCCATGGAGCAATGTAGTAGCCATGCTCCAGTAATCCTAGCCTCTTGGAATTCACGTCCTTGTGTGATCTCCTCCCACAGTGAATCAGAACTGGTCCTGTGTGACCAATAGAATATGGTAGAAATGATGACATGTGGCTTTCATGTAGTTAAAAATGGATATATTATGTTTTGTTTATTCATTCATTATTCGGTGGACATTTAGGTTGTCTCTACTTTTTAGCTATTATAAGTAATGCTGGTTTGAACATATGCAGGTAGGTTTTTGTGTGGACATATGTTTTGACTCTCATAGATATATACCTAGGAGTGGAATTGCTGAGTCATATGGTAACTATGTTTATCTTTTCGAGGAATTGCCAAACTGTTTTTACAATGTGTATGTACCATTTTATAATCCCACCAACGATGAATGAGGGTTCCAATTTCTCCATATCCTCACCAACACTCATTATTTTCTGTCCTTTTTATTTTCCTGCTTTTTTAATTAATGCTTGTGAAATATATCATGTTGATCTTTTATTTTTAAACTACTATATCATTATATTCAAAGTTTGTTTCTTGTAGACACTATAGAGTTCAACATTTTTTATGCTATCTGCTAATTTCTGTCTTTTAATGGGTGAATTTATAACATTTACATTTAATGTAATTATTGATCTATTAGGATTTAAGTCTGTTATTTTGTCTTTTATTTTCTTTTTTTCTCCGTTTCACTTTTTCTGTTTTCTTTTTCTTACCTTCCTGTACTTGAAAATATTTCAGAATTCCATTTCTATTTATTATTGTGTTTTTTAAAGTATCTCTTTGATTAGCTTTTTTAGTGATTGCTCTAGGTATTATATTAGATATATATATCTGATCACAGTTTTATCATATTGGTATACATAAAAACAATTATATTCAGAAACCATTTTCAAAAATAAAAATACTTTCTTAAAAAATAATAGGTATTCAGGACAAATGCTACACTAGGTCACGTGTTGAAAAAAAAAATCCAGGCATTAAGAGGACTGTCTTGGACATTCTTAGTCCTTTGCTTGTTGTTTCTCAGCTCCAAATCCCTCCTTGAATACTATGCTGCCTTTGGGATTCTGCAATGTACCTTTCATACTCTTCTTTGCTCACTGGCTTCTTGCTGGGTCCTACCAAGAGCAGGCAGTAGAGGGATATTGGAAGGTAGTAGGAGGGGGAGAAGGGACTTTCTTCTTCCTAACTTTCTGTCACAGCCAACACTGCTCCAATAGCAACATTTTGCTTCAAGAACTGCTGTTGTTTCCAGCTTCTATCTACTTTGGGTGTTCCTTGAGAACCAACCTTATTAAACCCCCTTGGAAATATCAATAGCAGCTGAGTGATGCTTTGTCTCCATAAGCCCCTTCTCCACATTTCTATATTCCGATAACTCTCAACTCCTTTCCTTTAGCTATTCTAGCACTAGAAGTGTTGCTTCTTGCAGCCCTCAGTATTCCTTTTTGCTCTTTCATCCTTCCAACACCTATAACAAATTTTCTGTATTAAATCCCCACTGTTGATATATCTCATGTGATGTCTATTTTCCTGACTGGAGCCTGACCGATAATAATGGTGACACGTGAAGAGAAAGGGCAGAGAACTAATATATATTTAGCTCCTACTATGTACCAAGCACATAAATAATCTTAAAATATCAATCAACATTTTTATATGTCAGTTAATAATAACTATCTCTTATTGAGGACCTATTACATAATTCTTCGCAAGGCTATTTCCTTCTCGTTTTTTAAATTTCTACTGGAATTTCATTCCAGGAAGGTTTTTGCTGTTCACCTTATCAAACGCAGATATCATTCTCTGTTATCCTCTGCCTCACCTCCTAATTTTTGTCCTTCATAGTACAGAAAACAGTGTCTGTCTTCCCCTTTAGAATGTGTGCTCCATAGGAGGAAGGCCCATATCAGTCTCATTCACTATGGTATCCCTAAAGCTCAGCTGAAGGTTTGGCTCACAGTAAGTAGACAAAAGTATTTTTAAAATATGAGCATGAGATTGTGATATATTGACAAATATTTATTTGGTTTTGGTCCCTTGTTTCTCGCACAAGGACTTCTAAAACCCTAGGAATTTCCCGAGTGATAGGTGTGAGAGAAGTATCTTTTATTATTCATAATAAGCCCTTTTCAAACATACCTGAATTTATGCTATGAGGTGACTCTTGGTGGGGCCCTAACAGCTTCAGGATGTGGATGATTGCCAGAGGGACCAACCATGGGGTCAGAGGGTTGGAACTTTCAGCCCTACCTGCTGATCTCTGGTGAGATTGAGTTAATCACAAATGACCAATGATTTAATCAGTTATGCTTATGTAATGTAATGGAATCTCTATAAAACCATACAGGGCTTGAAATGCTTCTGGGCTGGTGAGCACATCAAGGTGCTGGGAGAGTGGCGTGCCCAGAGAGGGCATGGAAACTCCACACTGTGCCCTCTCTTCAATCCTTGCCCTATGATTCTCTTCCATTTGGCTCTTCCTGAGCTGTATCCTTTATAGTAAACAGGTCTTCCTGAGTTCTGTGAGTGAATCTTGTGACTTTATAGTTGGTTGGTCAGAAATATGGGAGGCCTAGACTTGCAATTGGTTTTTGAAATGGAGGCAGTTTTGTGGGACAGAGCCCTTAATCTGTGTGGTCTGCAGTAACTCCAGGTAATTCGTATCTCTGGGTAGTTCTCCAACTCTCTAGACACAGTAGGTGTCTAAAACTTAGTGGCTTAAAACAAAACCATGTATTATTTTTGATGATTTTATGGTTTGGCTGGTGATTCTCTTGCTAGTCTCGCTTGGTCTCACTCAAGAAGCTGCATTCAGCTGGCGGGTTGGCTGGAGCTGGAAGGTCTAAGATGGCTTCACTTGGCAGAGATAACTGGAAAACAGAAATCTTTCTTTTTCCATAGGGTAAACTTCTTTACATGGCATCTGGATTCAGTAGCGTAAACCCCAATGTATACATGCTTATCAGGCTTCTGCTTGTGTCATAGTGATGTCTCATTAGCCAAGCAAGTCATAAGGCCAAGGCCAGAGTCAATGTGGAGGAGATTCCCCAAAGGCATGAATACCATGAATACCAGTGGGCCTGATTCAGTAGGAGCCCTCAGTGTAACCGGCTGTAATTTTAAATTCATTATCTTGAATACCCACAGCAGCCTGCCACATAGTTGTTATTGTCATCCCTTTACACAGATGAGGAAACTTAGGTCCAAAGAGGTCAAGATCCATTGCAATTAAGTGGTGGGAAATTCTGATTTTGAATTCCAAAAGTCTGTGACTTTCCTCAATATCACAGGCTCTTTCTGGGAGGACCTGGGATATGAAAAAAGAATTGTTTTTTCATTAGAGAACTCCAACCCATATTTTATTTTAATGGGAATCACAATAGGCTTTAATTTTTGTTTGCATATAATAGAGAAGATGAACGAGTCAGATAATATGGTTGGAGGAGATTTTAAAATAGTTCAGTTATCATCTCAATAGCCAAACCATCCAATGCTCTCACTGGAAGTTGTATAGTTCCTCAGCTGTAGTCACACAATATTTCATACACAATTCTCTGCCATAGCTTTTACTTGTGTACTATTTGTTGTTCACCATTTATTACAAGTTCTTCCTGGTCTAGGTCCACACTACTTTGTATATTGTCTGAAGCACAGCAGACTCCAACAAATGGTTGCTGAATGAATGAATGAATGAATGAATGAATGAATGAATTAGCAGGCAGAAGACAGGGAGGCCAACGATGAACTTCTTCACAATTTGCTGGGGACCCTGAAGAGAATCAATAAATAACAGGAAGTGAAATAGTATGTGTGATGAACAATGAATTGTGTGTTATTTGAAGAATGAGGAGTTCATAGAAGCAGATGTTTTGGTTAAACAAATAGGTCAAAAATTTGTGAACTAAAAAACTAAACTTAAAATTGATTTATGCTTACAAGTATTTTTGTTAATTTTTTCACTTAGAAAATTACTCATTCATTTTAGCCTGGTCTGCTTGTTTTTGTTGGTTGATTGGTCTATTGGTTGGTTGTTTAGTTGGTTGGTTGTTTAGTTGGTTGGTTGGTTGGTTGGTTGGTTGGTTGGTTTTGTTGGTTTTTCCATAGCTTTTTTAATGAACAATTTTGTAAGTACACAGGGAAGAGTCCCTCTCCTCAGCACAACCTTCTATCCTCTTGCTTGTTCTACATCTTTCAGCACTGATTTCAAGAATTTAAATTTTCTTCTTCAGTTTGAAGTAAGTTGTCCCAAGAAATTTTGTTAAAAACTGCAGGAGATGGGAGGTGTTCTCTCTAGAGATATTAAATGGTAAAGGATTGTGATTCTGGTGATATTGTGCACAGTGGAGGACAAAGGTGAAGTAGAACTTAAATTTAAAAAATTGACTTAAAAAAAATAAGTAGAAGTCCACACACTAAATGTAGTACCCCCTACTATTTTTGGATGGCATATTTAAGCAGTGTTAAGTTTTCTATAAAGGGAGAGACTCTTCAGCAGAAAAAAAAAAAAGGACACATCTTTCACGGACTATTTCTGAAAATAACACCAAGATTTAAAGTGGTAATTTTACATTCATATGAAATATCCAGAGGTAAGAATTGTATTTAGAACCATTTTTCATTAATTCAGTGTTACAGAAATCACAGGCAATACCATAAAATTCATATGCTGATTCACAAGTGGACAATGCTATTTCCTTAGTTGCCCCTGTCCTTCAAAGTATAGCCAGCAAGGGCTGCCCACAGTCCCCCGATCACTTGCAGGCTGTGACTGGCAGCAGGCTCCTGTAGCTACTCCTAGTTCCTTATTTTTCTGGCTTTTTTTTTCTTTTTTAAAAAGAGTCTGCAGCTACTGTAGACTTTGTCCCCTGGAAACTTGTAGGTAGTTAGACAAACCGGCTGATAAAGGCTGGGCTGAATGGTAGCAAATTCTGAGGCCTGGGCAGAGCTTGAGGAAGCTGATACGAATTTCAGATTAGTTCCAGGCTGTGCCTTAACCCAAAGAAATGTCTCATAACACAATTTCTGGCAATAGTCAGGGATAAAGGCAGATACTTTCCATATTGACAACTGGTAACTGACTGACAATACACTTAGTTTAAAAGAGTCTCTATAGGTTCATCTCAACTGAGCAAGTAAGGCAGGTATACTTGACCCCAAGTTACAGAAAAGCAAACTTGGACTTTATGAAGGTAATACTGGAGGCAGATGGCAAAACCGAGATTAGAACCCAGGTCTTCAAATTAAATATCCGGGCAGGAACACAGGGCTCTCTGGGGCCCAGCTTACGAGGCCAGGTGGGCCTTGGAACCACCAGATCAGCCAGGTGACTTCAGCCCATTGCTGGCTCTGTGAACTTCATATCTGGGCTGGTCTCTCATCTCCTTCCCTTGGAGGATGGGGAGAGAATCGCCATTCATTATGAACCCTGAACCACTCCCCACTCTTCTCTGATAGGATTCATGGTGGGACAGTGATTGTAGCAGAGCCAGTTCTACCACTCTTTAATAAACTCTGGGAGGATGTTTCTGGTCCCAGTTATTGGCAAATCGTTTCAGGATTAGCTCTTCTTGTCCTCAGCTTTCAGCCTTAGCCACAGTTCCAGTCTAGCAGCAAAAGTCTAGCCTTACATTCCATTTTATATTCTCCCTTGGAGCTTCCTAGACCTTAAAACTCCTACTGTTAGAGACCTTTTGGAGGTACATGCTTTTTAGCTAAGAAGGAGATATAGAGAAAAACAGATGAGTTTACTGCCTGGCTATCCCCCATCATCTGTCATCTCAAAGCAGTGGACAAACAACAAGAGAACTGGGTGTCTAAAGCAGGTACACTTAAAGGGAGAAAAAGAAAGGAATGAAGCAGCTTGAGGCTTTTACTCAATAAACTAGAATCATTTGGGCTTTCTGGTTGCTAGAAGGCAGAAATAGGACCATGGATAAGCAAAGGGAACAACTATCACCGAGCTCCTACTGTGGACAATTCTTCATCTGTCTTGATCCTCACAAATACGCCATGTTGGAGAAAGTCAGTCCCAGTTAAAGGTGAAGAAACTGAAACTCAGGGAGGTTAAGTATTGCGGTGGTCGACTTTATGTGTCAACTTGACGAGGCTAAGGTATGCACAGATAGCTGGTAAAACATTATTTTGGGGTGTGTCTGTGAGCGTGTATCCCCATTAGCCTATGGGGATGAAAGGAATAAGGCTGAGGATGAGCTAAGTAGAAGGAAAGGCACCATCATAGCATCTTATGAGAAAAACTTGTATTACATGTAGAGAAATGAGTCCAGTAAGAAGCCAATGAGTCCTCTACATGTGTTTGGGTAAGGGGAAGATGAACTGAATTAAAAACATGGTCCTTTCTTCTGATAAGATTACGGAGGAAGAAAAGCAGAAAGCTTTCTAATTAGATATTTACAGGAACAACTCAAGATCCTAAGGCAAGGTCATCTCTAGCCAAGTGCTATGGAGATGTTATGCTTATGGAAAGGGGAAGTCCATATTCTATTAAACCGGAATCTCAAGTAGTTAGACACCTCAATTTATTGTAAATCAAAACTAAATGCCTAGAGCCAAAAAGGTTCTAGTGAGGAAACATAGCATAGAGAGAGTATAAAGAAAATTACTTATACTATTAGCAAGAAATGACCTGATTATAATTTTGATTGTAAAAATTAAGGGTTTGAAAAATAGAGAAGAAAAACAATACCTACCATCCTAGCATTACCATATCATTATTTTTGAGCATTATTTCCGAAGACTTGGTTTTGACCCCACTTTGATCTCATTACTCTGCTTAGAAGCCTTGAGTGGCTTCCCATTGCCTGTAACTAAAATTCAAATTCCTTAGCCAGGTATCCAAATTCCTTTAAAATCTGATGCCAACATAACCTGTCAATCTTACCTTCCACGGTACCCCTAATGAACTTTATGCTCTAGTCAAACCATTTTATTCACCACCTCTGAAATCTATATTGAGCTTTCCTAGATTTGTGTGTACTTTCTTGGAACATCCTCCCTGTCTTCTCTTCTCCTTTCTAACTTATAACTGTCTTATAAGGTCCATGTGAAATCTTGTTTACTCTGGGCTTTCCCTTGCCAGCTTAGCTCGCAGTGGTCTATCCTCCCTTGGAAAGACTTTAGTAAGTATTGTCCTTATAATTTAGTGGACGGTTAACCATTGGCTGCTTTATGTCTTTTATTATTGTCTTCAACATTTGTGTAAATCTTTATAAATACAATTTTTTGTGTGTTTATGTATTATCTCAATTAGATTATAAGTTCTGTGAAAGGAGGAACTAGATATTACAGCTTAAAAATTACAAACAGTGAAAGCATTACATAAAGGTATAACTTGGTAACTCCATTATAAATAAGAATAAAGATGTTCATTCCATCTCAATAGTCAAACAAATAGTAAATGCCTGCTAGTTTTCTAGTAGGTGTTGATTTCCAGAGAGGAGACTCCCGCAAAATCCTATTTTTGCCCCTTTATGTACCCCTCCCCACCTCTGCTTTACACAAAGGGAGGGGAAATTTCTGACTCGTTATGAAACATTTTAGAAGCTGTCATTTCCACCTTACAGGTCGGCAGCAGCATGGTGCTTCCCCTCACCCGTTCTGGTCCCCCTACATTGAGCACCCACTGCAGACACTTTATCCTTCAGGCAACTTCATGCCCTTTCTGCCTTCTGCATCCCAAGATAATAAGCAGAAAAGGTCAAGGTCAGTTTCCCTGGGCAGTCAAGCCTGGCCAAGTCTCTGTTCTTACTCCTCTCTGCCTGTGATGGAGTGAGTCAATTAGCTTGAGGTTGCTCTGCAACCGATCATCTTGGATTCAAGAAAGCAGAGAGCAGGAAGTCCTATGGTATCTTCTTGGCCTAAGCCACATTCTTCAGTCCATTTCCACCAAGACGACTCACATTTAGGAGTATGGAGGCTTGGCCGACTAACCATCCAGATCATGGTTTGTTTTCCATGTGACTCTTCTTCCCTGCATATAAACCATTTGGAGATGTGGGTCACAGGCTTGAGGAAGTGCTATGCTTCCAACCATAATGCAAACACTGACAAAATCTCACTTCTAACTTTTAATACTGCCTTTGCTTAAGTAACATGGAGTTTATAACAGTTTATAAAGACCAGATCATATTTATCTTAAATTTATTTATGAATGAAATAGCCTCTGAGTTGTTAAAAAGCATTTTAAAATTTTAGTTAAAAAAAAATAGCATGTAATTGAACAGAAAACATCCTAGAATATCCTTTTCATATCCATGATCCCTCTGCCCCCAATCCTGTAAAAAAGCCACTGCAGAAAAAAAGGTAAACTGGGTCAGTGGTAGTCTGGTGCACAATACAAGTTTAGAGACACAGGAAATTTTGTGTTATATTTGAGGACACGAAGCTTTCCGGGCTTGGACGACCTCTTATAAGCAAGAGCACATAGCAGGAGGCAGCAACAGTGGGACTTTTTTTTTCAGCCTTATGCTGTTTCTGTTACTGAGAGAGTCTCTATGCCTATGGGATTTCTGTATTATTATTGGCAAAACATTATTCCAATTTTGAAAAATTGTCCACAATTTTCTAAGGCATCCTAAACTTTGCTTAGGTGCAAACAGACATAGCTTTAAGGCCATTGGAATTGAAAGAGGCATGGATAACAGCTGGCTTACAGAGCAGCTTGAGCTGCTGATGCTGCTGATGCTAGTGACAAATTTGCCGAGTCCCACAGCACTGAAAAGAATTCTATGCGGAGAGGACGCAGAACAGACCGAAGCTGGAGGGGCTGAGGGCCAAGGGAAGGCTGAGGACAAGGGAAGCCACAGATCTTTGTCTTCAAGGAGCTGGCAGTGGTGCCCTGTGAGAACGATTTGGCAATGACATAATCTGAGGAGAGAAACCTCAAATCCTCAAACTCTTGGAGATGAATAGAGGGACTGTGAAACCGAGAAGCTGCCAGAAGAAGGAAGTGGGAAGTAACACCCCTCTCTGCTGCTCTGTCTTGCAAACAAACATTCTGAATGCTGTTCACTGGATGATGTAATGATTGTTGTACTTTTTGACTTAAGTGAAATTTGAGTTATGCATTCTAGAATAGAATGTTTGCTTAACATAGGAAGAATAAATGTTAGCAGAGGCAGTCTCTAAGTGGAAGGATTATAGATGTTGTCTTCTTGCTTTACGGTATTGACCAAACTCTCTATGATGAGCATGTACTAATTTTACCATTTAAAAAAAACACTAGATTAAAAAAAAAGTTTTGTAATTGCTCAAAGCTTTATTTAGACATTATATTTGAGACTAAGGGAAGGGGACGTGCAGCCTGAGGAAGTGTTATAGGGCCGAATAGCAGAGAATAAAAAGTCTGTGAGGATGTTTGACTGGAAAGAGTATGATTGGATGATTCTAGGTTGATTGAACCAGTAGCCCAATGATGTTGTCAAAGAGCCAATTTCTTTCTCCTTCTGTTCTGCCTTCTTCAGTTTCAGCTTCATCCAAAGCTGACTTTCCTCATTTTGGCAAAAATTCCTACAGTAGCTCCAGGCCTCATATCTATTTATGATACCATCTAGAATAGCACTGTCCCATTTTTAAAAAGCAAGAAGAAAAGGGTGAAATTAATCCTAATAATATATTCTATTTAATTCAATACATGCAGAACATCATCTCAATGTGTAATCATTTAGAAATTAATAACATATTTTGCATTAATTTTCTTTTGTACTAAGTCTCCAAAATTCAGTGTATTTTACATTTACAGAACATCTCAAGTCACAGTACCCACATTTCAAGTGCTCAAGAGCCAAACACGGCTAGTGACCACTGTACTGAACAGAACAGGTCTAGAAGAAGAAGGAGAGTCCTTCTGTCCCAACATTCCTAGCTAGAGTTGACATTCACTCTGATTGGACTGGATTAGGCTGTATGCCAATGACTATACCGATGATCGTAGCCCGGGGAGTGGATTGTGCTAACTGTCCAAAGTTAGGCATGGCTGTGGTAGGCAGAATGATGCCTTCCCCCCAGGATGTGCACGTCCTAATTCCTGGAACCTGTGACCATGTTATATTATATGGCAAAGGGGAAGTAAAGGTACGGATGGAATCAAGTTTGCTAATGGATTGATCTTAAGATGAGATTATCCTGGTGGGCCCAATGTAATCACAAGGATCCTTATAAGTGGAAGAAAGAGGCAGAAGAGAGAGCTAGAAAGACGACAGTTGTGAGCAGGACTCAGCTATTCCCCTATAGAAGAGGACTTGCCTCTCTCCTATTTCCCTATAACCTCTATTCTACTTTCTCTGTCTCTATGAATTTCCCTATTTCAGGAACCTCATATGAATGGAATCATATGATAGTCATCCTTTTCTGTATGCCTTATTTCACTTAGCATAATGTTTTCAAGATTCAACTATGTGGTTAGCATGTGTCAGAATTTAATCCCTTTTTAGGGCTAAATATTTGCCATTGTATGGCTATACCACATTTTGTTTATCCATTCATCTGTTGATGGATACTTGGGTTGCTGCTATCTTTGGCTTTTGTGAAGAATGCTAATTTGCAGGAATCTGAGTCCCCGCTTTCAATTATTTTGAGTATATACCTAGGACTAGAATTGACAAAGCCTATAGTAATTTTATGTTTAACTTTTTGAGGAATCACCAAACTGTTTCCCACAGGGACTGCAACATTTTGCATTGCCACAAGCAAAAAATGAGGATTCCAATTTCTCCACATCCTCATCAACACTTGCTATTTCCCAATTTTTAGATAATAGCCATCCTAATGGGTGTGAAGTGATATTTCATCGTGGTTTTGATTTGCATTTTCCTATTTTGATTTGCATTTTCCTAATAACTAATGATGTTTAGCATTTTTTCATGTGCTAATTGACCATTTGTATATCTTTCTTTGGAGAAATATATATTCAAGCCCTTTTCCTATTTTTGAATCTTTTTGTTCTGTTTGTTTTTTTGTTGTTGAGTTATAGGAATTCTTTATATATTCTGGATATTAATCCTTTATGATGTATGATTTGCAAGTATTTCTCTCATTCTGTTGGTTGTCTTTTCACTCTCTTGATACTGTTCTTTAGTGCACAAAAGTTTTTAATTTTGATAAACTCCAATTTGTCTTTCTTTTGTTGCTTGTGCTTTTGATGTTGTATCTAAGAAATCACTCCAAATTCGATGTCATGAAGACTTATAGCTGTCGAGGGGGTCATAATTTTAAACATTCATTCTCATGTCCTAGAGGAATGTCTGCATCTTTTCTGCTTCTTTTCTGCTTCTTTTCAAGAGGGGTCCTAGAAGACCAACCTGAGATCTTCCATAGACACCCTGGTCTCTGGCAAAATGTCAGCTCAGCCAGCTTTCCACCTCTCCTCTCAGATGTTTCTAGTCTGTTCTCACTCCACGCCTTGTTTTACATTGTCTGTAGTCTGTGAGCACTGAAATCTTAAAGACTTCATAATATTTCCTCGTTCGCAGCCTGGTGAAAATCTAGCTTCTTTTCCTTTCTAGATTCACAACGAACTTTTGTCTCTCTTAATTTCTCATACAAGGGATAAATACAAGGGAAGAGGCTTCCTGCTGCCTCTTCCTTAAACTCTGCAGTGACTCTGCCAACCCCCTGCGCAACTGTGGGATCCTCAGAATTCTGGCCCTAGGATGCTTCTTGGAGGTTGTAAAAGTAGGTTTGT
>NW_011888789.1:6070575-6075914 GCF_000151845.1 Pteropus vampyrus
GAACAATTGCCTTAAGGATATGAACAGAAAATTCACAGACAACTAATGTATGTTTACCTAATTAAATGCAACTAATTAGCAGGCACATAAAAATACGTTCAGTTTCACTCGTCTAAGAGATACAAGTTAAAAGAAAATGTCATATTTATTTTTCAAATAATTGAAATTGGTTTTAAATGCTAATCTCTGATGCTAGGAAGAGTTTAATAAAATGGGAACACTCTCAGTGAGACTATAAATTAGTATAACTCTTAGGGGATAAAATTCAAGAGTCTTTCAAAATCTTCATTTCTCTTTAATATTTCTCTATAGTGACTAACATAAGGAAATAATCTTAAATATGGAAAAAGGCTTATCCAGCATCATAAATAATGTAAAGTAAGAAACAATCTAAATATCCAGCACTTGGGAAACGATTATGAAACTGCGACAGCTTCATTCAGGAGAATATTATGTTATCTTAAAGGACTGGCAGCCAGCACATCCAATTGGCTGTAGGACAAAGAGAGAGGGTTGGAGAAGGTCAGCAACTCTCATTTACAGCTTGTTTGGGCAGCACCGGCTCTGTCGTTTTTCACACATTATAAAGCTGGAAGCTCTGGAATCCAGGGATTTGTTTATAATCAAACAACGAATTTATTAAACTATTTTTAATTAATTAAAAGATGAAAAATGTGTAAGAGAACACAATGTAAACTGATCACAGTTTCCAGCACATTTCCTGTTCAAAGCAGGTAATAATGATTATTATCGTGGTAATATTTTATTGAGTACTGACTAGATACCAGGGGCTTTATTAAGTGCTTTATACTATCTCATTTTCTTCTCGTTTTATACATTTTTACAAGGCCTGCCCATACAGTGTTGCATTTTTGTTTTTCTCTGAGGCTTTATGCCTGCCCCTACCGGATGATAGGATGATCGCTTCTGAGTTATGGTCTGGGAATTCTAGCCGCCAGGGGCCGGGTTTTAAAGTGCTTCTACTCATTAAAGGAAAGGACTGTGTGGTTCACCCCCAGCCCCGCAAGCCAAGATCCCCAGACACTCTGGGAAAAAGGCGTGTGGAGTCCTCACTGAGACTCAGAGCCACCTTGGCCCTACCCTCTGAAGCTGGCCGGGTGTCGGCTAATCAGCCACACAGTGCCCTCTTCAGGTGCAGGCTGAGCCCCACAAGTGTAGATGCGGTGGTAGAGGGAGGTGGGGTGGAAGGGAGGAGGGGGTACAGACGAGGGGGGAGGAATCACCGGAAGGCCAGGTCTGCCTGGTGTGTGGAGTCCTAGAACATGGAAGATAGGAAGATTGGAAAGCAAAGAAGATGCGAATTCTAACACTGGAACTGGCTCTCTTTCTCCCTAACTCCCCCAGACCTGTAGCTTAGAGTCCATAGAGTCACCGAGGTTTGGCATCCTTTCAAGCCAAACAGGGACAATGGAGAATTCTGTCTTCTGTCATACTTCTTGAGAAAAACACTAGCAGGGCTTTCTGCTCTCCTCTCCAGGGTGTGGCGATGAAAATTCAACCCACTCAGCCTCTGAATGGCTCAGGCTTTTACAACAACCCCGCTGAGCCTGTCCTGGATAGAAACCTGAAATCAGAAGCATTTCTCTTTTATTCCTTCTCATTTCTTTCATATTTTTAGATTTGAATTTTTTTTTATGAAAAAACATTACATAAGTCAAAACCAACTGCTAGAATTTGAAAAGAAAACAAAAGTCCTTGCTGTGTTCCTCTACTTCTAATTCCTCCTCTTTTAAGCTGTTTCTGGTCTTTACTTGGTATTTCTAAAATACAAGGCCTGCTCAGCTACTTCTCGATTTTCAGTTTCAGGTATAGGCTATTACCGTTCTCGTATGGAAGATAGAGGTCTAGAGCTCTTCGTCTGCACCACCTGCCCCACACATTTCCTCTCCTCAGACTCACATTTGATTGAATCAGCATCGAGGGTTTTCATTATCATGACCTTTAATTTTATTCACAGCTGAGGTAAAGACATGCCCTTTCACCTCTGGGCTCTCTTCTGTTAACTGTGTTCTCGTGGTGTAGGTCCTTTTCCATTCCTTTGCTTTATTTTAGTGGATGTGGGAGAGTGTTTGGTCTTTCTGTGTCACCCATCAGCCCTCTTTTTCCAAAGATTTGACTTGTGCCCATTCTTCAGTCTGTGAGCTGACAAAAGAAAAACTTAAGTAATTTTTTCCCCAAGGGTCTTTTCATAATTTTATTAGGAAACATTGAATGATCAAAAATATTCAGGCTCCAAGAAAAAAGTTTGTACAGCAGAATTTCAGGCTGCCAAGTTTCCGACCTGCGCACTTGGGTGGCGTCCCTTGTATTCTGTCTGTTCTAGTTTGAGGCTGGCGTTGGAATGAAAGGGTTAAGAGTCAGTCAGTAGGAAGGAATAGGAGGGGACACAAGGGGTGGGGGGGGGCCCGAGGACAAAAGGATCCAGGTCTCTGAAGGAAGGCTAGTTTACTGCAACTGGCTAGTCCCTTCCCTGGCTTGCTAAATACAACTGTTAAGTAATCTGCAGTAGCTGGGGTCATTCTAATAGGAGGAGCAAAGCGGGGAAATAAAGTGTTGTTTGCAGTTCCAGGTCAAAGGTATTCTGGAGCAAGCACCATTGGCACATTCTTTTCCTATGATTCAGTTCCATGAGTTCATGTCATTTTTTTCAGGTTTCACACTGAGTGGTTTGGGTAGTACATCTGCCCTTGCCCACCACATGATATAGATCTTGGGTAACTTTGAGGGCCTGCATTCCTCTCAGTTTTTTATCTGAGGAACATTCCTGACTGAAACAGGACAGAGCCCAGAGGAGTGCTGATGGACAGGGGATCTCTGCTGACAGCACAGCGGGCCTGTGCACCACCACTTGCTTCCTGGAGTGGGAGTCCCCGGGCAGAGCTGCACCACCTCCAGGGACATTCAGGAGCACCCAGGCTGGGGTAGCACTGCTGCTGGAACACTCTGGAACATTTTGTTTACAGGGGCAGCCAGAGGCCTGTGTCACTTGTGTAATGTTGTGTGAAGAAGCTGAGTGTGGACTCTGTCAACTGAAAACTCATGTTCTCTGTTAAAAAATAACAACACAAAGAAAATCTGTCGGGGACAAGACAAAGAAAAACGGAGAACTGGTCCAATAACCAGTTATATTTCACAGGAAAGAAAAATCCCTTACATATTTTTGGAGAGGGGTTTTTGTACCCTCAGAAGAGGTCTTAATAAAATAGTATTCCCTTTTATGAAGGTACATTGGTTCTGTTTATGAAAGCAGACATTTTTCCTGAGCATGTGTTTTATGAGAGAGGATTGTTTACACACACACACACACACACGCACGCACACAGGCATGCACACGTGTGAGTATGGCACTAGGCATTTTGCGAACGCAGCCTGTATGGGGCTGACCTAGGCTATGATTCCTTTGCTCTTGGCACTTCCTTAATTTGCTTCTTTTAAAGTGTTTCAACTGCTTTTCTGAAGCGTCAAATCACCAGGCACTGCTGAGTGTTCAAAAAAGTCTGTCCCCCTCTTTTTCCATGTTAATGGCCTTCTCAAAGAGGGGCCAGTGAAATGTAATTGAGTAGGTTGCAGCGCCCTAGAGGTTTCTTCTCTGACCATCACCTGCTCTCATTCGCTCCCCCAAGCAACGTGAGGGTTGTGAGCACTCCCCACCATTGTTGGAGAGTTGTGCTGATTAAGTATATTGAGTCAGCTGAGCACCTCAGCTCCAAACAGCAGGGCTTCTTGAAAATACTGATTCTGATTCTGGAGGCCCCTGAGGGGCTGAGAATCCGCATTTCTAACTGGCTTCCAGGAAATGCCAGCGCTCTGGTTCAGACAACACTTTGAGTAGCGAGGTCCCAGGAGACCTTGTAATACACAACCCAGGGCACCCTGAAGACTTTGTCCTCCAGACCCTCGGTTTGTGAAGCTCCTCCTCCTCTCCAAGGACTTGGGCTCTCACAGACACCCTGGTGCTCCCAGTCTACGTCCCTGTCCTCGTACTACTCAAGGACTGTGTGACACCACACACACTGCCTTCCTTCTTCTTCCCACTGAAAGCTTATTGAATCTATAATAATATTAGCAACTCGCTCAACTCTGTGGCAGGTGCCATGCTAATCTCATACTCCATGTCTGTGAATCATCACAAATGAGGTATATGACCATCATACCCATGATCAGAATGAGGACACCAAGGGTCCGAGAACTCAAATAATTTGCCAAAGGTCACACAGCCAATGAATGAGTGATTGGGACTGGAGACTCTGGTCATTGCACTGTGCTGCTGCCCCATTAGTGGCACAGATAACAAATGCCAGGAGGGATCTGAAGCATGGAGCACCTTCTTGGGCTCTGGGTACAACTCTGAGACCCAGACCTAATTCCCCTAACTGCAGGACTCACCAAAAGGGCTCTCTGCATCTGGCGCACTGGAGCAGGGGCTACCCCAAAGCACTGCCAGGAGGGTTTGAAAATGAGCGGAGCAGGGTTATCTTAGATCCATGCTGTAAGGAGAAGCCAAAAGGGGTGAAAACCTTTAGATCACGAGGCTTTGGGAAAAAAGAAGCCATAAAGGGAAAATGGGCTTTATCTCACAAGGTGGCCCTCAGATAACCTTTGTTTCCACTTTCTGCTTAGACCTGACATTCCTTTTTTTTTTTTTTTTTTTGAAAAGACTGAATAGGAGTGCCAGGGAAGCATGTATTTGCTCTGGAATCCTTTACACTCAACTGTCTACTGTGGTGATCAAAAAGCGGGGCACAAGTCCCTTATCTCCAAAAGTAGCAAAAGTCCAGTGAGCCCTTCTTATCTGGCATGCACGCACACGTGGAGACACACACACACACACTACACACACACATATACATGCATATGTACACATACGCATGATTTACCAAGCAAGTAAAGGACTCAGGAGTGGGAGGAAGGATATATGCACACTTGTGAAAACAATCTTTTAAAAGTAATTTTAGGAGAATCCATCTTCCTATATCTGCTTCCTTATCATTATTGTCTTGAGCTGCCCCTCATTTCATTAAACTTACTATGGACAATTATCAATTGTACTCATCTTTCTTCTGCATTCTTGTTTCTCTACGGGTCAGTCTGAGCTCCCCTCAGGGCATTTGGGGAAACCAGTCATGTCTTGAAAATAAACCTTCCCATATGCTTAATCTTAACTTCAAATGTTCCCTTCATCGCCTTCCTCCAATCAAAATCTGACTTTATCTGCAGGATGACACTTCTCTCTTCTTCTTGCATAGCATTCCACACACATACCTCCTATCCCTTACCTTCCCCATTCCAAACCGATGTACCATTCAGGGCCTCTCCTT
>NW_011888789.1:6075964-6078294 GCF_000151845.1 Pteropus vampyrus
CTTGAGCTGCCCCTCATTTCATTAAACTTACTATGGACAATTATCAATTGTACTCATCTTTCTTCTGCATTCTTGTTTCTCTACGGGTCAGTCTGAGCTCCCCTCAGGGCATTTGGGGAAACCAGTCATGTCTTGAAAATAAACCTTCCCATATGCTTAATCTTAACTTCAAATGTTCCCTTCATCGCCTTCCTCCAATCAAAATCTGACTTTATCTGCAGGATGACACTTCTCTCTTCTTCTTGCATAGCATTCCACACACATACCTCCTATCCCTTACCTTCCCCATTCCAAACCGATGTACCATTCAGGGCCTCTCCTTATTCCTTGTTCCCAAGTTCCTTCTTCGACTATTTTTTCCATCATTAGCTCTCAACAACTTCTATGGAAGTCCTTACCATTCTGTTTCCACACCTTTCTCAACCCTTTCTCTTTCTGCCTACCACTCTCAAAGGATAATCTTCAGATGTTCCAGTCTCTTGTTCATCTCTATTCTAGAAACATCCATAGATAACCTTTTATTATAGGTCTTCAGCTGCCTCAGATCTAGAGACCTTTATCTCCACTGATTTTATGTCATTAAGACACAAGCAGATAATATGGAACCACTCTAGGTCCACACTCTGGAGCCCTAAAATTCTCCTTTCATCTCTGCGGGATCTCACATTCCCTTGACCCTACTGAACCAATGATTTCATCACTTCCCTTATTGCTGTTTTCTGAGTGTCCTGCTGGCTTCGCTTGCATTCTTATCCAGGCTACAGACTTCTCACTTTCAAACCATGCAGTCCCTTGAGTAGGCTGTTCCTGGCCATTTCTATAAGGTTCTCCCTCCAGCTTGTTCTCTTTCACAGACTTCATGAGGTCCCCATTCTGGGTCACCTGCAACTTCTACTTTCTCTTCTCTGCTTTGAGGCCACCAACTGAAGAGCCTGGTTGCTGGTTTTACTTCTTATTATTTAACCTCAAGGAAGCTTTCAGTGGCCTTTGGCAGTGCCTTAGTCACTTCTGACCGCTTCTCATACCCTCTTCCCCACAGAACCTATCATAGTCTTTATTTCACTCCTTGAGTTTGCAGCCCATCTCTGCCTCCTGCTCTTCAGATATCCTTCTTTACTGAAAATTATCTGAAGTAAGGAGTTTCCTCATTTTCTTTTCACTCCCTGTCGGCCTTCTCTTAGTTAGAACATTTATTATTTTCATCTTAGAACCTCCTAACTACACAACCCTATTCTCTCTTCCATTCCAATCCACTGTTAGATTTATTATTCCAAAGACATTTCTTTCTTGCTTAAAAATCTTCAGGTCTCCCCATTGCTGCTAAATGATTTGATCTGTTAGGCATGGCTATTTTCCACACATACCTCATGTTGTCTGCTGCTAAATCTTCGCTCATGTTATTTTCTCTGTCTTGAAGGGCTTGTCTCCCTTATCACCACATGATCAAATCTTATCTTACCTTAGTAAGCTCAAAAGCTGTTTCAGACAAGAAGTTGTCCCGAAACCCTCTTACTAGAAGTTATTGTTCCCATCTTTGCTTTCTTACAGCTCTTGAATTCTCTTGCAGCATTTATTACTTTCCACCCTATATTATAGTTGATACAGAAAACTGTAACATCCTTAAGGATAAAAGCCCTATTCTATACATCTCCATATGCCCCAAGAAGCAGCACAGCACATGACACACAATGCTGTGTTATTTAGGGTGTCTTTATTACAAATGACAGGAATATAGTTAACATAGGCAAAAAAAGAGAATTTGTTAGATAAACACACACAGCAGTTCACATGGCAGTGGGAGGTAGAAGGGAACAGCTGGGCCTTGTGGACAACCGGAACTAGGGACTGGAATTAACAGGACACATGCTCTATGTCTTTGTTTCTCTCTACATGTTAGATTCATTCTACTGCAGTTAGGATTCCTCAACATGGTACTAAGATCTCCCAAGACTCATCACCCCCAAAGAGGGCTTGGATTCAAGTTTCAGTTTGAAAAAAATCTTAGAGAGTTACTCTGATTGGTCCAGCCCGGATAAAGTATTACCCCCTGGACCAATCAGCTATGGACAAGGGATTGAATAACTAAGTCAATTAAGAGCTCACTCTTGAATTCTGGACCCATTTTTAGAAAAAGAAGAATCTTCATGAGCCAGGCAGACACCCCAAGAATTATAGCACACTTGTATCCAATAAATTTATAACAAATTTGTTTTGTTATTATTTATCTTAATTAATATGAATTATGTAGTAGTGCCATAAGAAGTCAATCCCTGCTTAGGGTGGCTTTTTGTCATTTTGATCATGTATCTTACTCTTACCTATTCATTAAA
>NW_011888789.1:6078344-6080625 GCF_000151845.1 Pteropus vampyrus
TTCAGTGGCCTTTGGCAGTGCCTTAGTCACTTCTGACCGCTTCTCATACCCTCTTCCCCACAGAACCTATCATAGTCTTTATTTCACTCCTTGAGTTTGCAGCCCATCTCTGCCTCCTGCTCTTCAGATATCCTTCTTTACTGAAAATTATCTGAAGTAAGGAGTTTCCTCATTTTCTTTTCACTCCCTGTCGGCCTTCTCTTAGTTAGAACATTTATTATTTTCATCTTAGAACCTCCTAACTACACAACCCTATTCTCTCTTCCATTCCAATCCACTGTTAGATTTATTATTCCAAAGACATTTCTTTCTTGCTTAAAAATCTTCAGGTCTCCCCATTGCTGCTAAATGATTTGATCTGTTAGGCATGGCTATTTTCCACACATACCTCATGTTGTCTGCTGCTAAATCTTCGCTCATGTTATTTTCTCTGTCTTGAAGGGCTTGTCTCCCTTATCACCACATGATCAAATCTTATCTTACCTTAGTAAGCTCAAAAGCTGTTTCAGACAAGAAGTTGTCCCGAAACCCTCTTACTAGAAGTTATTGTTCCCATCTTTGCTTTCTTACAGCTCTTGAATTCTCTTGCAGCATTTATTACTTTCCACCCTATATTATAGTTGATACAGAAAACTGTAACATCCTTAAGGATAAAAGCCCTATTCTATACATCTCCATATGCCCCAAGAAGCAGCACAGCACATGACACACAATGCTGTGTTATTTAGGGTGTCTTTATTACAAATGACAGGAATATAGTTAACATAGGCAAAAAAAGAGAATTTGTTAGATAAACACACACAGCAGTTCACATGGCAGTGGGAGGTAGAAGGGAACAGCTGGGCCTTGTGGACAACCGGAACTAGGGACTGGAATTAACAGGACACATGCTCTATGTCTTTGTTTCTCTCTACATGTTAGATTCATTCTACTGCAGTTAGGATTCCTCAACATGGTACTAAGATCTCCCAAGACTCATCACCTCCAAAGAGGGCTTGGATTCAAGTTTCAGTTTGAAAAAAATCTTAGAGAGTTACTCTGATTGGTCCAGCCCGGATAAAGTATTACCCCCTGGACCAATCAGCTATGGACAAGGGATTGAATAACTAAGTCAATTAAGAGCTCACTCTTGAATTCTGGACCCATTTTTAGAAAAAGAAGAATCTTCATGAGCCAGGCAGACACCCCAAGAATTATAGCACACTTGTATCCAATAAATTTATAACAAATTTGTTTTGTTATTATTTATCTTAATTAATATGAATTATGTAGTAGTGCCATAAGAAGTCAATCCCTGCTTAGGGTGGCTTTTTGTCATTTTGATCATGTATCTTACTCTTACCTATTCATTAAAGTAAGACTTTTAACAGTTCCACTTGGTCAATCTAATTCCAATTAGAATATATACTTGAAGAGAATAGAATTAATCCTTTTTTAAAGGACCTTTAAATCAAACTTTCTTCTAATCTAGATAGGCCTTACCACTAACTAAAATGGGTTGAAGTTTCCATGTATATATATCTGAACTATAACAACAACAACAACAACAACAACAAAATGGCATCAAGCCCAATTACAACTTTTTGTTGTTGTATAAATTCCTCTGTATTTTGTCCAATTTCCTCTCCTCCACTTCCACCAATATTCCATACCTTCAATCCCAGCATTTGTGGATATGGAGAGCATCTTTGTTTCTTTTGCCCACATTGGTCATTATTTGTTATGAAAAATTATGAACACATTCCTTAAGATTGGCTTTTCTGGCATGGTCCCTTATGGCCAGGGCTGCGTGAGTCAGATTGGAAAACATATCAAGGATGACTTGGTTTTGTCACTTTGAGCTTTTTCACACTTTGAGATCTTTAATATCCAGAGTAGTCATTTTGACCCCTTTTATCAATGTCACCTTCACTGAAAGTCAATAATAACTGAATTACTCAGAAGCTCTGGTCCTTGAGTCCTTGTGAATTGGGGGGATAGCAAGAAAAGACTTTTCTTTCAACTGAACACTTACAGTTAAGAAAGGAAAGGAGTGAAGAGATGTAAGGATTAGAAAAAGTGGGCTTTTAACACTTAATACAATAGCCAAACATCTATATGAAAAAAAGATTAATTTATCCAATTGACACACAGGTCAGATATCTAGACAATGGACTGAGTATTTATTTCCATAGATTTGGAGTTGCCAGATTTAGCAAATAAAAATATAAGATATCCAGTCAAATTTTAATTTGAGATAAATAAGGAATTTTTTTTTTTTTTTTTTTTTTTTTTTGTATTT
>NW_011888789.1:6081724-6095619 GCF_000151845.1 Pteropus vampyrus
CAGTTAAGAAAGGAAAGGAGTGAAGAGATGTAAGGATTAGAAAAAGTGGGCTTTTAACACTTAATACAATAGCCAGACATCTATATGAAAAAAAGATTAATTTATCCAATTGACACCCAGGTCAGATATCTAGACAATGGACTGAGTATTTATTTCCATAGATTTGGAGTTGCCAGATTTAGCAAATAAAAATATAAAATATCCAGTCAAATTTTAATTTGAGATAAATAAGGAATTTTTTTTTTTTTTTTTTTTTTAGTGTAAATATGTCCCATACAATACTTAGGACATACTATACTTAAAAAAAAAAATTATATGTCTTTTATCTGAAACTCAAATTTAACCCAATGTCCTGTATTTTATTTCATAATTCTACTTAGATTAGATATTTTAGCCTTGTATAGATACTGTCTGAATTTTACTTTTAAGCCAATAGTGATTTTGTTTTTAGATATATATCCATAGAAATGAAGTCCTCCCCATGGTTTATCTACTTTTCTACCATCTTTGAAATAGAAAAGTAGACTGATCTTCTCAATTTCAAACTTTCTTCCATATGGTTCTCACCCTTCACATAGAACACTAAAGCATCATAGTTTAATCAATGGTTAAATTGAGCTAATGGTCTATTCTGTTAGTATGCTCATTATTAATTTGATTACCTCTAACTTTATACATTGTAGTTCTTAGTCCAGTGTCACAACCTTTAGTATTCTTACAGGCTCCAATAGTGGTGATGCAGTTATCTGTTCAAGAACCAGTTATCAAGCACATATTTCATGTGATGCACATTTCTAGTCTCTATGAGGTGCACAAACATGTACAAAATCCATTCAACAACTCTTTATGAAAAGCCTATTGTGCCAGGCACTAATCAAGGTGTTAGGAGTGATATAGAGTTCCCACCCTTGAGGGACTCACAGTTATTGAGGAAGATCATAGGGTAGTAGAAGAACCAAGATCTCCAGCCCTAAAACGCTGCTAACTACCAGTGTTTTGTTCTGCTAAATGGAATATACAGCTGAGGGCAAAGGCTGACTTTCTTAAGTTTTAAAGTTGGGCGGGAGGAAAGAAAGAGGAGAGAAGAGGCAACTGGCAGAGATGGGCTCTTTGGTGAGAAGAGAAATGATGTCTGATAGGGTAATGGGTTAAATATGTATGGAATGTGATCTCTCTTTCAGAGACTCCAGAGGAGCTTCGATAAAACAGTTTTCTCATTAATGTGCTGTGGTTTTGGATATGTTTTGGAAGATATAACAATGTGGTGAGTATGGCCTCAAAAGGAGCATTAAGTAGGAGCCAAGACCCTCCAATGGAATGCCCACTCCATATGGGCTACATCTTGAATATTTGATGATAGTTAAAGAATTCAGCATCATTTCAGGTTAAGTTGTTGCTAAGAAGACAACTTAACCATCTATGCCAAACATTTGGATTTTTGTGTAGGAGAGTGAAAATATATCTGGCATAAGCCACAATAATTCTTGGCATCAGTTAAATTTCTTTTGTTTCAAGCAAATCAAGGTCAATTAAGCAAGGAAAAAGGAGGATGTAGGGGAAAGGTGTGATGATAGAATGTATTGGAAGCACGTGGGAAACCTCACAAACTCAAAGGAGGAGCTGACCAGCTAGGTCTTGGGAAGGACAGGAGGACAGGGACCAGGGCTCCTCCAGGGACCTTGGGAGACACAGAGCTCATGGATACTTTTTCTGGGCTGCTGCTATCGTGTTTCAGCCCTGCTAACTTATCATTTATGTGTATGTTCTTAAGTTTCTGTGAGAGAATCTGATTAGTGCAGTTGGAGTCAGGGGTCTTTACCCTTTGTGGACAGGCAGATAGCATAGATGTGGCCAAGGCAGAATCATTTGAGTTGGGCAGTCTCCTCTTTTCATGTCCCCAGCATATCTCAAAAATAGATGGAAATGGTGTGATCTTGGATGCTCATACTATTGTGTCCTTTTGGTTTAATTGAAATTTTTAAGTTATTCCATCTCCCACACACACACTAATTTGGAGGTTATATACTCTTTTCCTATTCTTTTGGTGGTTACCCCAGAATTTCCAACCTACCAAAGTCTTCATTAATCAATATCTTTACTTTCCTCCAAGGCAATACAAAGACCTTAGAATACTTCGATTCTGTTTCTCCTTACCTACTTGTAAGTTAATTTTTTCATATATTTTAATTCAACTTTTAAAACACAATAAAAAACTATTAATTACAATATTATCAATGTTCATTTGCATTTGCCACTTTCTTTGCTCTTTATACTTTTTGTATCTCAAGCATTCCCTATAGGATTACTGTTCTGTTTTGTTTTTGTTTTATTTTGTCTCAAGTATATTGTTTAGTATTTCATTAGGAGCTTTTGTTGATGAACTAACAATTTCTATTTCTATGGAATATTTATTTATTTTGTTCTTATTATTTTTTAAAGAAATTACTTATCATTTTTATTGCATTATTTTGGAATTTTTTCTAAATTCTTCTCCAGTGTAAAGAAAGTATATCTTTTTAAAACCAAACCACATAGCTGAGCGTATGGATTTTTAAATTAGATAAGATAGGAATTAATCATTCACTTGAAGCAGTATTCACTTAGGAATATTCTCAGCAAACTTGAGAAACTAATCTGTTACCAAAATCTGTTTTCCTCCCTTTTGAATCAGAATCTTACTTTCTTCTTACCATCCTGAAAGTAGTACCCATACTGCACTTCTTTCCTACAGTCCTTATTCTCAACTACTTCCCATTATTTCCATTAGAATTATTTGTATTTATTTAAAAAATTTTATGTCCCATAATAAAAGAGAAATTTTTGAGCATGGTGTGGAGTACCAGGCACAAAGGAGGCTTTCAACAAATATTTGTTGTATAAGTAAATTTCCTGGTTCCCATTATACTTAGTGCTTAATTCTTTCTTTCATTAACTTGACCTTGAAGTTCCTGTAAATAATAACATTTTACGGCCATTAAATAATTTAACTTACCAACGTACTGTATAAGCAATTTTTCAGGAATCTTATTTCATAAGTATGGTATAACCAAACCTTTAAATATCACAGATTTGATAAATATGTCATTTATATAATCACATTACACTTATGTAATTACAATGAATTTGGCATATGAAATTTTCTACCTGTAATATTTGCAGATTGGTTTAAAATATTAGGCTTTTTTATCTTGATACATTTCAATATTTGCAATGTTGGATTTGTTACATTTCTGAGATCTTAAAAAAGGTATATTATATATATATGTGTGTGTGTGTGTGTGTGTGTGTATATATATATAAAATTATTTCCCCAGTTTATATATAAGGAAACTAAAGCTTAGACAGAGTGAATGACTTGCTCAGAGTTGTATAAATAAGAGAGACTTGAACCCACGTCTTTGCACTCTAAGCCAGATTTCTTAAGGTGTCATCCAAGAAATAGAATGTTTCTGTAATGATCCAAAGAGATAACATGGAGCTTATAGAAAGGTTTCTTAAGCTAAGGTTGAAAGTTTGAAGTAGATTTTATCAGACTACTCAACCCTTTATTATACCTCCCAGTCCTCCATTTAGATATAAAACTTACCAAAACAAATGTTTACTCTAATTCTATGGAAAGAATACACCCCAGTTGTGTTCCCATTACACAACTACTTATTCTATGTCTATTTAGTTCTAATTTCATTCCTCAGAGTTTTATCATTACTTGTTTTTTCATGTCTCCCATTCTGGATTGTAACATCTTTGAGATCTCTTGTTACATTTACCTGTGACTACTTTCTCCTACTTTGTTCAGTACTTTATACAGTACATAGAATATGCTTAAGAAATGTTAAATAGTATCAAGTTACACCATTTAAAGTTCTCTACAACGTGCCCTACTTCACCCTATGATATTGTCTCCTAATTCTTTCCTATAAAGATAGCCAAGTAATTGTCATTGTTTACCTGTCCTTGTGCCTTTTTCCCCATTCTGAATACCATTTCTTCCCCTTTCTTATGGTCTTAATTCTAATCTCACCTCCTCCATGAGATCTTCACCATTCAGGTCATTAGAAGTCTTTGAATTTCTTTCTGTAATGTCATTAAGGTATATCTGATACTTAGCATATCTCATTCTCAGTTATCTTTTTGTTTATGCCCTGCCTCATCTGGATTATGAGTTCAAATCCCTGTACCCCTTTGGAGATTAGCTAACATGTTGTTCAAGAGATTCTCATTGAATGTTCTGATAGAGAAAAAGCCAGTTGTAGTCACCTAGAAGAGGCTTTATTTAAAGCATTGCTAACTAGTTTGGGGAAACATTTTAGTAGACAAAAAATGAAGCGGTCTGATAGCCAACATGGTTCGATTGGCATTGAAATTAATGAACAGAAAATAATCTCTCTTGTGTAAACCAATGGCTAATTTGGACATAATTCTAGAAATATCATTATAGTACTATGTTTTCCCTTTCCTCATCCAATTTGTTAGAGATCTAAATAGAGATATCTATATATAGATATAGAGATAGAGATAGACATATCTATGTATCTATCTATATATATTATCTATAGATATAGATATATAGAGATAGACATAGAGATATAAATATAGATATAGATATAGAGATTTATTATAAATTGGATCATGTGATTTTGGAGGCTGAGAACTCCCACAATCTGTCCTCTGCTATCTGGAGAACCAGGAGAACTAATGGTTTAAGTTCCAGTCCAAGTACAGGAGGAAACCAATGTCCCAGTTCAAAAACAGGAAGAGAGAGCAAATTAGTCCTTATCCACATCTTTTGTTCTACTTAGATCTCCAACAAATTGGATGAGGCCTATCCACATTGGGGAAGGCAATCTTCATTGTTCAGTCTACCAGTTCAAATGTTAATCTCATCCAGAAACACCCTCATGGATACACCCAGAATAATGCTTGCCCAGATATCTGGGAATCCCATGTCAAGCTGACACATCAAATTTACCATCACAAGGGGCACACCCTGTTTGGTTTAAACAAATTATTATACCTTGTCATCCTGATGGCCACAGTGATTGATCAAATATGGGCAAGTACTGCATTCCAAGTCAATAAAATGCAAGATGAAATTACACTTGTTGGAATCTGCAAGAAAAGAAACTTTCTTACTCTTCTATGGAAGTGACCTACAGAGATTCTCATTTCCACTTGGCCACGAATGAAAAAGTTTAAGTCCATGAGTGTTGCTGGTAATCATCTTGTAACTACAGAGAAGCCAGCCTTGGGTGAAAGGCAGAGAAAAAAGTGAAAATAAACTAGACCATTGTTAGAATCAAAACCAGGCTCAATATCTGGACTTTTGTCATATGAGCTAGGAAAGTCTCTTTATTTATAAACTGTTTGGAGTTAGAATTTCTGTTACCTGCAACTGAAATATTCCTAACTAATACAATCGGGGTTTAGATGTGATGATCAATGAAGACCCCTTTTAGCTTTTAACACTCAATGATTCTGTTAAGAACTATACCAGAAATGTAAACCATTTTTGCTATGAAATGTGAATAGCTGGTAAATATTAACTAAGTTGGACCACCTACATCAAGAGAGTTGACCATATATCCCAAACTTCAGACCACCATAGAAATTCTGCAGAGCTACAGGCTACATTCCTTCTGAAAGGAAGCAGAGTTTGCTACCCCAAAATATGCTTCTTTGTAATATTAATTATTTTAAGCTGGTTATGTTTTTCCTTTTTAAATTTTTTAATTTTTCAATTACAGTTAAAAAAGCTGGTTATTTTTAAGAAACAAAACTCAAGAACCTTTGACCTTACCCCTAACTGCCTAAAAAAATTTAGACTGAGGACTTGATCTAGGAAGGGAACTATTATCACAGATAACTATAGTTTAATATGAACTAGTTGTGTTAGAAAGGGAGGAATCCAGCAAGGCCCATTTGATCAAAGTTCTCTCTGTGCCCTATTGTTATAGGTAGCCTGGAAAATAGTAGTTTACCAAAAATATGCTTTTCCAGCTCCATGTGAATAGCCTGACTCCCCTGTGTAGTCCCAAACCACAACCCTCTTTTCTCCTTAGCTCAAGATGGCATAGAAGTCTCAATTGCCCAATTTGTTCTTATGTCTTATGGAACCCCAGTACCTACACACATAATTAAATTTGGTTATTTTCTCTTATTCTGTTTTGTGTCATTCTAATTATTTCATAGGCCAGAAGAACTAAGAGAGGAAAAGGAAAAATTTCCTTCTCGAAGTAGCCTGTTTTCCACAGGGCTTCAGGTACACTGTTTCCCAGTTGCCCTCTGAGGGTTCACTTGAATTTTTACAGAAAGAAAGAGCATCTTATTTTTGTGTATTCAACACTTTAAACAGTAGCTGGCATAGATTAGGCCACTAATAAATATTAATGAATAAATGGATGAATTTATTTAGCAATTATTTATTAAGCACCTATTACATGCTGGGTACTGAAGGGGGTGCTGGAAGAAAGCAGGGCACGAAACTAAGACAGTATTGGGAGTGGGGGGTGTGAAGGGGATTCTGGGGTGCTGGTTATATTTCCTCTCATATAACCAAGTGCTGATTATCTGAGTGTATTTATGTTGCAAAAATTTATCAAGTTGTTCACTTCTGATTTGTACACTCACTGTATCTTTGCTTTACTTCAATAAAATGTTTACAAAAATAAAAGAAAACAAATAAAAAGTCCTTACTCTAAGGAAGTTTACTTTCCTGTTGGAGGAGACAGACAATACAAATAGATATATAATATGTTGAGAAGTAATAAGTTCCATAAAATAAGACTGAAGAAGAAATAATGAATTCAGTGAGCACTAAGATGTGGCAGAAGGAGCACTCTTTGATATATTGTCATGTGTACAGAGTACCCAAGCTCCCAATTATCTATCTGAGAAGCTCAGTTCCAACTCACTTTCTGTGATCAGCCTCACCTCTTTCTTTGTGCTGCTGCTGAGTTGAACTGAGGATGGTCATGCCGTGAATGGATGTGGGGTGGATGAGCTCACATTTAAAATCTGACTCACAAAATAGTACCAGTCATTCTATCCTCAGCTCTGGTTTGCCAAGCATCAGAAGCTTTTGATCAGAAATTTAGCACACCATCATCTCCATACTTAAGAATATTTCGTGAGAAATGCTTGGATTGTTAAGATAAAAAAGACTTTTCCCCACATCTAGCAGGTATTTTCGGAGAATCTGTTGTGTGTCCAGCATAGTGGAAGTTCAATTTTAAATTCAAGTCTAAGGTATAGTTCTAACTAAAGAGAGTTTAATCATCTTAAGTAACAAGACTAATACATACAAAACAATTATAGAATAATATAGAAATTTAAAAAATGAAGCATTACAGGTGTGGTATCCTGTGTCTCTCCTTCATAGCATTTGTCGCACATGCAATTTTATTTTCATATGTGTGGGTATTTGATCGTTTGTCTCCTCACTAGACTATTCATTCTGAGTATGGAACCGAGTCTAATTTTGTCTACCATTGTAGTCATCAGAATGTAGTAAAGTGCCGGCACAGAGTAGACATTCCACACTCATTTGCAGAATGAAATAATTGAATGTAAGAAAGTAACCACATCAGAAAGGCAGAGTAATTTAGTGGTCAATAGCACAGGCTGTGCAGTTAGATAGATCTGCCACTTCCTGGATGATTAGTTGTGTGTCCTTGGGTGAGATCATTATACTTTTATTTTTAAAATAGATAAAAGTTTTATTTAGTTTTCTCTTATAGAGAATGAAAATTATCATTCCCACCACAGCAGTTCCCTATGAGCAGTGAATGACTTGCATAAAGAACATTGCACATAATAACTGCTCAATAAATAGATTTATTAGTTTTCAACATATTTTAACAATTGTTTTAATGCAGTTTAGTTGTGAAAATGTCATAAATTTTTAATCCAGTCTTTAGTCTTCACTTCTAAAAGAAAAAAACATGAAACGCTTATTCTGTCCATATACATCCTTCATACACTCATTTCGTTTGATAACGCCCCAAAGACATTTTTGTGTGTGCGCTTCACTTGTCGAAAGCCAGCAGACCTAGCTCCTGTCCCTCTCTGGGCTGTGTTGGTGAGCTAATTGCAAGACATCAAAGCTGTAGGGCAGCCACAGAACTTGTAGGGATCAGGTTACATGTAGCTCTGAGCACTCAAACCCACAGTCCTTAGAAGCTCTGCGAGAACCCACAATAGGTCTTCCGAGCTAGAGATCTCTAGGATCTTCTTCCTGTGAAATGACAGAGGCTGCTCTTGGATCAGGAAGCCGTGGTTGGTAATTAAAATTAATATTCTCATCTCACTGTCACAAATTACATTTAAAAAATGGATTTTAAATCTCTTTTACATTCCAACATGATCAAATGAGTATTCCTCACATGGGAGAAATTGCCAACAAGGTTGGTGAGCATCCAAAATAAAATCGTCTTCCCAACAGTTTACTGGCGGAGGAAGCAGTTTCTACTCGGGTTTGACCTGAGTGACAGGAGCCAGACGGGCCATAAGCAGGATAGGTGATAACAAGCTCCAAAATCTATTCTAGATGACACAGATCATCCCTCCCATATTTCCTCATTAGAAATTCATTCTTTTAGTAAAGTTATTAACCTTTCCTTACATTTCTTTTAATGCAAATGCTTTTGGAAGTCTCTCCCATTATATATAATATTAATGTTCTGGTATGATTGATGCTACTGTCCCTTTATCCCTACCCCCAGAGGGAGGGGACTAAATAGGTCAATGGGGAAGGCAGAAAAGAAGTGGGGAAGGGAGTTAGGCTGCAGAGATGAAGGGCACTAGGTGATGGGGTGGAGGGCCTTGTGTGTCTCAGTCTATTGCACAGTTGCAGAAGGCTGGGTCAAGTTTGAAAGCAAGGAATATGCTCTGCTTTCAATTTGCATCACTGAGGTTTTGATGTTCTCTTTAGTTAAAGGACGGTGTGAGTCAAAGAAAAGAAACAGCTTATAAAAGTAACTTGCACATTTATTTATTCATTTATTCATATTCACTGAGTGCCTGCGACTCACTCTTAATTCCCTACATTTTGTGGGGCATGAAGTAAAGGACGAATGAAGACCCTGGCCTCTGGCCACTCCCCTTCTCCTCTCATACCTGACACTTCATTCCACATCAGGAAGGGTCATGTGCAAACTGTGAATACTCCAGCCAGCCTGTCTAAGTTCTGTTCACACCCCTTGGCTAAAGTCACAGAAGGATGGACCTGAGATAGAGGTCTATGTAGGCTCTGGAGGTGGGCTTGAGGCTATTTGTGCAGATAATTGCAAAGTGTAGTTCTTGGTGTAGGTCAAAGGAGGAGAAAGGGCTCTGTGTGGCACATCCATACAAACTCATCACCTGATGGGGTGAGGCAGGGCCAGAGGAGGACCGGAGAGGGCCTACTAGAGCTCGACGGGAGAAAGGACAGTGTTGTCTCTAGGTGCTGGGAATACATGAAGAATATGTACAAGATCTCTGCCTTTATGGTTCTTCCACTCCAGTAGAGGGAGACAGACTATAAACAAATACATATGTAAATAAGTAAATAACTATATATAGTATATTTGACAGTATTAAGTATTCTGGAGAAAAGAAGTGTGCAATTTTAAATAGCGTGGGTCAAGGAAGGTGTATCAGCTCCCTGAGGCTGCTATAATAAAGTACCACAAACTTAGTGGCTTAAATAACAGAAATGTATTGTGTCACAGAAGTCTGAAATCAAGGTGTTGACAGGGTTTGTTCCTTCTGAGGACTGTGAGGGAGAATTTGTTCCATGTCCGACTCATAGCTTCTGGTAACCCCAAGCATCTCTTTACTGATAGATGGCTATCCTCTCCTTGTGTCTTCAGCTCATCTTTCTTTTGTACGTTGTCTGTCTCCATGTCCAGATTTCCCCTTGCTGTAAGAACACCAGTCCTATTGGATTAGGGGCCCACCCTCACTAATGATTTCCTCTTACCTTGATCATCTTCAAAGACCTTAATTCCAAATAAAATCATATTCACAGGTACTGGAATTTAAGACTTCAACATCTTTTGTAGGGATACGATTCAATCCCTAAAAGAAGGTTTTACTGTGAAGATGACATTTGAGCAAAAGCCTGAAGGTGATGGGCAAGGGGGTGAGCCATGTCGACATATGGGGTAAGAGCGTTATAGAAGAGGAAAACAGCAAGTGCAAAGAAAAGCCCTAATTACTCCTCCAAAACAATATTTTGATGAGTTAATATAGTGATCCTGGAAGGTCAGGGAGAGTCTGCAACAGAATATTGCACTAGGCTCAGAAATGACCCATTCACCTCTCAGCGGTATCCTCCATAACCTCATGCTCCATCTATTTAAAATGTCAAAGGCTCTTACTTTTCCCTAGAGCACATTATAAGATCATTGAAAGCAGGGTATGAGTCACCTCTTTCTTTTTACTCCCCGGTGGTCGGTGGACATTTATAGATGATGCTGAAGGTGCATTTCACCATCCTCCTCCGTCTCTACATCAAAAAATGGCTTGTACCCCAAAAGCACAGAAAACGCCCACAAAACAAGAGGAAATCTGGTTGGAGGCAGGTGACAAAGGTGACAAAGACAAGGGAGTCAAGTTTGTCATTAAAAGTGCTATAGAATTTTGTTGTCATCTATTGCTACACTCCTGTCATGAACAGCCCTAGTAATATGACCATCATTGATAGTTTTAATTCAAATTTTCTTAGTGCTTAAAATCCTATCCTGCCAATGAAAATTAGAGAAATAAAAAAGAAGAGGCAAGTTTTCTGAAATTAAAATTAAAATTTCAGAGTAAGAGGACCTGTCTTTAAGGGAAATCTGACAACTGTTCTATTCCAGCATTACGAAAGGACCAATGTAACATCGAAAGTTCTCTTTTATTTATCTCATTTCAACTCACATCAGGAGTGAAACAAGCAGTTCTTTAGACTTCCACTGAATCATCCCTGACCTTCTGCCTTTACTTATCTCCAAGTTGGAATGCTCTCTTGAGCTGTCAGCCATCACCCCCACCCTGGGTGCCTCCCCCATGCCTTCCATCCTGCCCTGGCCTCAGATAACAATCCTTTCCAAATAGGCTTTGCTCTCGCCATGTTTAGAATGCCTCAGAGTAAAACTGAATGTGAATAAGAACCAAAGTCCCTTGATTACATTTTGTTCACCTTCCTTTCACATTCCACACCTCAGTCTTAGTGGGAGGGGGCCAGCTTGCATTCCCGCCCATGACTCCCTCAATTCTGCCTGATTTGGCGCAGGCTTGTTGGGAGACTAAGTTGTTTGTTTCCATCCTCCTTGCGGCTCTGGGCACCCCTCCTTGCTGCCCTTGCTTGCAACAGTCCCCCTCTTGTCTGTCAAAAGCCTGTTTGGTCTCCAAATCTTCGCATTAGACTCTGGCCCTGAAGCCGTTTTCTGGTGACGCTTGCCCTTGGCTTCTCTCTCAGGCTGGGACAGGAAGCACAGAAACATGTTTACAGGATGGCGGAGGGAGCAAAGGAACAAAAATCAGCTAGTTCCAGAGCCTTGCTGGGGTTTTCAAAGTAGAAATGTTTACTATAGCTTCCTTTCTTGGGGAGCCCTTCTCTCCTCCGAAATGGAAGAGCTTGATGGATGTGGGGGTGGGCTGCCTAGGCCCAGCATGGGTGCTGGGATGAGAAAGGGAGAACAATGAACAAAATGCCTTGTGTAGCCCAGCAAAATCTCCTAGGAACCCATAAACACCCAAATATCCTTAAGGGGCTCAGAAATTAATCCACATTGAGCATCCTCTAGATGCCTTACACATTCATATTTCTTGTATAGTTTTATATTCACACACATCACAAACCACTGAGTATATCCAGAACATACAAAGAACTTTTAAAACTCAACTATAAGAAAATGAACAACCTGATTATTTACAGGTGCTGAAACTGAGGTTTGCAATGATAAGTGCCTTGCTGGGTCATATACTAGGAAGGAGTAGAGGCTAAACTGAATTCAACTCTGAGTTCAGTCTATCTCTTTCATTTCCTCTTATGTAAAAATAAATGTTGTTTTTATGATTATTGAAGTATCACACATTCTTTATAAAATTTTCAGAAAGACGAAATAAAATATAAAATAAAAAATCACATCATCCAGAGATAGTCACTAATAACATGGCAGTGTCCTTTTCTCCAGACTAAGTTTATGCTAGGCTATACTATTTTATGTGCTGCTCCTTTTAATGTTTTGGGTTTTTTGTTTGTTTATTTGTTTGTTTGTTTGTTTTTAAATAACTTTATTTTTTAGAGGAGTTTTAGGTTCACAGCAAAATTGAGAGGAAGGTAGAGAGAGTTCCCATATTCCCGCTGCCCACACATACGCACAGCATCCCCTACTATTGGCATCCTGCATCACAGTGGAATATTTGATACAATCGATGAACCTACACTGACACATCATTATCACCTAAAGTCCACAGTTTACATTAGGGTTCACTCTTGGTGTTGTACATTCTATGGGTTTTGACAAATGTATGACAACATGTATTCACATGTTATTCATACTAGTTTCAGTGCTCTAAAAATCCTCTGCAGTCTGCCTATTTATCCCTCCCTTCCCCACCCCCTGAGCTTCTTGCTGTCTCCATAGTTTTGCCTTTTCCAGAATGTCATAGAGTTGGAATTATATAGTATGCAGCCTTTTCAGATTACTTTCTTTCATTTTGTAATGTACATGTAAGGTTCCTCCGTGTCTTTTCACGGCTTGGTAGCTCATTTCTTTTTATCGGTGAATGATATTCCATTGTCTGGATGCACCACAGTTTATCCATTCATCTACTGAAGGGCATCCTGCTTGCTTCTAGTTAAGGCAATTATGAGTAAAGCTGCTATAAACATTCATATACAGGTTTTTGTGTGGACAGAAATTTTTAAGTCATTTGGGTAAAATCCAAGGAGCATGATTGCTGGATTGTATATAAGAATATATTTAATTTTGTAAGAAACTGCCAAACTGTCTTTCAAAGTGGCTGTACCATTTTGCATTTATACCAGCAATGAATGAGAGGTCCTGTTGCTCCACATCCTCACCAGCATTTAGTGGTGTTAGAGTTTTGGATTTTTGCTATTCTAATAAATGTGTAGTGATATCTCATTACTGTTTTAATTTGCAATTCCCTAATGACATATAATATTGAGGATCTTTTCATATGTTCATCTTCCATCCGTATATATTCTTTGGTGAAGTGTCTGTTCAGATATTTTGCCCATATTTTAACCAGGTTGTTCATTTTCTTATAGTTGAGTTTTAAAAGTTCTTTGTATATTCTGGATAATAATCCTTTTATCAGATGTCTTTGAAAATATTTTATACTATTATGTGGCTTGTCTTCTCATTCTCTTGACAGAGTCTTTTGAAGAGCAGAAGTTTTTAATTTTAATGAAGTCCAGCCTATCAATTATTTCTTTCATAGATCATGCCTTTGGTGTTATGTTTCAAAAGTCATTGCCTTAACCAAGGTCATCTAGAATTTCTTGTCTGCCATCTTCTAGGATTTTTATAGTTTTTCATTTACATTTAGGTTTATGTTTTATTTTGAGTTAATTTTTATGTATAAGGTCTATGTCTAAATTCATTTTTTCCATGTGAATGTCCAGCTGTAGCACCATTAGTTGAAGAGACCATCCCTTCTCTATTGTATTGCCTTTGCTCCTTTGTCAAAGATCAGTTGGCTGCACTTAGGTGGGTCTGTTTCTGGGTTCTCTGTTCTGTTCTGTTGATCTAATTGTCTCTTCTTTTACAAGTACTACGCTGTCTGATTACTGTCTTGAAGTCAGGTAATGTCAGTTCTCCAACTTTGTTGTTCTTCAATATTGTGTTGAATATTCTGGGTCTTTCACCTCTCTGTAAACTTTAGAATCAGTTTGTGATATC
>NW_011888789.1:6095669-6096273 GCF_000151845.1 Pteropus vampyrus
CACTTAGGTGGGTCTGTTTCTGGGTTCTCTGTTCTGTTCTGTTGATCTAATTGTCTCTTCTTTTACAAGTACTACGCTGTCTGATTACTGTCTTGAAGTCAGGTAATGTCAGTTCTCCAACTTTGTTGTTCTTCAATATTGTGTTGAATATTCTGGGTCTTTCACCTCTCTGTAAACTTTAGAATCAGTTTGTGATATCCACAAAATAACTTGCTGAGATTTTGATTGGGATGACCTTGAATCTATAAATCAAGTACGAAAGAATTGAAATTTTGATAAGATTGTCTTCCTATCTGTGAACATGGAATATGTCTCCATTTATTCAATTCTTTGATTTCTTTCACCAGATTTTTGTAGTTTTCCTGATGTAGATTTCATTCATATTTTATTAGATTTATATCTAAGTATTTCATTATTAGGGAGTGCTAATATAAATAGTATTGTGCTTTTAATTTCAAATTGGACTTGTTCATTATTGGTATTTGGAAAAGCAATTGACTTTTATATATTAATGCATCCTGTAACCTTGCTATAATCATCTATTAGTTCCAGAAATTTTTTGGTCAATATTTTAAGATTTCTGCATAGACAATCATGTCATCTG
>NW_011888789.1:6096523-6101761 GCF_000151845.1 Pteropus vampyrus
AGAAAATTCTCCCTCTATTCCTAATTTACTGAAAGTTTCTATCATGAATGGGTGTTGGAGTTTGTCAAATGCTTTTTCTTCATCTATCAATATAATTATGTGATTGTTTTTCTTTCATCTGTTGATGTGATGGATTATATTAATGAATGAGCCTTGCATACCTGAGATATATGCACCTTGGCTATAGTGTATAATTCCTTGTATACATTGTTGGATTTGGTTTGCTAATATTTTGTTAAGGATTTTTGCAACTATGTTCATAAGAGATATTGGTCTGTAGTTCTCCTTTCCTGTAATGTCTTTATCTGGTTTTGGCTGTAGGGTAATGCTAAGATTATAAAATGAATTAAGAAGTATTTCCTCTGCTTCTATCTGCTGGAAGAAATTTTAGAGAATTGGTATAATTTTCTTCTCAAATGTTTGATAGAATTCCCAGTGAATCTACCTGGGCCTGGTACTTTCTGTTTTGGAAGACAAGTTGTTGATTCAATTTTTTAATACATAGAAGTCTATTCCAATTGTCTTTTTCTTCTTGTGTGAATTTTGGCAGATTGTGTCTTTCAATGAATTGGTCAATTTCATCTAGGTTATTAACTTCATGGGCATAGTAGTTCATAGTATTTCTTTATTGTCCTTTTGATGTCCATGATATCTGTAGTGATGTCCCTTCTTTTATTTCTTTTACACACACACACACACACACACACATGCAGGTGCACACACAGATTTAAACTAGGAGGAATCATACAGCTTGCATTTTCTGACTCTTCCTTGTTTTGCTTTCAATCTAACGAGGTTATACTACTGATCATGTAAAAGCCTTTTTGAACACCCAGAGTTGCAAGTCATTGGACAGGGCTCTAACTGTGTGACCAAGCCTCACATGGTGCCTCCGTGAGCTACTCAGAGCTTTTGCTCAGGTGAATCCCTTAAAACTGTGTCTTTTCTTCCTGCAGAAAGCAAAAGGATCCAGGGCCGGCCTCGGGCTTGCCAAAACTGATCCTTGTGGGTGGCTGCTGGGGGTCCAGGAGGACCACCGCAAGACTCAAGATTCAATTCTCAAGGTCCCAGAGTTCAAACGACTCTGGATGCCGCAGCCACCAGGTGGGCTTGCCATCAAGCTGTCCCCGCCTGCGGGTCTCTTTCATTTCTGATACTAGTCATTTGTGTCTTCTCTCTTTTTTTCTTAGCCTGATTAGAGATTTATTAATTTTATTGATCTTTTCAAAGAACAATATTTTGGTTTGTTGATTTTCTCTGTTACTTTCCTGTTTTTGATATCATTGACTTCTCTAATTTTTATTTCTTCTCTTCTGCTCATTTTGGATTGAATTTGCTCTTCTTTCTCTAGCTTCCAAAGATGAAGCTTAGATTACTGATTTTAGATTTTTCTTCTTTTCTAATATATGCATTCAATGCTATAAATTTCCCTCTAAGCACTACTTTTGCTTCATCCCACATACTTGATAAATTATATTTTATCTTCATTTATTTAAAAATATTTAAAAATTTCTTTTGAAATTTCTTCTTTGAACCAGGTGTTATTTAGATGTGCACTGCTTACTATTCAAGTATTTTAGGATTTTCCAGGTATCTTTATGTTCCTGATTTCTAGTCCAATTCCATTGCTGTCTAAAAGTATTGTCTGATTTCTATTCTTTCACATTTGTGAAGGTGTGTTTTATGGCACAGAATGTAGTCTGTCTTGGTAAATGTTCTATGTGAGCTTGAGAAGAATGTGTATTCTACTGTTGTTGGATGAAGTAATCTATAGATGTCAATTACATCTAGTTGATTGATGATGGTATTGAGTTTAACTATATTCTTACTGATTTTTTCCCTACTGAATGTGTTCATTTCTCATAGAGGGGTGTTGAAGTCTTCAGCTATAACAGTTTCTCCTTGTAGTTCTATCAGTTTTGCTTCATGTGTTTTGATGTTCTGTTGTTAGACACATACACATTAAGAATTGTTATTCCTTCTAGGTAACTTCTTAAGCCTAAATTTATCATTATGTTATTCAATTTTATGTCCTGCTTTTTTTTTTTTTTCACTAAAAACATGATTTTTTTCCCTAGGCACAGCTCTTTTTTACTCCATAAGTCCAATATTTTTTTTGATCAACTTGGTGCAGACCAATTTGTGATGATTTACAGTATTGCTGCAGCAAGATGCCATTGGTGTGCTCTGGGGAGTGGTATGATGGGGTATAAGACATCAGGTAGACAACAGGTTGAGAGGAAGCCTTTGACAGCAGGCAGTCATCAGCAGCAAGAGAGATGGCAAAAGAACAAACGGAATATTCAGTTGCTGGTGAGAGATCAGGTCAGCATCAGCATAGACAGGGTCAGTGACACTCCTTCCATCCTAACACACAGCTGTCAGTGCAGAGGTGGGACCAGGAATCCAAGCTGGAAGGAAGCTTGAGTGCTTCTTGAAAGAGCAGCCAGGGATATGGATGAAGGCAAGCCAAGATTCAAAGCCTGTTTAAACTAGACACCAAGGTCAACCCCACTCGCCCAGGCTGAGAGTCCAGCAGGTCTTCTAGATAAGGCCTCCAGTCTCTATTCTGAAATTCAGGAAACTTTCTCATCTGTCACCTTAGAGTTATGTATAACTTCCTGCTTCCTTGGCAGCCAAACCACAGTTTGAAAGTGAGTCATGATAAATGTTTGACATGTAAACCCTCTTAAGTAACTGCCTCTGGGAATTGTTTCAATTACTGCACAATTCTATTTGCCTGGGTGTGGGCCAAGCATTCCCCTATCTTCTGGAACCCTGGCCTTGATTGGCCATGTCTATGCTCAGAATAGAAAAGAGAAAAGGGCTCTAAAGAAAGGATTAGACAATGTTAAAATAGGAGATTTGGTGAGGTGTGTAGTTTACAGCAATGCCCTTAATACTACTGAATCAGATGGTTTCAGACTATTCTTCAGTTCCGAGGTCTCCAAGGTCTGCTCACAGTGCCATCGTGTCCTGAGCTTTAGGACTTCCAGGCTCCTTACATGACAGTACCCATGAGCATGCTTTCTGTGCCAACCAACTCACTAGCTACAAAGATAAGGATTGGCCTTATCTTGCCCTCTGAGAGGAGCTTTGGTATCTTTTGTGAACTAAAATTTCTCCTGAGCTATCTTTCGTTTTTGTTGGAATACAGTTGTTGTTTTTCTGCAACAGAGTAATAAAGAATGCTCTATAATTGGCAAGAGGATTCTCCAATAAGCATTGCCTTGAAGCAAGGACACAGAGAGAGTGTGGTAGAATCCAGGAGAGGACTTTTTTAGTACTAACCTCAGACTTTGACTCAATATATGACTAATGCAGTGGAGGCACCAGTAAGAACCGAGCAGGAAGAAAAAGGAGTACAATGATATGGTCAGGATGTAGAGTCAGACATTCCTTGGTTCCTTCTTGCTTTGTTATTGTCACGCTTTGTACTCATTACTTACACTGAGCTTCAGTTAGTTTCCCCAACAAGAATTCTCTGCACGTCCTCTCAGAGAAAGATCACTTATTCAGCAACTGTTTATTGAACATCTACTAAGTACAGCGAGCCCCTGTAAAGCAGAGCCATGTGTTCTTCATTTTCCATCCTAGATTCCTAGCACAGTGTCTGGCACACTTAATGTTTATTGAATAAGTAAATAATTGCATGGGGAAAAATGAATGCATATAGAAGAAATTAATCAATATAGAAATAATAACTTTCGAAAATCTACTCAGAAGAGTTGAAGGTCAAGATAATGCATGAGTTTTGATGTCTCTAGCAGTCACTAACATATCCATGGAAGTAAATGGAAATAAAAGAGTTAACAAAAATATGCAGCACAGAGAATCAAGGTTGTTAAGTAAGTGATGGAAAGCAAGAAGTTAACCAGCTCTATTGTGTAAGGAACGATAGGGCCCAACGAGATGATTGGGCCAATTTCGTTAACGCTCTTAATGATAATTTCTTGGTTAATAGTTGACATATTATAGTCAACTCTAAAACTGAAATATCAATTGTTTCATTATTTTGGATTCTCCTATGTGTCTGGGCCCTGCTGCTGGTCACCATATGATACATGGAAACATCGGCAAGGGAAGGTACAAACAAAATAAATTTAAATAAAATCTCCTACATTACCTAAAGAGGGATGAGAGTAGTCAAGAAAGCATACTGACTACCTTAAAATCTAGATGGCCTAAATAGGTCCTCATTTAGTATTTGACGTTCTCAGAATGGGGCTGCCATAGAACAGAGTCACCCCACACATAACTAGGGGACTAGTTTAACAGGAGGAGCTTTAGAGACTTTTGCCTTGTCATTTCCTCTTTAAATACAACAGAAAAGTTCATTTAGCTGGGATTCTGAAACACTGCCAACTCTCCCTGGCCTATCTGACTTTAAAATTCAACAAGGAATCATAAATGACAGATTATAGTCCAAAAATACATTTGGGGAATCCTGTCAAATAGAACAACTGACATCAATGACTTCTGCATGGCTCTGATATTTAGTCCAAACAGTTAGAAGTGAGATCAAAACTCCCAGTCTTGATTCCGATGAGCGGAGCTGAGTAAAGGGAACAAAGCAGCACAGAGGCTCAGCACAGCCCAGGTAGCCCTGGTCTTCACTTATCTATTGCTGCAAAATAAATTGCTCCAGAACTTAGCGGGTTAAAACAACATTCTATCTCATGAATTTGTGGGTCAGGAATTCAGGAGAATTCAACTAGATGATTTTTTTTTTTGCTCCATGTAGCACCAACTGAAGTCGGTCAGTGGTGGCCAGCTGGCAGTGGCCTCATCTGGAGGGTCCAACATGGCTCTACTCACATGCTTAAGCTTTGGCTAGAACTGCTGACAAGGGCACGTTCATGTGGCCTCTATGGCATGGCAGTCTCAGGGTAGTCAATTTCCTACATGGTTGCTCAGGAAAAGTGAGAAGTTTACCAAGACACCTGAGTGGAAACTGCAAAGCTTCTTATGTCCTCACCTCAGAAGTTCCAGAATGTCTCTGTGTAGCATTCTACTGATCAGGTAAGTCATTAATGACAGTCCAGCTCCAAGCAGAAGGATATTAGATTTCACCTTTCAATGGGAGAAATAGCAAGAATTTGTAGCCATCATTAACCTAGAAGAAATTTCTACCTAGTGGAAGTGGGTCCTCCATATAAGCATCCTTTTACTTCTCTGGCTCCTTCTTTAGTAGCAGGAGACTAGAGAAACGCAAGGCAGGTCTTGAACGTATCCTCT
>NW_011888789.1:6101811-6107703 GCF_000151845.1 Pteropus vampyrus
AGCCAGGGATATGGATGAAGGCAAGCCAAGATTCAAAGCCTGTTTAAACTAGACACCAAGGTCAACCCCACTCGCCCAGGCTGAGAGTCCAGCAGGTCTTCTAGATAAGGCCTCCAGTCTCTATTCTGAAATTCAGGAAACTTTCTCATCTGTCACCTTAGAGTTATGTATAACTTCCTGCTTCCTTGGCAGCCAAACCACAGTTTGAAAGTGAGTCATGATAAATGTTTGACATGTAAACCCTCTTAAGTAACTGCCTCTGGGAATTGTTTCAATTACTGCACAATTCTATTTGCCTGGGTGTGGGCCAAGCATTCCCCTATCTTCTGGAACCCTGGCCTTGATTGGCCATGTCTATGCTCAGAATAGAAAAGAGAAAAGGGCTCTAAAGAAAGGATTAGACAATGTTAAAATAGGAGATTTGGTGAGGTGTGTAGTTTACAGCAATGCCCTTAATGCTACTGAATCAGATGGTTTCAGACTATTCTTCAGTTCCGAGGTCTCCAAGGTCTGCTCACAGTGCCATCATGTCCTGAGCTTTAGGACTTCCAGGCTCCTTACATGACAGTACCCATGAGCATGCTTTCTGTGCCAACCAACTCACTAGCTACAAAGATAAGGATTGGCCTTATCTTGCCCTCTGAGAGGAGCTTTGGTATCTTTTGTGAACTAAAATTTCTCCTGAGCTATCTTTCGTTTTTGTTGGAATACAGTTGTTGTTTTTCTGCAACAGAGAAATAAAGAATGCTCTATAATTGGCAAGAGGATTCTCCAATAAGCATTGCCTTGAAGCAAGGACACAGAGAGAGTGTGGTAGAATCCAGGAGAGGACTTTTTTAGTACTAACCTCAGACTTTGACTCAATATATGACTAATGCAGTGGAGGCACCAGTAAGAACCGAGCAGGAAGAAAAAGGAGTACAATGATATGGTCAGGATGTAGAGTCAGACATTCCTTGGTTCCTTCTTGCTTTGTTATTGTCACGCTTTGTACTCATTACTTACACTGAGCTTCAGTTAGTTTCCCCAACAAGAATTCTCTGCACGTCCTCTCAGAGAAAGATCACTTATTCAGCAACTGTTTATTGAACATCTACTAAGTACAGCGAGCCCCTGTAAAGCAGAGCCATGTGTTCTTCATTTTCCATCCTAGATTCCTAGCACAGTGTCTGGCACACTTAATGTTTATTGAATAAGTAAATAATTGCATGGGGAAAAATGAATGCATATAGAAGAAATTAATCAATATAGAAATAATAACTTTCGAAAATCTACTCAGAAGAGTTGAAGGTCAAGATAATGCATGAGTTTTGATGTCTCTAGCAGTCACTAACATATCCATGGAAGTAAATGGAAATAAAAGAGTTAACAAAAATATGCAGCACAGAGAATCAAGGTTGTTAAGTAAGTGATGGAAAGCAAGAAGTTAACCAGCTCTATTGTGTAAGGAACGATAGGGCCCAACGAGATGATTGGGCCAATTTCGTTAACGCTCTTAATGATAATTTCTTGGTTAATAGTTGACATATTATAGTCAACTCTAAAACTGAAATATCAATTGTTTCATTATTTTGGATTCTCCTATGTGTCTGGGCCCTGCTGCTGGTCACCATATGATACATGGAAACATCGGCAAGGGAAGGTACAAACAAAATAAATTTAAATAAAATCTCCTACATTACCTAAAGAGGGATGAGAGTAGTCAAGAAAGCATACTGACTACCTTAAAATCTAGATGGCCTAAATAGGTCCTCATTTAGTATTTGACGTTCTCAGAATGGGGCTGCCATAGAACAGAGTCACCCCACACATAACTAGGGGACTAGTTTAACAGGAGGAGCTTTAGAGACTTTTGCCTTGTCATTTCCTCTTTAAATACAACAGAAAAGTTCATTTAGCTGGGATTCTGAAACACTGCCAACTCTCCCTGGCCTATCTGACTTTAAAATTCAACAAGGAATCATAAATGACAGATTATAGTCCAAAAATACATTTGGGGAATCCTGTCAAATAGAACAACTGACATCAATGACTTCTGCATGGCTCTGATATTTAGTCCAAACAGTTAGAAGTGAGATCAAAACTCCCAGTCTTGATTCCGATGAGCGGAGCTGAGTAAAGGGAACGAAGCAGCACAGAGGTTCAGCACAGCCCAGGTAGCCCTGGTCTTCACTTATCTATTGCTGCAAAATAAATTGCTCCAGAACTTAGCGGGTTAAAACAACATTCTATCTCATGAATTTGTGGGTCAGGAATTCAGGAGAATTCAACTAGATGATTTTTTTTTTTGCTCCATGTAGCACCAACTGAAGTCGGTCAGTGGTGGCCAGCTGGCAGTGGCCTCATCTGGAGGGTCCAACATGGCTCTACTCACATGCTTAAGCTTTGGCTAGAACTGCTGACAAGGGCACGTTCATGTGGCCTCTATGGCATGGCAGTCTCAGGGTAGTCAATTTCCTACATGGTTGCTCAGGAAAAGTGAGAAGTTTACCAAGACACCTGAGTGGAAACTGCAAAGCTTCTTATGTCCTCACCTCAGAAGTTCCAGAATGTCTCTGTGTAGCATTCTACTGATCAGGTAAGTCATTAATGACAGTCCAGCTCCAAGCAGAAGGATATTAGATTTCACCTTTCAATGGGAGAAATAGCAAGAATTTGTAGCCATCATTAACCTAGAAGAAATTTCTACCTAGTGGAAGTGGGTCCTCCATATAAGCATCCTTTTACTTCTCTGGCTCCTTCTTTAGTAGCAGGAGACTAGAGAAACGCAAGGCAGGTCTTGAACGTATCCTCTTGACCCCTCTCGGAGATTGTGAGGTACTGCAAACATCTTTGGAGACCTGGAGACCCTGGCTTTCCTATAAATAGCTTTCTCTGAAATAAAGAGCATTCTCTGACCTCCTTAAGCTTCCAGCCCATCTTATCTTGAAAATCTTATACCTCTGAGAGTCTTGAGAAACTGGAGATGCCCCTACAGCAACATATTAGACTTAGTGAGTACACCAAACATAGGCCTTGAACCTGGCATTTCCTACAAACATTCAAGTGGAGGCCTTTCTTCACATGTTAAAAACATACTTCACAAACTTTTCTGTTATGTTTTCCAGTTCCTAAACACTGTAAAGCAAGATCTTGAGTGAAGACAATCTATGCTTTCCACAACAGACATGTATTGCCCTCAACCATGGGTCAAGTATGGAGCCAAATCCTGGAAATACAAAGGAGAAGGAAAATACACACGGTCCCCTCATACTAAGTGGGTCATAAGAAATAATAGTCCAACGCTTTACAAATATCTTCTCAAAACCCTCTGGGTAGGGACTAACATTTAACCTCATGTACAATTGAGGAAAGAATCAGGCTCAGAGAGGTTAGGTGACTTGTCTAAGGGCACACAGCAAGGAGATGGCAAAACTGGGAATAGAACTTCCTCTTAAGAGATAAAATCCTCATAGAATAAAAGCAAAATTCACTTCTGGGCCAAAAAAAAAAAAAAAGGTTTACTGAGGACACTGGTTTTCTTAACACCCTCTCTATCTCATTTAGATCACTGTAGCTAAGAGCAGAGGACTAGAAAGGAATCTGATGCAACAAGCAGGCCCAACTTTTCCAGTTAAAAACTACTATTTCTGTGGTCCTATTGTCTTATTTGGCTCTTTCAAAAAGTATTTATCCCCTCTTGATATTAGTGTGGCAGTATATAAAAAGTGATAATACTGTTGATAAATTTTGACCCAATCATCCCACTTTTGGAATATACCCCAAGGAAATATACGAAAGAGAAAACAAGTAGCACGAAGATGTTTATGGTAACATCAGTCATAACAGTGGAAAAACGGGACATGACCCAATGCCCAAATAGGGAAAAGTTTGTGTAAGCTATGGTACATTAAGACAATGGAATGTTATGTTGCTATTAAAAGGAAGTAAGTTTACAGATTCTATTGATACATAAAAATGCAATGTAAGATAGTTTAAGGAGAAGAGAAGAATGCAAAAGGAAATGTATGCCCTGGCTACAAACATAAATCAGTTTGCATGCTCATTGATAAGAATCGGAAGTGAACAGAGTCCTGCAAATAGCTGAAGCTCTTACATTTATGGCATTTTTTCCCCTCAAAGTCCACGACATCATGAAAATTTCAGCTTGGGGGAACAAAGTGGAAAAAGATCCATCACTCCCTTTTGGTAAGGGGAGAGGGGAGTTCCTTATCAGAAGACATAGTGTGAGTCTACAATGTAACATGTCTGCAGGAAGAGACCACTGTGTGCTCATCTACTTAATGGAAACTCAGTGTCCAGAGCAAGGAGGCAATGCCTGGCCTACGCTCACTGGGCCAAGTCTCAATAATTACATGTAGTTCTAGGCATCACACTGCAGGGAAGATGGACAAACCAGACTGCATTTCAAGGCGTATGGCTAGGATGTGTAGTGACCAAAGACCCGGGCATGTGGAAAAAGCTCGAAAAGCCTAAGGATTTTTTTTTTTTTTTCTTTTGCCGGCCGCAGAAAAATCGGAAGCTTTCCTCTGGCCTTTGGGAAGCGTTCCTGTCGAGGAAGGTTGGGCTTGTATGGGGGTTGGGAAGCACCAAGATCCATGGACAGAAGTTATGGAATAGTAGAGTTCAAGTCAATATGAGTAAAGTCATTCAAAAGAGGCAGTGAGTTCCACATGACCAGAAAAGTATGCAAGCAAAGCGTGTAAGGCTCCATCACATAACTAACAATCTGTGTTTCTATGACCCTCCAATTTTACTTTTGCCATCTCAAGTGGGTTTATGCTTCAACCAGGGGACAGACACAGTTTCTCTAAGTCACAAAGCTTTGAAGGGAAAGCTTATGTAAAATATGGAATATTCTGTCCTTCATATACTAAGATAATTAATTCTACTGATCCACTGTCAGTGAGACTTCCATTTTGAGTCGTTTTCCTCTAACTGATTGTGTTTATAAAGTTATGTCGTAGTGAACTACAGACAGGCCAGAGGTAAAACCTGTTGATTTCATGTTTTCCAGTGAAAAGTTAATTATCCTGAATTGAGCAGCACTGTGATTTATGACCTCATTAATCAAGAAAACAACCATCAATTACCTATTTGTGTCTTCCCATCACTATGCTAGGCCCACTGAGTACTGCAAAGAAGTATTAGTCATGATCACGGCCTTCAAAAAATTTATATTAACAGGATATCCTAGTCCAGTAGTTTCCACACTTTTTAAATTAGGACTCCCTATCAGTAAAAAAAAAATTGGACATATACCCTCTCAATGTATGTATGTTAATGTACAAATTTATACATTAACTCATGTCAAAACATAACTAAATATTCATAAAGCTTAATTTTTTTCTATCTGTAGGAAGAATTATTACAAACAGAAGTTCTAATATTTTCTTCCAAAACTCCATGGATCATTTTGCTCCCCTCTTACTAACCCCCTCAATGTGAACACTTGCTCCAGAGACCATAGCTCTTGCCAGCTGAGAGGTAAGTCTGATAGTGTTGGACAAGCTGTGATAGGAGTAAACATATCAGAATTTAAGGGATTGGGGATATTTAGTAAATACCACCATTTCTGCAAAATTTTCAGGTGTATTGGTAAATATTGGAGATGAGGTTTGAGCAACTTTTCCCAAACCAGTTTAAAAGAATGACCAATAAAATCTTATAATAAAAATATATGCAACTTTATAAGAAATACATAGGAAATCTTAAAAAATAAGGGCTCTCATCATTTAAGTAGTGCTTAAAGGATTTAAATAGTGTTAACATCTAATGTTCGATTCATTTATTAATTCAGTATTTATGAAGAAACTACTAAGTACCTATCAAGCACCGTGTGCTATGGGACATGGAAGGAAGGAAGGAAGGAAGGAAGGAAGGAAGGAAGGA
>NW_011888789.1:6108901-6121516 GCF_000151845.1 Pteropus vampyrus
GGGCTGAGCAGTCTGCAGACTCACATAACCCTCAGAAATTTTGAATTCAAAATTTCATTTCACCTGCTTTTTATATGCACTTACATGACAAGAAAGGTTGAAGAAAAACCACCCATCTACACTTTAGATTAAATATTAGAACTGTAAGTCGGCCCTAAAACTAAAACTTGTCTCAACTTACCAGGGTCTTGTGGATCAGAGGTACAATTAACACTCATTTTAATTCTGAATTGCTCCACCGTAAAAGAGTGAAGAGGAAAGTCCCTTGATTCTGTTTATAGATAACACTGAAGCCAGTAAAAACTGGGCATTAAAATAGTATTATGAGAGAAAGATACCTTTGTAATGGAACCAGGAATAGCAGACACTTTAAACATAAAAATGCTGTCGCTTCAACTTCAAAGCAACATGAAATAAAGGACATCCCATTGTACTACAAGAGTGTAATCTGAGCCATTCTCAGTAATTGTTTACAAACTTAAAACAGGTAGCAATCAAATGTGCTAAAAGTCAATGAAGGAAGAAGAATATGTTCCAGGGAATGTAGACCGGAATTTGATTGACTTTGATACTAAGCAAAACCCCAAAATTGACAAATAACAGATGGTAAAGCACTGAGAAAAAGAACAAGTGAAAGATATGACCAAACTACAGTTGTCTTTAAAAGTTGTTAAAGATTAATTTTTTAAAAATAGAGGGAGTCTGTGTACTGTGTATCGTGATTTGCAACACATTTACCAAAACCCTGCATGCCCTCTCTTGATCAGAAGGAGAGTGGGCTCCATGGGCAGGTAGCAGGCTGCATGGTTAATAAAACAACTTGAGTGGGTTGTTGGCCCTGATGAGCCTGTAGCGTGATCCCCAGGGGCCTATGAAGTGTCTATTCTTAGACCTGTTCATTTAATAGTTTTGTGTGTATCTATCTATCTATCTATCTATAGCCTCCAAATGGAAACATGGAAGACCAGTTTATTAGGTTTATAATTGACCCCATGTCACAAGGGACTGCTGACATAGTGGAGGGTGCCGCACAAGTGTCCACTCACCCACTTACCAGCTGCACTAGCTTCTGTGAGCTTCAATTTCCATCTCTGAGTCTCAGTAAAATGAGAATAACTGATAAAGGTTTTGCAAGAATCAAACTACATGACAGAAGTAAAATACCCAGAAGAGAACTTCAAAACTTGGATTTCCTTCTAGTATCAGAAAATGCTAGGACTCAATAATATCTTGATAGCTGCGACTGATAGTTCAAAAATCCAAAATATAAAATACACAGCTTATCTTAAAGTATATAAAGGTTGGCTATGGGAGAATTGGCCTATTATCAAATATTAAAAATATTTTTAAACTCTGGAAATTTTATAGTGGCCTACAAGTTCATGGTAAAGAGTTTGAGTTTTAAAAAGACACATGCAGGGAAGGGGTAGGTAGATGTGGGGGAAAAAAGGAAAAAAGAAAAAAAAGAAAAAAATTTAAATAATTTCTTCAGTTAAAAAAATAATAAATAAATACATTTAAAAAAATAAAAAAATAAAATGTCAAGTTGTACATCTTAAGTATATACAATTTTTGTCAGTTATACTTAAATAAAGCTGCAGAAAAAAAGCAAAAAAAACTCAGATAGCTGGATAGATAGATAGATAGATAGATAGATAGATAGATAGATAGATAGACATAATCTGAAGATACAGTACTAATGGTGTGGTATGGAGTAGAGCTAATCGCTGGATTGGCTCAATAAAATGATACATTTTCTAAAATTAAGGGCTGTTTGTGAATGAAATTGGTTTCCTAATGAGGTAGTAACACCTCCATCAGCTCTTTAGGGAGAAGAAGTACTCTCGTGTTCAAGGTCTCTCAAGGTCTCTTCTCCACACCAGGGCTTCTCTTCTATGGGCTCTGGTCCTCAGGCAGCGAGGCGTGCCTGGGCTGTGCCTGAGTGCAGCTTAACAGCTTGCAGAAGGAAGCTCTTCCCTTATTTGGAAACCTCACCTGGCATCATCACAGCAAAACTATGTTTCCCACCAAGGTCAAGCAATAAAAGAGTAAATAGAGTTAGAACAAGTCCCAGTTCTGAAAAGGCATGCATGCCTCAACCTCTATGAACCTTTAAGCTATGTTAGGGTGATATCAGCTACTCAGTTAATGTCATCAGTACTCATCAACAAGAAGTCCTGTGTTTGACAACACTGATAGTCTACATATTTATTAAGTGATAAAACTAATTCTCTCTTAATAATGAAGAATCCTGTAATTCAAATTTTTTAATTTAGGTGGCCCTTTCCTTTCTTCTCCATTAGCTGAAAGTATTGTGACGATTTATAACCTAGTCTCATAAATTCATATCAGAAAGGATCATTGAGTTCTTCTTAGAACCTAATTATTTTTAAAAATTCATATTGACTCAGATAACATACTTTTCAAATTTTGTTGTTTACAGAAGCAACTCATCACTGAGTCATGTTTACCATGAACACAAGCAAAGAACAGTAACATATTTAAAAGTAGCAGACAGCATCGGGTCCGTACAGAAAGAAAATTTTTAAACTTCACAAATATAGATACTCAAATCTGCTTTCTTTAAATAAAGTCTTATCCTTCATCTACGACCAAATTTAGTACACGCCAAAGTTATTAAAAACAAAGCCATTTTTACTTATGAGTGTAAAAATGAATCTGCTTTTCTTTCTAACAAAAAAGAGAATGGACTTTTGGGGACTTTTCCAAAAGCAAAAGAAAGAGGGAAGTGAGTTGATGCTAAATATGAGAGAATCTGGTACCTAAATGAAATTCGTCCAAATATATAAAATATTAGTTTAGCAAAAATCAGAGCACAGCATATCTCACAGGCTCAGAATTGCTACTAAACTATGGGTAAGTATATCATTTGTTATATAATTTATATTGTTATAAATACAATATCCACGTGAAGCTGGTGTTAAGGCATATTAGGAATACAAGCTTTGTGAACCAAGCATATTATAATTTTCTATTGTTAGAAGTTGTTATCAGTAATTTTGTATCTCAGCCCTTCTCTTGTCAGGCTTTACACTAAACAGAGCTTCCAAGTTAAGAAAATATTTGAAACACTTTCCCTCAGTTGCCTTTAACGTGAGACTCCTTGAATGAATTAAACCTACTTAGTGCTGCCGACACTCCTGTTTCCACTGGCTGGCAGTGCCGACTCCAGGGTTCAGGAAGGTGGAAAGTACCCAAATATTCTCCAGAAATAACTGACATTTTTGTGGAGGCAGCCTCTGTCTTCAAGACACTTCCCTACACTGGCCCTTTTGCAGTTCAAGTCACCTCTCTCCATGGGAAATGCCTATGAACTAATCTATATTTCAGTCTCCCGGGTTGGCTTTTTATCAAAATTCTGTTTACCTGAGGCTCTTCCCTCCTCTGCGCAAAAATCTACTACCTTTAGTCCCTCTCCTCTTCTAGTTTGCTCTTTGATTTAAAATGTAAATATTGAATTTAACACATGACTTCTCAGTGCTGTTTGGAAGAGTTCTAGCAGCAAGGTATCCCCCAACCAAAAAAAAAAAGAGAGGGAGTAAAAGTGGGGGTGGGGTGTGGTGCAGGGAATTAATCTTGTGTAGATATACTTATTGCTATGAGGGTAAATACATGAGAGGTGTAATTTAACCTGTAAAAGGGTCTACTAAAACACTGTTTTATTTTAAAAATTAGATGGCATTTTATTATGTGGCTGTTGTATATGCATCATATCAATAAACGAGAACAGCATTTAACAACCCATTTATGTCCCAATTATGTTAGTAAGCTTTGCATTTCACCGGGGCCAGTTTGAAATTTGCAGCACTGCCTAAGCTCAATGACAGATATCTCGGTTTCCAAAAACCCTTTGCCTCTCTCTGTATAAATAAATGAATTCATTCTTTTTTTCTCAAGGGGAAGGAAAAAGAGTAATGACAACCACGGTACTTGTAGCTCAAACTAAGGACACAAGTAGAAAATTTGATGAAAGTGATGGCAGAGAAACGGGAGTTAATATTGATGCTACAGTCGCCAAGCTGAGGCAACCGGCAAAATTCACGAGCTTGAATGTGAGGACAGGTTTTAAAATCTGTGAAATACTAAAGTAATGCCCATGGTGGGTCTAGGTGCAGAGAAACCAACTGAGAAGGCGAAAATGGGGAAATGAGGGGGGTGGGGGGGGACAAAGAGTGATGAGTTCAGCTTGAGAAATTCCCACCTTGAAGAGTGAGTAAGCAGTAATGTACCAGACACAATGACAGGTTTCTAATTGGAAATTGAGTAACGTAGTAAGTCTGCAGACAGAGATTTAAGAGTCATCCACCTAAGGGTGATGCTCGAGACTTCCAGTGGATAAGGCAGAATACGTAGAGGAAGTGTCATTGATGACGACAACTCTTTGATTTTCGCAATATATACCTTTTCATTGCCTTTTCTCTGGCATGTGTCAGTTGTTATGTCTCTTCTATGTCTTTCTCTTCTGTTTTAGCTTATGCACTCCCAAAGGGTATGAATGTGTCTGTCTAACTTGCATTGAGCACTATGCAGTTCAGTATCATTAGCAAGTAGGCTCTTAATGTGTACATTCCTTATCCAGATATATGTTGGCTTGTCCTGGGCTTGGGAGGGGAGGGTTCAGCTCCAGGACACAGAGCATGCAGCTAAGGGTGAGTGAAGAGACGGGGTTCAAAAGCCAACACAATTGTGAAGGTCCTAGGAGGGGGTGGAATCCAGGTAGAAGACTACCAGAGGGCAAACAGAACAAAGGAGAAAAGGAGGGCAGAAGGATTAATGAGGAAGGAGGACATGTCTAATGTGTGATAGCATTTCCCTAACCTCCTGCTCCAAGTATACATTCCTGTCCTCGCAGAAGCTCTAACACACTCTCTTCATGCTTTGGGCATGTACATCTGGACATGTACCCTCCTGTGTGTAATTTAGCATCTTTCCTTCATGGTCTGTCCTAGAACCCTTAAGGAACTGCCCCAGCCCTCCTGCAAAGTGGCTCTGAGTGAAAGGGGTGTCCCCTGGATGTCCACAATTCAAGGACTTGAATTACTAAACCAAGGGCCTCACCCTCACTGTACCTTATTCCTCACACCATTCTCCCATCATTCCACCAGGCAACCCCTTCGCTCCTTTTCTACAGTTATTTGCTTTCCTCACAGCCAAATATCTTCTGCTTCAGTCTCCTCAGACTATGTTTGCATCTTCTTTGACACAGCACTTTCTCAGAAAACCAAGCCTCAGGGAAAACGCTTGAAATGGTCCAGGAATCTCTTCACTTCCCTGCAAGCAGGCCCTGCCCAATGTGTCCCAGAAAGAGATCTGGTCATTTGAGTGCTTGTCCACACCCTTGGTTCTCGCCTGTTAATTTCGCATTTCTGACAGTCTTGACCCCGTATCTTCCACTATGACTATGAGTGAAAAGTTGGAGATTAAAACAGTTACAGTTGTGTGATAAGAATGTATATGATCATTAGCAGACAAATATAATAAAATATAACTCAAATGAATCAATAAAAACAACACATTTGTGTGAATATGCAGTTTTTTGGTTATATTTTCCTTTTTTGCATAAAATTAGAACCAGTTGCTCTGTGTACAGAGAAGGCTCTGCTTTGCCAAGCAAATTGGCAGAAGGAGTGTTCTTACAATAAAAGAAAAGCATCCTAATATCTTTTCCTAGCTCTAACCTATAAAATGCAGTGTCTATTGCATTTCCAAACATCGGGGAATTATAACTTCCTCCCGTCACCACCAACCCTGCTACACCTAGAAAAAAAAAAGCCAACATCTTTATTAATTCTTTGAATAAATTGTTACTGCTCACATGTCAAGAGCTAGAAATCGGGCTAGGCACTGTGAGAGTTACAGTTGCATGGAAGCTGTGATCCCTCGCCCACAGGCACTCACAATCTAGCTGGGGAGATAAGACTTGTGCAATTAGCCGCACTACTAGGCAGTGTGCCATAAGTGCCCTGTGTGTTAGTGGCGGGGATCTCAAGAGCCATAAGATTTTGGAGAAGAGAGAGAAAATTTCTGGTTTAACAGAGGAAGTTCGAGCTGAACTGAGCTTTTGTTTATTCAATATGTATTTATTGGGTGTCTCTGAGGACTGGGTACTGTGCTAATTGCTGGGGAACACAAGAGTGGGCAAAACAGACATAGTCTATGGTCCTATGGAAGCCTATAAGGAATATAGTCATTAATCCAAATGATCATACAATTATAAATGATAACTCATGGTAACATGGGTTAGGGAGCTATGAGGGCACCAAGGAGAGGGTCTACAGAAGGGATCTGACATCTGAGATCTATAAATGAGTAGCAGTTAACTAGGAAAAAAGAAAAGTATAAAGAAAGGAGATGCGAGTGGGCATTACAGTCAAAGGAAACAGCACAAAGTTCTTGAGGCAGGAGTGAACACAGCAACTTAAAAAATTAAAACTGCCCCAAGTAGGTGGAACGAAAATGTTAGGGAAGAGGGAGGAACAATAAGAGACTAGAGCCAGACTACTCAGGGCCGATCAGATGAGGACTTTGGTCTTGATCCCAAAAGCAATGAGAATCTGTCGACGGGATTTCAGAAGAGACAATCAGATATGTCTATTAAAAACACTATTCTGGCCACATTGTAGGGCTCCAGAACGAGTACAGAAGACCAATTATAGGCAATTACACTACTCCAGGTAGTAGATGATGGTGACATTGGAAGAAAGAAGTGGATGGATTTGGGAATAAAAAGCTGGTATCAATTCTCAACCATAAATGGTGAGATTGCAGAAGCCCTTTTCCTCAATCCAATGTTTTCTTCCTGTGAAGAGTTTGTCTCAGCTCTTCTTCCTCTTGGAGTGAGCTAGCACAGAAAGCAAGAGGTCTCTTTAGCTCCTCCTGGCAGTGACTGAGCCCAGTGGGTGAGTGGGTCTGCTTGCTCCTGTGGTTTGGATTTCAGGCCCAATTGACCCTCACGCTGAACTAAGTCCTCAACCATTCTCTCTCAGTGAAGCCTCTTCTTTGTTTTATTTGTCAAATTTTCATAACCTGGGCAGAGAAAATAGATGCTTATTTATCATGGAATCCTTTGAGACTTCCAAAAGACTGCATGTGGGAATTCTTCAATGGATGAATAAGATTTTGATGGAAATAGAAGGAACGGCACTACAGGTATATGGACAACATAAAGAAAGGAACAAAATGGCAGAAAAGCATACAAGGCGTGAGTGCGGAAAACTGAATGAACCAATCTGGCTAAGAGATAAAGATCTGCGTGGGAAGTTGCTAAAATCAGGCTCAAAAGGTAAGTTGGATTAGGATTATGAAAGGTCTAGAGGGCCATGCTAAAGATTTTGATTTTATCCAGAAGCAAATGAAAGCTACTGTAAGGTTTTCAAGCAGGTCGCATGAGTTAAACAACTTGTTGGTATATAGGGTAGATTGGAATGTGAAAACCAGTTAGGAGGTTATTACAGGGCCCTGACTAGTTTGGGAATGATAAAGAAAGAATAAATATAGACATGTGAGGAAGAATTAACCGGTTTTCCTTGGAAGATCAGATGTGACGGGTGACAGACAAGAAGAATTCAAGATGGCTCCAGGGGTTTCAGCCTAAACTGTCCAACAATTTTCGAATGCTTATGTAAATTATATATTTATTAAACAGAATATCATATTTCTTAAAAATGTTGCTTATATAACATATGAAAATACATTTTGTAATGTCTATTATGAGTACTTTTCAGTAAAAATGCAGAAGGAAAAAATCACTTTAAATAAGTGAACCAAAAATTTCAAATGAGATTATCATTGGGGCAGTGGAATTCTATGTGGTAGTTCTTTCCTCTTTTACCTATTTCAAAGAATATTCTAAAATGAACATGTATTACTCTATGAAATAAACTATAAAATATAATAAACTTTTTAAAAGGAAAAGTGTAGTTAAAAAAAACTAAATCCATATTTCTCTTTCAGATTAGTGAATAACATAAAAGATTTTCTTTTTCCACTTTCAAAGATGGTATGTTCTCTTTATGTCTTGAGAGCACTAGTGTGATTTAAAAGACTGATAAGTGACCAAGAATTTATGAATCATCAAATATAACTCCCTGAAGAATGAGGAGAAATCCGTAAGCCTTGAAGTTAGTTTTAAACTAATACGAAAAATTGGTCATGTAGATCTACCAACACTTCATTTATTGTTTAGTCATGTAAAGACACACTCAGTACACCAATGCAGTGAAACAAACATATTTTAATAACAAACAGCAACAGAGGCTTCACTAAGGTAGGCAGAGACCAATCAGAAAGATTTCAAAATAATTAAAATACTACAATGAGCTGATGACAAAGTTAGTGCAGGAAACTCGAGTCTGATTTAAGAGTCAGAATCACTCCCTCTTCAGATTAGTATCTGTGCCCCAAGTGACCCTGCAAGAGAGCTAGTGGCTGAAAGGTGGGGAGAAACTAATGACACAATCGAGCTGAGATGCTGAGATGTGGCTATAATTAGGTGAACCTTTGCAGAAAATGGACATCATGAATCTGTGATCTGGTCTGCACAAGATTTTATTTCTACCCCATGCTCTGTCCTGTGTCAAAATTTGCCAATTATTTTCATGAATCCCGTGACAATTTTACATGGATCCAAATAATGCCTCTTACTTTTTAATATCCTTATTTAACCATTAGATTTTGATGAATTTTAATTTTTAATATTGAGCATATTCTATATTTTAGACCAGGGAGCATGAAACCATTATGCAGTTAATGAGTTCCATCATTATATTCAATACAATGAACAGCGTTTTATTTAAGTTGGGCAAACATTAACTATCATATCCAGAATATTTTTTTTAAAATGTTCTCCACATTGTATGGCACATGACAAAGTTTTATGGTAGATTCGAAGAAGGAAAAGGAAGAGTGAAGACTAAGATAGAGCCAACTCACTGTTACTGTTTCACCAGAGGCAGCTTTTTGGGATGGAGTGGGTGGGTACTCATAGGATGCTCTTCTACAGAGATGACGTAACCTGAGAAGGTGCTGAGCAGACCTCCAAGCTCCCATATATCTCTCCTACAGATTTATCACAGGGCCTGAGGTTCTACCATTACACTTTTCCCCTGGAGTCTTGAAAGCTAATCATGTTTATGGTTCTGCTTTGAAGATTACAAAGCACCTCTGGGAACACTTCTTTGCTAAAACCTCAGAACAGGTGCTCTAACCAGTTGATCAAGATTGACTGGTGGATCTTTAATGGAAGAGGCAATATTAATGTTAAGAGCTGGGGCTTCAGAGTTTAAATCCTGCCTCTGTCACTTACTAGCTGATAGTGACCTGGGGCAGGTTATCTCCTCCAAGCCTCAGTTTCTTCATCTATAAAATAAGGATGATAATATTTACTTTGAAGGGCAGTTGTAAGGAGAAAATGTATGTAAAACACTTAACAACAACAGATGGTACCTATTTCTGGACAACCAGGTCAGTCAAGAAGGAAACTCTTAGCTCCTGCCTGAGCATAAGCACCTCCCTCAGCTCATGAGCATCTCCAACAAAACAGTTTTTAACTCAGAGATCCCAAAGCCTGGCACTGTGGAGATTTGCTTGTTTTATAAAATGAGAAGCACTCAGACACCAACCCCTTAGAGACTCTGATTCAGAAAGTATAAGAGGCTTAGAGGTTGAGAGTATACATTCTGGAGTCAGTTTGCCTGAGTTCAAATTCCAGTTCCCTGGCTTACTATGTGTGTCGGTGAGCAAGTCACATATCTTTTTCTGTACCTCAGTCTCTTCATCTATAAAATTGGACAATAATAGTAACATATCTCACAGAGTTGTTAATGGGATGAAATTAGGTATTATTAAGCATGGGATAGGGTCTAGTGTCTGATATTTTAAGAGGCTGTAGATCACATAATGCAACTAAGCTGAGGAGTCTTTTTGCTACAAAACTATTTCTAATTAGCTTCCAACCATTGTTCTTTCATGTAATTTCAGAAGTAGAAACAAGAGATCCAGGGACATCGAAGAATAGTTTTTGGCAAATGACTGATCACTGACAAGGAAGATGAAAATTAGGAGGCATTGCTTTTTGATCATGCCTCATATGGATACATTTATAAAACACTGGACAATTTTCAAGGTAAACTATTTATGTCAAGAAGCGCATAGCCAAAAGATTGGAAGGAAAACCTAAAATTACAGGATTGCACATGACAAATCAAAAGTAAATTAATCATTGCCAGAAATGTTTAAAATTGCTTGAGTTATACACTAAAAGTCAGGGGGACAAGATATGCCCATTCTAAAATGGAGAGAATTCCATCAAATTAGATCCAGATGGATTTAAAGCTCCATGCCTCTATACTACAAATAGACCAGCTGCAATAAGAGTAAGAAATTGAATGTAGATAATACATGAAAAAGGCATTTCAATTCTTATAGCAACTTATGATGTTATTCATACTTCCAAAATTCAGAGGGACCGTCAGGCAGTTTTTATACCTTCTCTCTTTCTTGTTTTTCTTAATTGCCTTTAAATTCCTTTATCTTCCTTTTGTATAGTGTCATTGACTCTTCTGAGCAATTGCAAAATTATCCCTGTTGCTATTGACTATGGTATCTAAGTACTTAGACAACATTTTTAATTGAAATTTTTATTAATAATTGTAGATTTACATGTGGTTCCAAGAAGTAATACGGAGAGATTCCTTATACTTTATCCAGTTTCCCTTAATGGTAACATTTTGCAAGATTATGGAATATGATCACAAGCTATTGACATGGCTATGATCCACTGATATTTTTCAAATTTCCCTGGTTTTACTAATACTCATTCGTGTGCATGTATGTGTGAGTCTTTATTAAATTCTTATAATTCAATCACCTGTGTAGCCTCATGTAGTCCTACCAGACTCAAGAAACTGAATATTCCAATACCACAAGGGCCCCACCCCTCATGTTGCCCCTTTAAACCACAACTACCCCATTCCTTCCCTACCCCATCCACCAGTCCCAAGTTCCTTTCCCTGATATCCATCTTTCCTCCAATTCTAAAATTTTGTCATATAAAAAATGTTGCATAAAAGGAATCATACAGTATGCAACCTTTTGAGACAGGCTTTTTTCACTAAGTATAATTCCCTAGAGATTCGTCCAAGTTGTCCTAGGGTATCAACATTCATTCCTCTATATCGCTGAGTAGCAGTCCACATATGGATGTTCCACAGTTTATCTGACCATTAACCTGTTGGAGAACATCTAGGCTGATTCTAGTTTTTGCTTATTACAAGTAAGGTTTCTATGAACGTTCATGTACAGGTTTTTGTGTGAATATAAGTTTTTATTTCTCTGGGATAAATGGCCAAGAACGTAATTGGTAGGTCATATGGTAGTTGCATGTTTGGTTTTATAAGAAACTGTCAAACTGTTTTTCCAGACTGGATGTACAGTTTTATATTCCCACCACCAATATATGAATGATCCAGTTTCTCTACATCCTCACAAGCATTTAGTGTTGAGACTTTAAATTTTAACTATCTTGATAAACGTGTAGTTATATCTCATTCTGGTTTTAATTTGCATTCCCCTGAGTGTTAATAATGTTAAACATCTCATGTGTTTATTTGCCAGTTTTACATTCTCATCATTGAAATGTCTGTTCATGTCTTTTGTCCACTTTCTAATTGTTTGCGTTTTTACTGTTGAACTTTGCAAGTTCTTTTATTTTATTGGATTTTTTATGTATTCCAGATATGAGTCCTTTGTCAGAGATGTGGTTTGCAAATATTCATTCCTAGTCTGTAGCTTGTCTTTTCATCCTCTTATCAGGGTCTTTTGCAGAGGAAATGTTTTCAGTTTTGATGAAGTCCACTTTATCAAAATACTTTTCCTTTTATGGATCATGCTTTTGTGTCAGGTCTAAGAACACTTTGCAAAGCCTTAGATCATAAAGGTTTTCTCCCATGTCACATTTCCGAAAATTTTATAGTTTTGAATTTTACATTAAATTAATAATCCACTTTGAGTTAATTTTTGTATAAGTGTAAGGTTTAGGTCGAGTTTGGTTTTTTGTTTGGTTGTTTGTTTGCCTACAAATGGCCAATTGTTCCAGTGCCATTTGTTGAAAAGGCTAACTTTCCTCTATTGAATTGCTTTTGTACCTTTGTTAAAAATTAATTGAGCATATTTCTGGAATCTTTATTTTGTTCCATTGCTGTATATGTCTATCTCTCTGACAATACTTGATTACTATCTTGATTACTATGGCCATATAAATAAGCCTTAATATTGGGTAGAATGATTCCTCTTACTTTGTTCTTTGTCCCCTCAGCTTCCCCAGACTCTCTGGACAGAGGGAAAGAGTCTTGGCCAGACCACTTGCTATAGCTGGATTCTTCTTGCCCATTTTGTCCTGACTCTGTATATCAGTCTGCTTGGGCCACCATAACAAAATACCACAGACTGGGTGGATCAAACGACAAATTTATTTTCTCAGTTCTGGAAGTGCTATGGTCTGAATGTTTGTGTCCCCACCAAATTCATAAGTTGAAATTTAACCCCCAAAGATGATGGAATTAGGAGGTGGGCCTTTGAGAGGTGCTTAGGTCATGA
>NW_011888789.1:6121566-6130952 GCF_000151845.1 Pteropus vampyrus
GGCTTTTTTCACTAAGTATAATTCCCTAGAGATTCGTCCAAGTTGTCCTAGGGTATCAACATTCATTCCTCTATATCGCTGAGTAGCAGTCCACATATGGATGTTCCACAGTTTATCTGACCATTAACCTGTTGGAGAACATCTAGGCTGATTCTAGTTTTTGCTTATTACAAGTAAGGTTTCTATGAACGTTCATGTACAGGTTTTTGTGTGAATATAAGTTTTTATTTCTCTGGGATAAATGGCCAAGAACGTAATTGGTAGGTCATATGGTAGTTGCATGTTTGGTTTTATAAGAAACTGTCAAACTGTTTTTCCAGTCTGGATGTACAGTTTTATATTCCCACCACCAATATATGAATGATCCAGTTTCTCTACATCCTCACAAGCATTTAGTGTTGAGACTTTAAATTTTAACTATCTTGATAAACGTGTAGTTATATCTCATTCTGGTTTTAATTTGCATTCCCCTGAGTGTTAATAATGTTAAACATCTCATGTGTTTATTTGCCAGTTTTACATTCTCATCATTGAAATGTCTGTTCATGTCTTTTGTCCACTTTCTAATTGTTTGCGTTTTTACTGTTGAACTTTGCAAGTTCTTTTATTTTATTGGATTTTTTATGTATTCCAGATATGAGTCCTTTGTCAGAGATGTGGTTTGCAAATATTCATTCCTAGTCTGTAGCTTGTCTTTTCATCCTCTTATCAGGGTCTTTTGCAGAGGAAATGTTTTCAGTTTTGATGAAGTCCACTTTATCAAAATACTTTTCCTTTTATGGATCATGCTTTTGTGTCAGGTCTAAGAACACTTTGCAAAGCCTTAGATCATAAAGGTTTTCTCCCATGTCACATTTCCGAAAATTTTATAGTTTTGAATTTTACATTAAATTAATAATCCACTTTGAGTTAATTTTTGTATAAGTGTAAGGTTTAGGTCGAGTTTGGTTTTTTGTTTGGTTGTTTGTTTGCCTACAAATGGCCAATTGTTCCAGTGCCATTTGTTGAAAAGGCTAACTTTCCTCTATTGAATTGCTTTTGTACCTTTGTTAAAAATTAATTGAGCATATTTCTGGAATCTTTATTTTGTTCCATTGCTGTATATGTCTATCTCTCTGACAATACTTGATTACTATCTTGATTACTATGGCCATATAAATAAGCCTTAATATTGGGTAGAATGATTCCTCTTACTTTGTTCTTTGTCCCCTCAGCTTCCCCAGACTCTCTGGACAGAGGGAAAGAGTCTTGGCCAGACCACTTGCTATAGCTGGATTCTTCTTGCCCATTTTGTCCTGACTCTGTATATCAGTCTGCTTGGGCCACCATAACAAAATACCACAGACTGGGTGGATCAAACGACAAATTTATTTTCTCAGTTCTGGAAGTGCTATGGTCTGAATGTTTGTGTCCCCACCAAATTCATAAGTTGAAATTTAACCCCCAAAGATGATGGAATTAGGAGGTGGGCCTTTGAGAGGTGCTTAGGTCATGAATGTGGAGCCCTCATGAATAAGATTAGTGTTTTTATAAAAGAGGCCCCACAGAGCTCTCTAGCCTGTTCCACCGTGTGAGGACACAGGAAGAAGGTGCCAGCTATGAAACCGGGAGAGGCCTCACCAGAATGTGACTATGCTGGTATTTTAATCTTGGACTTTCAGCCTCCAGAACTGTGAGAAATAAATTTCTGTTGTTTATAAATCACCCAGTCTGTGGTATTTTGTTGTAGCAGCCTGAACAGATCAAGAGAGAAAGCTAGAAGTTCATGATCAAGGTGCTGGCAAGTTCTGATTCTAGTGAGGCCTCTCTTCTTGGCTTGACGCCACCTGCCTTCTAGATCTTGATCTGGATGGTGGTTTCACAACTGTGGGAATGTATAAAGATTCACCATCACTGAGCTATATACTCTTAAGATTTGGGCACTTTACTGTATGTATTTTTAAAAGGTAGAGTCCTTTCTTTAAAAAAGAAAAAAAAGGATTCACTCTGAAATTTTTACAGTTGAAGTGTTATCATGTCTGGAATTAGTTTTAAAATACTCCAAAACGGCTCATGGAAGACTGGCTGTGAGTTAAGTGTTGAAATCGAAGGATGGCTTATAATATAATTCTTTTACATGTTTGAAATTTTCCATAATATAAGGGTTTTTTTTTTAAATGTCTGACAAGATAATGTTATCAAGGATGTGGAATAATGGAAATCCTCATACACTAGTGGTGAGAATGTAAATTGTAAACTGAACAACGAATTCATGTCATCTAGTAAAACTGAAGATAGATATGCCTTATAACCCAGCAATTTTTCTCTGAGGTTATAAGCTAGAGAAACACTATCACATGTGCTCATACTTGTGTGTACATGTAAGACAATTCACACACATTTTTTATAATAAATCAATATAAAAAGGGAAAGAAACAACTCAAATATCAATTGACAGGGGAATGAATAAATTATGACATATTTACACAATGGAATTCTATACAATAACTAAGTTGTATAATCAAAATGAATGAGCAAAAACTTTGTAAGTTGCAGAATAATACTACAGTAATACCATTAATTAAAGGTTCAAAATTTGCAAAATAGAATAATATATTTTAGGGATATATATATATATATATTAAAGCTATAAAGAAAAGCAAGTGAATGATAAACATAGGGTGATACAATTGGGTAGAGGCCTATAGGGGCTTCAAAGGTTCCGATAATATTCTACCTCTTAAGCTGGGTGATGGGTGTTTATTTTAATATTATTTTTTTACTCCACATATGTTTTAAAAACTTATATGTTTAGAAATATTTTATAACAAAATTTTTTAAAACAATTTTTATTGTTTTTCAGCAGCCTTAGGACTTGACTCATAGGTAGTAGTGCGGTATGATGCAAAGAATACAGGATTATCAAAATTTGAGAAACCTGGATTTTAGACCCAGCTATCCCACTAACTAGTCTTGTGAGCTTGCACAAATCTTCACTTCTCTTAACCCAAGTTCTCTCATCTAGAATATGGGTTGGTCAGCAACATTTCCCAACTCTATTCTTCAGAACACCAGTTCTAAGATATCTGTAGATATTTTGTAGCAACAAAACCAAAAAAGCTTTGTGGTCAAATTAGTTTGGGGAACTCTAGATTAAACAATACTAAGAGGTTCTCCCCACAGCAAAACTTCTCAGAGCCTTGGATTAGTGACAGAAACAAAACATAAATCCAGGTTTCTTTATATTTATTGTAAGACTCTTTCCATTAAATCACACTTGAATTTTAGTGTATTGGTTAGTCTACCATCTTGAGTCAAAAATAATAGCTAATAAAAAATTTCAAATAGGAATGTGTTCTATAAATAGTAATAGATTTCAAATAGCTGAAATCCACAGGTTTTAGAATCTCTGATTTTCATCGATGGTAGCTGGATAAAATTGTGGGGTTTGGAAATACAGAGACATTCAAGAATGTATCATATAAGATGCTTATCATTTAGCTGCATTATTGGGCAATCCTTGAGTTTCATTTCAGTCAACAAGGTTAACAACTTTGTTACCTCATCCAGGGGTACTGAGGGGAGAGTCTGTCTCTGTTCTCCAATAAAACTATTTAACACCAGGCAAGCATTCTTTCTTCACAAAAGACTTCTTACAGAATTCTACAAATGTCCTACATTCTCTTTACCTGAATAGATGTAAAGTTTAATATTCTCGAAAAGGACACACAGACCTAACTAGTCAAAGTTTATTTCAACCCACATGTTTGGCAAAGGGAGGTTTCAGGATATCTTCTGAGAATCGCTCATAGTATGTATTATTGTAAGACTCAGGAAAAGTGTTAATATTTTCCTTTATAATCTCTTATGCTTTTTTCTATGCACACATATACACACAAAAATAAGATAAAAATAGATAATATTTTGTAATAATTTTTCATGTAATATATCATGGAAGTCTTTAATAAATAAGGCTCTATATGAATCCTATTTAATGGTTGCTCAGTTTACACTGTGTGATATAATTTATTGATTCAATCCCCTACTTATGAACATTTAGGTTGTGTGCCATATCTAAACATTACATTTCTTAAGTAAATTGCCTCTCTGTGTCCTTTGACCACTTTTCTATTGTGTTATTGAAAGGTGCCTTAAATATTAGTGATGGTAAATTTATTTAATTTATTAAAGTTTTTAATAATCATGAACAATCTTCTTTCTTCCTCTCCTTCTTCCTTCATAATTTAATTTAAAAATCATTATGCAGGTCTGAGTATGGGAGGTGGCTGGAGTTTACACAAAGAAAGCAGCCAAGCAGGTGACAGCTTGGCAGGCATTAGAAGAGTATATACAGGAGAATTGAGCAATAAGAAAATATACTGAAGATAATGAGAGACAGGTTTCTCACTGTTGGAGATGGTAATTACAAATATGGAAAAGGAAAAAACTAGAATTACTTTTGTGTGTTGGATTAGAATTATAGGGATTGATGTAATATAGAGATGTAGAAATAAATACATGTGTTTGTATACATATACATATATATACAAAAAAGTATGTATGCATGCACACATTTATATATTCCCTAGCTCTGTACAATTAGATGACCTGTAGCAGTGAGCACACCTATCGCCAGATCTTGGTATCTAAATACAATTTTCCACTAAAAGGCTCCTCATGGAAATGGCTAATTCTAGGTCTGAGTCTACAATATGAGTCTACAGCATCTTCTTGTAACCAGAAAGTAATAAAGTACTGATAGACTGATGGGACATATCAAAAGAACACAGGAGTCACCTTGAATGGGAGTCTAAATCTGGACCAAATCTGGGACAATTTGCGCATCAAAATAAATAATGATGGTAACAGATTACATTCCATTGAGTAGAATAAGAATCTATGAGTTTACATTGATGGAAATGGACAAATGAATATATACATGGGAAGAAGACAAAATTCTTTCTTAGAGTCGAAGGCCACCTATTAAGTTGAAAAGGAGCGATGGAGTTAGAAAATTGCCACTTGTCAATCATTATAGTGATAATTAATTCAGGCAGGGAACATCAATTGATGCTAAAACCAGAAGGTGAGAGTTGGATGAGAACAAGATATTTACACAGCCTCAAAGCTTCTTCCCACAAAATACTGATTAGTTTTAGAGGGGAAAAAAAAGTAATTTTGCCATCAGACACTATTACAATTATTTTATGACAAACTGACATGCGCTATATGATGGAGGTGCAGTAAGAAAAGCACAGCATCGCCTCTGTGATATCCTTGCCAAAAATGCACAACCTTAATCTAATCATGAGGTAAGAAATGTCAGAGGGATATTCTACAAAATAACCAAGGAAGTATTCTAGATTTAAGGCAACTGAAGAGACACAACAATACACAAACACACATAACAATGTGTGGCCCTAGATTAGATCCTGTTGCTTTAAAGGACATTATTGAGACAGTTAATGAAAATTGATGGTGTCTCTGAGTGAACAGTATATGGGAATTCCCTGTACTATTCTTGCAGTTTTCTTCGTAAGTTTGAAATTATTTCAAAAGAAAAAAGAAATAGAAAAAATTATAAACAAAAAAAAAAGCGAGGAGAGTCCCAAATTTGTAGTCAGATGCAGGGCAGAATGCTCAAATAACCTCTTCTTTATGGTAAGTAGATGAAAGAAAATTCTTTAAATGAAAGAAAAATGAAGGCTCATGTGTCTATAAAATATCAATATTTCTTGCATAGGCCTTTAGTGAAAATATTTCAGGAAATAAAAAATGTGTATTAATTAGCAAAAATATTATAGAAATAGATCAATCAGAAAAGGAAGCAGACCTACTAAGGTCAATGTGATTATTGCCACGATCTCAAGAACAGCTATATACTGAAAAGCAAAAGTTTAAAGCGAAGAAATTGCACACAGTTCAAAATTCAATAAAAAATGTAGTACTACGTACATATATGGTACTGTGGACCTAGGGCCAGACACTATTCTCAAAACAGGCTCAGACCTAAATTTAACTATCTGGAATGCTCTTTCTTTTTTTCTTTTTTTGAGAATCATCCTACTCAACCTTTTCAAATAAAAGATACCCATTTTAACAGGAAGTTCGTATTTCATCATACAGATGAAGAAGCACACCATGTCCTTAGCTTAGCTGAGTTAATCTCCAGAGAAGCAGGTTATGTTTTAGCAATGCATTCTGTATTGTAGAGACATTGCTTAAGGCAAATTTATTTCATGTGGTTATGTGTAAGCGTATCAATCAAGGAACTTAGGGACTGGTGGCTTATGTCCTAACTTATGTCTGTACTTCTGTTAAAAGAAATAATCTTTTATTTCTAATATAAGCACTCTCTAATATAGTCTTGACTATAAGCAGGATGGAAGCCATTCTCGAGTCCAATTTTACAAATAAGGAAACCACATCTAAGCAAGATGAAGCACCTTTCCCAAAGTTGATACTTACAAATGACAGAAGTTGGGCTCAATATAGATGCCCTATCTCTAAATTTGCTGCAATTTCCATGACACCAGGCTCACGCAAAAGAATCATGAATCAACATGAGCAATAATCCATGATCAAACCATTGTTCATATTTTATCATGTATAACTCAAAAGCTCATTAGTTCAATAATAGCTAATATAAAGTACTCATGTGTAACTCATTTTAAAACATTTAACTTTTAATGGAAGTACCAAGAAGTACTTAAAATATTAGTGATTATGGTACAGAAGCTGAAGCATACACCTTCTTTCATAATCTCCACACATATGTTCTTCAATATTTCTTGACTGGCTGCTGCTGTTCAGTTCAGACTGACATTCAAGATGCAGATAAAATTTGTTGAATCAGACCAGGTTATAGCCCATAATCTGTGACAACAAGTCTGATCATGTCTGCTCAGCAGAAGTCAAGATCAGCACTCAAAATAATTCCAGACAGCTTCAGAACACATAATGCTTAAAAAAACACTTAACATTTTCTAGAATGCTTAACTAATGTGGCATCAGACTTGAAAGAAAATAAGTAGATTTACATCATGGTTGAAAATAGAAGTCATCCAACCAAGTCTTCCCATAACGGTTTTCACATGTTTTAAATACGGCATAAAGAGATATAATAGAAGTATTAGATGAGGCTGTCACTATTTAGTCTTTAAAAGTCAATGAATATTCCAGCAAAATGCATATGCTTGCTCTCATTTTTTTAAAGGTGGTGAAGTAAAGGCATAGTTTAGAAATTATTATTCACTTAAAAGCTATTCATCTACAAATATTTATTGACTATGTGCCAGGCACACAATCTAAGTGAATGTATCATTTTCTTATTTTAATGATGAATATTAAGTAAGTTTTGGTTAAAATAAAATATACCAAGCATACCTGAGCATGCTTGAAACCAAAACTGTTAGTTATTTTAGAACATTTTTTTTATATCAGCTAAGGCACTTTCTGAAGTGTTCATGTCACATGCTATAGATATTGTCAGAATTATATCAGAATTAAATCAAACAGTCATGAATTTTAGAGATGTTGTAGAGAATGAGTTTATTATGTTTGAAAAAAGTGAGAGAACTAGATAGAAAAGTGGTGGTTGAGGGCAGAGGATGAGGGTAATGAAGAATGAAATGATGAAGACCTGGAGGAAAAGAATATTAAATGTAAATCTGATTACATCACTTGTTTGCTCAAACTTCTTGAAATTCTGAGAACAACACTGTTGGTTTCCTATCTAATAGCTATTATATTTCCCTTTCTTCCTTGCAAATAGACGCCACATCCCATCACAAAAGATGAAAATGCCACCTATTTTCCCAGCATTCACTGCAGCTAGGGGTTCCCATGTGATCTGGTTCTGGCCAATGAGAGACAGGGAATTCTGATAGAAGCTTCTGGAAAAGACTTTACTTCCTGTTGATAGACTCTGCCACCTTTTTCAGGCCACTGAACATTATTGTGTAAGAATATGATGCTTGGAATTGCTGCAGCTATTTGGGAACTACAAGGGGATATGTCATGGGACTTTGAGATGTATTACACACATTAAGAATGGCAAAGTGAAAAAATAAACTGGCCCAGGGACCACACTTCTCATTATGTAAAATTTTTATGTTTTCCTTGTTTAAATCATTTTTAGTCAAGTCTTTTGTTGTTGTTACTTGCAGCTAAAAATATTCTAATGAGTATATTTTATTACTGCCTTAGAATAAAGTCCAAATTACTTCCTGTAACTTTTGAAGTTCTTAAACGCTTACTAATCTGGCCTGCCTTTACTTCTCTAGGCTAATCTTTCACCATTGTTTTCATTCTTCAGTTTTTATCAATTCTCCAGACAAAGTCCTCTCTCTTTCCTTCAGGCTGGTTTCTAACTGGTACCCTCTTCACTCCTACCACTACTAGTTTTACTGTCCATTATCGCTCATCCTTTAGGACTCAGTGAAATGTCACATCCTCCTAGAAGCCTCTACTGACCACCCAGGATATGTATTTGCCACATTTATGAAGTTCCTAGAAATTTGAACTTCCTCAGTTATAGCATATGTTCCATTTTATCATAACTGCTTAACAAATTATCTAACCCATGCAAGCAAGGTCTGTGTCTCTCTTGTTCATTATTGTATCCTAAGGATCAACATAATTTCATATCCTAAGGATCAACATAATTTCAAAGATCAGTTAGAAAAAGGCAAACATCTCACTAGAAAAATGTACAAAAACATGATAGGCAAGTCCAGATGGTTATAAACGGATGGAAAAGATGGTTAGACCCTCTAATAATTAAGATATACAAATTAAAAAGAATAATATGAAAGAAGTGGGTAAAGGGGGTCAAAAGGTAAAAAGAAAATAATAATAAAAAGATAATAAGATTTCCCCAGTGTTGGGAATGCTGTAATGAAATGGGCACTCTCATACACTGTAGAAGTGAACGTAAATTGTATTAACTTTCTAACCCTAAACACCAACATTTAAAATTTGCCTACTGTCTAACCTGGTTATTTCTTTAGAATGTATCCTAAGGAAATAACAAATGTACAAAGATATTTGTGTATGGATGTTCACCACAGCATTAATATTAAAAAACTATAAACAACTTAAATGTTCATCCATATAGAAGTTATGTACACAATGGAAATCTACGTTTTCAAAAGATGAGATTTAAAAACCTAGATGTCTTAAATATAGATGTTTATATCTGTAAATGTTTATAAAATACATTTAATTGAAAAAACAAGTATAGAGTAGTAGTACATAACGATGCCATTTAAACTATATGTTAAAAATTGATAAAAACCAAATTTAAAACAAACCAATTAATAAACCAATTGAACCATACTGTTCAAAGAATATATTGGACCAAGATAAAGATATCTAGTCTCTAGTTTTGAACCTTTTCAGTAAGA
>NW_011888789.1:6131540-6276811 GCF_000151845.1 Pteropus vampyrus
CATTTACGAATTACAAGCATATAAATTTCACATTAATTATTATGCATACAGATATAATAGCCACAATATAGGAAGTTGTTTTTTTTAATTCCCCTTTCCTCACTCATTGCAGTTTTACTCAAATCCCAAGAATCTTCAAATCCCTATCAGTAAATTCAGTACTTACAAAGGAAAAAAAGCAAAAAAAGAAATGCCCTTTTTTTCTTCCTGTTGGCTATTCCAAAAAAGAGAGTACTTTAAAATGTTGATTTAACAATAAAATGTTGGGGGAGGCGGTGGGGGGGCGGGGGGCAGGGCGGGAGTGGAGAGGTATCTGGGTATAAACCGCTTTCCTTTGGATCAATCCTCCAGGTGACAGCCCCATTTTCACTCTCACTTCAAGGTGCCAGCTGCTATCAAGGCTTGAGTCTTTCGGGGATTCTTCAGGGTAAGGTTGCTTCTCAATTTTCTCCCATCCAGTTCATGATGAAGTTTCCTCAGTATTCATTGACATGCTTTACAGCTTCCCAAATTTTATTGCTGTTTTTTTCTTTCATTCTCTTTATCTTTGTTAGTTTATGTCTTAAAATAATGACAACAACAAATCCTTTCTGTGCTTTTATTAGAAGTTTTGGAACAGAATGGATAAAAATGTTTATGTTTAACCTGCCATTTGCAAACAATAAAATGTGACAATCTATGTAGAGTTTGTAGCATGGTCCCCTGTTTAGTGCTGCTAGCAGCTATTACTTTTATTTGTGTGCTTGTCTCCTCTTATATCTGATTGCTTGGTCTACCTCTTTTCCAGCTAATTTTTCTCCTGGTCCTAAGCATAGATATTTCTTAAGACTCTATTCTCCCACCTTGTTATTGTTAAAGCCCATCTACGATTTCAGTTCAGATGGCACTCAAATATATGGATTATCTCTTATCTCTTCTGGGCTACAGACTCATTTTCCAACAATCGGCATGATCCTGACACTAGCAAACTTCATATGCTTGATGCTAAACTTATCTGTCCATACAACCAGGGCCTCTTTCTCTTCTGGACATCTGTATCTTTTTCTTCTTTTTTTGGAGTTGGCCATTACAAAATCCTTGAAACCTGGTTGTTATGTCAAATGCCTTTGTTTTTCCTTACCTGCTACATTCGATCATTTGTCAAATTATGTAGCTTTCCTTTTGGAAATGGCTTTCATTTCCATCCTTTTTTCACTGCTTCTCATGAGCCATTCAAAGTCATTTTTTCTAATCTCCTGTCTTGCCTCACTCAAATCTACCTTACTACCCACTGAAGATTTCTTTCTAAAGGGTAGTTTTTAATAATGACTAAATGAACTAAATCTTTAGCCTTACCTCCTAACACTCACTTATAGGTCCTCTACATTCTAGATAAGTTAGAGTACAATAGACATTTAAACTTCTTAAATTTAGCATTTAACTTTTGTTTATAAATGACTCTCTCAAAGGCCAGAGGCATTTGTTAATTATTTTTCTGAAGTACGAATTTAAATCACATATACTATAAATGGCTTAAAACAATAATCATTTATTTGATCACAAGTACATTTACAGTTTGGGCAGCGTTTTGAGAGGATAGTTTATTTCTGTTCCATGTGATATCAGCTGGGATGGATCAACATAGAAGACCTCATAAGGCTGGTTGCTGGATGTTGCAGGTAGCTCAGGTGAAGCTGTCAGGGTAGGGGTGGAAGGGCTAGGGCTTGAATTTCCTCCACGTAGGCCACTCCGGGTGACTGTTTGGGCTTTGTCATTATATAGAAGCTGGGTACCAAGAAGGAGGATACAGGAGCTGCCAGAATTTTTAATGCCTGGGCTCAGAATTCCTCGAATTTTATTTCCTACATATTCTATTGGTCAAAGCAGAAATAGGCCCAGCTCAGATTCAAGGGAAGGGCATATAAGCTCCAACACTTAATGGCAAGAGTGGTGAGCATGTACAAAAAGGTGATGTTATTTGGGACTATGTTTGAAGACTAGCTACCACCATCCACCCTATGGCCACAACAATACATTAAACCCCACCCCCGCCAATGAAAAATACACCATTTCTTCCCCTAAGATATCCAAATATCTTATCCCATTACACATCTTTTCATAGTCTAGGACAGAGTTGAAAAAAACATAGCATAAGGGCCAAATCTGACCTGCAGACTATTTTTGTACAGCCCCTGAGATAAAAATGGTTTTTATATTTTCACAGGGTTATGAAAAACAAGAACAAAAATGTGAGAGAGAGATCACACATGTGACTACAAAGCCTAAAATATCTACTATCTGATGCTATACAGAAAAAGTTTGCCAACTCTGGTCTAGGATATCAGCATCTAAGTCAGATCCAAATGTAAATGTGGCTCCTTGGGTGTGGTTCCTTAACTATGGTACCTCAGACATGTTTCCTCTTGATCTGAAGACCAGTGAACTAAAGAGACAAAGAATCTGTCTCTTATATATCTACTATCTAATGGCAAGACAGGGGCAGAAAACCTATAATAGATACTCCCATTCCAAAAGGGGAGAAAATGAGAGGGACATGGAAAGTGATCCATAGCAGTTCTGAAATCCAACTAGTCAAATGATATCAATTCCTTAATTCGGTCTACTTCTGCTCTTCAGAAATGATTTTCAGTGGTTCTTTCCTCCATCTTAAGTCATCTTCCCTTTTGGAAATAGCCCATAATTGCAGATGAGTTGCTTCCTCAGCCTGCTTCCTGCCTGTCAGGTTGAAGTTCCAGAGGCCTCTATTAATTATGAAAAATCTCTACTTTAGTGCAAGTTAGTAGAGATCCTTAAATAGCCATAGGCTCAGTTTCTTATACTTCAATTTATAATAATCTCATATATAGATGAGTATATATAATCATATTTATATTTTTTTCTCTATCTTGGGCGAGTATAAGACTGTTGTGGGCAACATTTAGATTCTTAGAAGCCCTGCTATTGAAAGGATGTGCGAGGTACTATCTTAAATCTTTCCGAAGTATCAACTTATCTATTGCTACATAACAAGTTACCCTCAAACTTAATGGCTTAAAACAACAATCTGAGATTATCTCACAATTTCTGTTAGTTAGGAATCCAAGGCTCTGCTTAGCTGGGTCCCCCTTCCTCAAGGTCTCTCGAAGACTGCAGTCAAGATTATCAGCCAGGCTATAGTCTTGTTTTAGTTGACTCAGGCTACCATTAATGAAATATCGTAGACCAGATGGCTTAAACAACAGACAGTTATGTCTCATAGTTCTAGAGGTTGGGAAGTCCTGAATCAAGGTGCCAGCCAGTTTGGTTCTTGCTGAGGGCCATCTTCCCGCTTTGTGGATGGCCACCTTCTCATTGTATCCTCACATGGTAGAAAGAAGAAGCTTTGGTGTTTTTCTTTTCTTATAAGGGCACTAATCTCATCATGGGGGATCCACCCTCATGACTTCATCTAAACCTTATTACTTCCCAAAGGCCCTAATAGCATTGCATTGGGGGTAGTGCTTCATAATATGAATTTTGGAGAGATTTTAACCTTTGGTCCATAATAGGTCTCTCTAAGGCTGCACTTAGGGGAGATTCACTTCTAAGCTTACTCACGTGGTTGTTGGCAGGATTCATTTCCTTGTGGGTTGCTGGACTGAAAGGCACAGTTCCTTTCTGGCTCTTGGATGGAAGCCTCCACTGTTTCTTGTTACATAGGCCTCTCCATAGGGCAGCTCACATCATAACAGGTGGCTTCCATCAAAGGCAGCACGTGAGAGAGCAAGAGAAGGTATGTAAGTTGGGAACCATGGTCTCTAATCTGGTAGTAATCTAACCTGGTAGTAATATCCATCACTTTTGCCATGTTCTATTCATTAAAAGCAAGACATTAGTTCCAGCTCACACTCAGGGGGAGGGGATTACACAAGGGCTTGAGTACCAGGAGGTAGGGATCATTGGGGGTCATCATAGAGGCTTTCTACTACAGGGTCTTGTAGCTACACCCTCGTCTTGAACTTCACCTAAGGCTATATTTTCATAATATCACCTTGGATTTGACCTTTGCCATTAGGCCATTTCTTATTTTGAGAGTTTTGTCCTCTGGAGAAGCTAGGAATGACAACTAGTTTTATTTCAAATCCAGTAAGTCCTGGCTTCTTTGTTTCCTCTAAATTCTGATTGAAAATGGAACAGTTCCTTTTTTCAGCTCATGTCATGTATCTTGTACTATATCATAAGTATCTAAAAGAAGCCATTCAACCCTTTCAACATTCTATCCAACTATCTCCTTAGCCAGATCCACATGTTCATTAGGTATCTTTTCTTTCATGTAACAAAGAGTTAATTTAGCTAATTCTTCTTCCAGTACATAAATGGGGTTCCCCTTTCTCCAGTCTGTGATAGCAATACTTTCACTGTCCTTTAATAATGCTCTTCACTAGCAGATTCCTCAAAGTTCTGCTAGCTTCTAACCTCCACCTGATCCCAAAGCCACTGCCACAGATTTAGGTTTCTGTGACAACAGAATCTCATGTCTAGGTAGGCAAATATGTTTCAATTATCTATTGCTATAAAACAAACCATCCAAGAACTTAGTGTTTTAAAACAACAGCATTCACTTTTTTGCTAACAATTTTGCAGTTTGGGCTCAACTCAGTGAAGACAGCTCATCTCTCTTTCATGTGGCGTCAGCTGGGGCCAAACTAGGGCTAGATTATCCACTTCCAAGATTACTCCCTCACAAGGCTAACAATTGGTTCCGGCTGTCCACTGAACACTCAGCTGGGGCTGTAATTCTCTCCCACATGAGCCTCTCTACGTGGTTGTGTGAGCTTTCACAAATAATTGGAGGGAAGTGATTGAATCTCAGAAGTATTTAGAAGGTAAAGATCAGGAGGATGTTGTATAACATTGTAAATATACTTCACACTACTGAACCATACACTTAAAAATGGCTAAGATGGTATATACTGTGTTGTGTGATTTTTAGCCACAGTTAAAAAGTAATAAATAAACTCAGGGGAAGATTATGATGGCCTGGAGACGGGTGGGAGTGGGTAGAAGAGAAAGAAATATTAAGGATGACAAAAACCAAAAAACAACTTCTGGCCTCAAACACATTTTAGGTCCAGCGGAAGATGCAGAAGAGCTAACAATCATAACACATGTGATAGATACTGCAGCCGTCTGCTGCAGTGCTAACATAGGTACAAAGTCCATGCCTCAAAATAGACTTTTAACGTCTGTAATTACCAGAGACAAACATTTAAGACACAATTATAGGTCTGGATTTCTTAAAGCACACCTCAAAATGAACACAGAGATATAGAATGAGTAAAAAAACTATAGGTGCATAGAATATTTTCTTATCAATCTAGCATGTAACCTGGTAAGCCAGAAGCAATGTGGTAGGGTGGCGGGCAGGAAAGAAAGCAGATGTTTCTTAGTCATTAGTCCTGTTTTTCTAGGATATAAAATCCCTTTGTTGTCTTATAATTCTTGGTGCGTCTGGAAACTATTGCTACTGAGGATATCTCACTTTAGAAACTTTCTTTGATGTAGTAAACAGGTCATAAAGATCATTTATATCCTGAATGAACGTACATTCCCCCCCTGCCTTCACAGATACACACACTTTTCCCACAAAAACATGTTTTTATAAATAGCTAAATTTACAGGTTTTCATTGAGTTTTGTTGGCAACATGACTCTATTGTTCTTTCAAATAAGTCTAAACCATCCTTAATAAAAGGACAAAATTTTACTTTTACTGGCATATTACCCCATCCCCATACACTTTTTCTGAAAACACCTGAATTTCAATCTCGCCACTGACTATATTCTAGATTTCCCTGCTTTGTTGTCAACCGTCCGATGTGTCCATTGACTGGTGGTCTTGGGCTCTTGTGCTGAGCAGTGTGATTTTATTTTTTATTTCTTGAAATCTCATCAGTTGTCCCATTCTGCACAAGCTATCTAGGGTCTCCCCTCTGCAAAATAGTGACTAACGACTGCTACCACGAATCTGCCTAGTGCCCTTGTGGTGGCTCTCCATGCTGAGATGCCTCCACTTATTCAGTCCTTCCTGCAGGGTCTTGGGAGGATCTGATAATGTCATTCGAGCCTGAGAATCAAAACTGATAAGACAGTGCGTTCAAGCATTCAAAAATAATCAGTGAGTGCCTACTTACTATGTGTTACGCACTATCTAGGTGTTGGGAACACAATAATGAACAATTTAGACAAGATTCCAGTCATGGAACTTATTATTTTATTATTATTTTTTATCCTAGAGGTTTTTGACTTTTAACAATGGACAAAGTGCTGACTTGTGGAATTAAGCCACATTTCCCTGGGTGGGGGTGAGGGAAATTCCCCCAGAATCCTGGAATCACGCATTTTCCACCTACTTAAAAGTGGAGTCTGACTGGAACCATCATCAATGACTAGTTCAACTGTCATTTTTCTTGGGCCTTTGCCAGACTCCAGCAAGACAATGCTTTTCTGTGACGTGTACTCAGTAACAGGCAAGAAAGGCCAAGGAGGGTAAAGTGCTGGCATTGCTGGTCAGCACAGGGGCCCAAGACCACCACTTAGCCATTGCTCAGGAAGACATTGCCCCCTTGTGGTTCCTCATATAACCAAGAGAGGAACTGGAAGTGGAAACAGCTGTCCAAGTTTCCAGATTAATTGCAGCCCTTGCCTCTTCTGAACTTCAGCTGCAATTTCAATAGACTCTGTGTTTATTTTCATCCAGGATACATTTTTTCCCCTCACAGGGAGAAATGGCAACATGACAGCAATTAAATCTCTTTATCAAAATCTTCAGACTCCCCTAAACTCTAAGAAAAATCCAATGTGAAATTCAAGAATCACTACTGTTTTTCTCTTCCTAATGCTCTTAAGGCAGATATTTTCTTTGCTTTCCACAATTTGAACCAAGATCTGAGATTCCGTTACCGTGGAGTTGTTTTGGGTATCTTGTCTCCACAACAGCACTTTAAACTCCCTAACAGCGGAAGCCTTATCATCAATTCCCACTGCCACCCTCACCCATACCCGGCAGCACTTAAACCTGTATAGGGTAAAGAATGTCTAGTGGGGTGAGGGAGGGGAAAAAGAGATAAACAGTGAGCAGGCAAATAAATAAATAGAAATTGTGATTGGTGCTGTGCTGGGAGAGAGAATTCCTGGAGGTGGAAAGTGAGGGAAAGTTTATGTGCTTGCAGCAGTCACGTTTGAAAGCTTAAATAATACAGTATTGGAAAAGCTCTCTATGGCGCGGGAAAAGTGGAAATTATCTTAATAATGTTAGGTTCCATATATCGTAAATTTAAACTTAGTAAGAACGGGTGCTAGGTGCTATGGCTCTATCAACCTATAATCTCCTCTAATAGCAAACTCCTGGGAGATAAATAAAACTACTCCTATTTCACAGGTGAGGAAAGGAAAGCACATGGTCCTTGCGTGGTTGGTGCATAAGGCATCGTGCGCTGACCTCCCAGAATGCCTAGCCCCTTTCTCCTTTAAGCTGCTTTGACCCTCTGCAGTTAACCTGTATTGGCCTCCACTTCGGCGTGGAGTAAGGAATGTTCCTTTAGCCAACAAATATTTCTCGAGCGTCTACTAATATACCAGGTAGAGTATTTAAGAAGCCGTGGGATTAAAAAGGTACGGTCTTGTCTTCCAGGGAGGATCTCTCAAAAGAGTGAGAAAGACAGCCAGGTAAACATAATTCCAGAACAATCTGATAAGGACTGTGAGAGGAGTCTGAGCAGAGGCCCCGGGGAGCCTAGCGGAGAGCAAGGCGGCCGTTGCGGGGACACTGGAGGGGTTTTGGAGGACCCGGTAGCATCTGAGGTGGGCTCGAAGCAGCGCCCTGAGAACGCCCGCCCCGCGCGGGCTGTCCCCGGATGTCACTGGAGTTCTTGCATCCTGTCATTTTCAGCTGTCAACTAGAAGGGGAGAAATGGGTGTAACCCGGTACAGAAAAGGAGGGACAGGCTTAGGGATGTGGGTGTAAATCCCTCGGGAGAAGCCACCGAACAAAAGTAACACATCACACCTTTCGGTGGTCACACTGGCAGGGCCTGGCTCCTCCAAGCTCACGAGCACCAGTTCGCCCACTCGGGCCCCGCACAGCCGTCAGGGCCCCCAGGGGCAGGGCACCCGGGAGAGCCTGACCTCCCCTCCTTCCGCGGCCCCAGCCCTCCGACCTCCAGGGGAGTCGGGGGCGGGGGTCAGCCGCTTCCGCCCGGGGTCCCTCTCCCGCGCACGGCTTTGGGCCGCGGGGCAGCTGCCCTCGGCGCCGCCCCTCCTCCCGCGGGGGCTTCGCGGTCGCGTCCCGTTCCTGCCGGCGACAGGCTGCAGTCCACGTCCAGGGAGGGCGGAGGGAGGAGGCGAGGGAGGGGAGCGGGGAGCGGGGAGGGAGGAAGGCGAGAGAAAGGGCGCTGCTCGGATCCCGGACTTCCCAGAGCCTGCCAGGAGCGCGCACTCCGCGACTCTGCCGGTCCCCGTGTCCCAGCCGCGCCCCGCGCCCCGCTGCTCCGCCTCCGCCTCTCCGGGCGCCCCTCGCCCCCTCCCTCAGCAGCTGCTGGGCTCGGGCTGCGGCCGCCCCCAGCCCCTACCCGGCCCCATCCCCAACTCTCTGGGGTCACTCCTGGGACGCGCGTCCTCGCCCCATCCTTTCTTCCTTCCCTCGAGCCCGCCTCCCTGTCCAGGTCTCGCGCCCGGGTCCCGATTGTCTCCGTCCCCTCCTCAGCCCGCCCGCGCCTCGCCTCGCCCTGCCGGGTCTCGCGCACTTCCTGAGTCGCCCGGAGCCCGAAGTCGAGACGCCGCTGCCCCGGCCGCAGCCGCCGCGCCCGGGGAAGGGAACAGTGGGCGAGCGCGCCCTCGCCCAGCCCCGCGCCCAGCCCTGCCCGGCGAGGGAGGACCGGGAAGATGAACAACGGCGTCAAAGCCGAGAAGGAGAACACCCCGAACGAGGCCAACCTTCAGGAGGAAGAGGTACTGAGTGGCTCTGTGCGGTGGCGGGTGCGACCCGGGACACAAGCCGCGCTTTCCCCCCAAGTGCGGGCGGCCGGCCGGGCGCGGGCGCTGGTCCCGGGGCGCCGCAGTCCAGGGGCTGGGAATTGCCCCAGACGGTAGCCCCGGCAGGGTGTATCTTCGGAGAATGTGTTTTTGTGGGTGCGTGCCTAAAATTGCGTAACTTGAGGACTTTTCGGAGACTTTTGAAAGTATAATGCTCAGCTTTGTTTGCCTGAGATTTTAAAAGCGGAATCGAGAGCTGACTCCTGGGTGACCTCAGATTATTGGGACCCACAGGGTCAGGACTTAGTTCTGTGTCCGGCGCTGGAAGGTGTGTGTGCGTGTGTGTGCGTGTGTGGTGGTGGTGGGGGGGGGGGGGGGTGCGTGTGGTTTAAGGAAGAAATCAGGGGAAGTTCGTCTTAGAGGATATCTTCTGTTCCCTGCCCCCTCCCTTTCAACTTTCTAAGTTCTTAGTGAAATATGTTTCCAGCTGAGGCATTTTGGATTAATAGATAACTCCTCAGCCTCATTCTTCTCTGATGAGTCAAAGACCCTGAACCTGGGTGATTAGGTTTTGTAAATTTAGGGCGATGCGACGTGGGGAGCAGAATACGAGCTTAAAACTTTACAGTTCACCAAATGATCATCGAGCCTATTTTAGTAGGACTTTGACTTCCAAGGGTGCGTCCGTAATAAGGATAAAAATGTTGCGGCTGCGAAGCGTTCCTATGGTAGAAACAATTCAGTAAGTGTCGGAGGGAACTCCTGAAAACACGTTTCAAAATTCCATAATTAGGATATTTGTGGCATCTTATTAAATGGCTCTGTTCCTGCAGGTTTATTATCTGGAGTCCAAGAAAGAATATTTTTCTCCTACTTTTTAAGATCCCACCTGGTTGAGTTCTTAAACATTCTAAAAGGAATTTTAGAGTGTGTAGATGCAAGAAAGTATGCATCTAGATACGACCTATAAAACATTCTTACAAGTATTGAATCCTAACATATAAAGTTAACAGAATGGTAAGCTGATTCTAAAGCGGTTGGGATATGGAGATTATTATTGGGATTCTGTGTTATGTGCAAGCTAAATTCTGATAGTGAAACTAACTTTGCAGAGGATTTAATTAATACATATAAGCCCTCAGCACTTTGTCCTCTTGTAAATTGGGAAGATGGAGACCTAAGAAGTCTCCTGCCAAATTAATACAAGATTTTAAAGAGTTGTGTGGTAGTGCAATCTAGATGAATTGCAGTAAGCCAAAAATTGCCTTCTCCCCTGAGGAACTTGCCGTTTTTTGTTATAAACTATATTTTGAAAAGCGTTATTTACATGCCTTTTGTTTTAGCCGCAAGGGAAGGAATACTATTGACATTTCCTTTTTCAAAGAGATGAAGACTTAAACTACAAGTTCCACTTTTTTCTAGAACCTTGTTGGCTTCTTTGCTATTTATTTTCTCTACCACTAAAATGCAATTTAAGAAACAATGACAAGTTTGCCTTTTTTATGAATTGCTGTATTTAACTAATTCACCTAACATCAAGGTAATAATTGCTTCAGAAACCCTTCTATTTCTGTTAGGTTGGCAATATGTTTACTTCTAAGGGTAAGACTATTGTATGAAACCACCTTTCTCTGTTCACCCAACTGAGAAAACTTGGAAACAGTTAATAAGGCAAACCAAAGATTTCTTTTTTCTTTTTGTTTTTTGGTATATAGCAAAAGAGGTTTGAGTGTCCCCAAACCATAACCTACTTGACATGATAAAATTCAATAGAGAAAAGTCACATTTTTCTGCTCGACCTTTCTCAACCTAACTGCCGCCAGTACTGAGCTGTGGTCTGCCTGCCTGGTCACTTTAACTAGAAGTGTGAGGTTGTGTCCAAGTAGAATTGGGAGTGATCCCAATATTGTTACTACCTTTTACCTCTGCTGTTGCCCTGACACGGTTTGATTTTAGGTGGGAATGGCATGTGGCTCTAGTGTCAGTAGCTTTAACAAGACACTTGTTATTTTAATAAGGGGACGGTCAGGAAGATTTCAGAACCCAAGTTGTACAGATGGAGTGTGCAAAACAAATACACCATAAAGAGTGAAGCTTTATACCGTTAAAAATTCAGGAAAAGAAAGTAAGTCGGCCTGAACGATCCAGGTAATTTTGCCCTAATTCCGTCTGGGGTTTATGTTTTGATTTTGGAAAACTTCTAACCTCTTTTGTCTAACTCAAAAAGCCACAAGTAAAATAAATATGGTTTTCAGTGAGTCCCATTAATGTGCTCAGCATTATACAAAACCACCATACTGGACCCTTTTCCTGCCCACCCAGTGATCAGCAATTTGTCCTTAAACACATTTAAAAGTCTGGGCTGAGGACTCCAGTAACAGCACACACACATATAAAATGTATATACACATAATGATGAGAGGAAAAATGTGTCTTCTTGTAGTTTCTGGTGGTGATTGCACTGATGGGGAAGAGCAAGTCCAATCATCATTAAGAGAAAATAGTTTATTTCATAGATCATCAGGGTAATTTAGGCTTTCTCTGCCACATTACAGAATCCAAGGTTGGGTTTTTTTTTTTTTCCTTAGTTTTTTTTTAAATGAGTTCCTTTTATCTTATAGAATGTTTGGGCTCTGCTTGAGAGCTTCTAAAGCTTACTCTGAAATTAAGGTAGAAACACTTATTTGGTTCCAACTGTATGGATTGAACAGTCTAGGGTTTGGGAGACTTTTTGCAGCTTTTTTAGGTTTGGAAGTTTTTGAGAACTTGGGCAGGACATAGACTTCTGCTTTGGATAGTATTTAAAACTTCGAGGAAAAATAATTTTAAGATTTAGCTAGCCAACTACGTAAGAGAATACATTTGGCTTTCTGGCCTCCAGTATGCTATACATGTGGGTCCCTAAGCAAGTTGTTCCTATAGAGAAAAAACGGCTGTCAAAGTCTTACTGGGATCTGAGATTTATGAGGTTTATATATAGGGCATTAGGTGATTTATTACATCAGTTTACAAGAAAATCATTCCTAGAATTTGCCTCTAATTTTGGACTAGGCAGTATTCTCTTAAAACACCTTCGGCAGTTTGCGCTTGACCAGACTTTATTAAAATTAATAAACATATCAGTAATAGACTCATACTTGTCTTATCAGTTTTAAATATTGAGACTTTTTTTTTAACCTAGTAGTAGATGGAAATAATTTATTTTTGGTCACTGAAATGTCAAAATAGAAATTTCTTTTTTGGAAATCAAATATGTACTTTGGTTTTATTTTTATTTGTGTTATTGGGTACTTTTCAGGCTGATTATACATTATTTAAAAGGTGTTTTATTTTGTTGATGTGCTGGTGTTAGAGTTATTTCTCCTTAAGTTGCTTTGACTGAAATTTCTTGTTCTTAAAGCTAAAGCAAAAATCTTGACAGTGCTGGAATATTGATTAAAAAGATGGGCAAAAATCATGCAGTAAAGTTAATTCTTCCGAAGTTGATAGAAATCTTTACCTCACATTTCTTCTTTTAAAGTGCTCAGTAATTTTGCCAAAATATTGGGGTCATAAAAAAAATTGTTATAATTAGCACAGAGAAAGGGTATCATGTCAATTTGATGTGCCAACCTCAGGTTTGCATCAAGCATTAAGATGAATCTACATTATGACTTGGGGATAGTACAGAATCGTTTTGTATTTAACCAAATCTGAAGCCTCTTATTTCAAATCAAATCTCATACAATAAATTTATATTTCAGTCATAGATTAGGATTAGGTGGAAATGTGTTGACTTCATAGTAAAATGATGCTGTAAGACCACTGTCAATATGACCTGCAGTTCTGTTATTTTTCCAGTAGCGATTTTAAAATTTCCCTGATAAACCCTTATGCTCACTTGCAATCTTCTTTGTTTCCAATGGCGTTTGTTTATTGGATAGTTTGGATAGGGTTCTTTTTGGAGATGCTTTTATGTAATTTTTGTATGTTCATATTTTTGCTTTGAGTACAAAAACGTTCAATGTTGGTGATGGGACAATAAAGTGGGAACTCTTATGTATTATGATGGTGATACAAATTAGTGCAGCTTTCTGGAGGACTTTGGCATTATCAAAATATTTTTAAGCCCTTTGATTCAGTACTTTCATTTTTAAGAAGTTACCTTAATGAAATAATGAGCATGCACAAAGATTTATTTGTAGGAATGATTATTCCAGAGTTACTTTTGATAGTGAAAATTCACAAAGACTATGTCTAACATGGGGAAATTGCTAAGTAAACCATGGTATAATTCCTGAAAGAGAATATTATGTAGCCATTAAAAGCCATATTTTTAAAGAAAACAACAGGAAATGTGTTCTGTCACAGTTCTGGAGACCAGAAATCTGGAATCAAGGTATCAACATTGTTAATCTCTCTCTGTAGGCTGTATGGGAGAATCTGATTTTGTCTCTTCTAGCTTCTGACTACATTTTAATTGAGATATTATCAATGTTATAACATTAAATGAAAAGCACAGATTTGAATGTTTTATACTATATAGTGCCAATTCTTTAAAAATATTTATATAACCAAATATATTTTAAAAGTTAATAAAAGTTATCTGGTGGATTACAGATAATTTTTATTTACTTTCTGATGCTTTCTGTGCTTTCTAAATTTTCTAAAATGAGCATGTAAACAAAAACAAATATCTTTTGCTTTGAAGATTTCACTAAATTCTCTGGTAATATCTGTGTCACAAGACCATTGGGTTAATTATATTTTGTTTTATTCACAAGCTGTGCCGCAGGAATCGGACCAGTTCTGTACCTGGTAGCCTTTATGTTTATCTCACTCATTTCTTTATCCTGGCTCATGTTAGTGATCTTTAGCAGCTTTCCTTTTCTAATATGCTTTCTCAATTCATCCCTATACCATGCTGCTGGATCTTCTGATGGCCCCAAATCCTTCAGCACTACTGTTCTCCATACAAGTCTAAACCTGACATTCAAGATTGCTTCAACCACCTTTCCCTCTTGGTCTAGCTTGAGCTGCTTTCAAGGCAGGAGTCAAGTTTCAGTCTACATTTTTGCAGGATCCCATCAACTGAATTTCCCCTCCCAAAGAGATTACTTTCTAGTAGAAGTTAGTTTTTGTGATCTCCATTTTACTCTTGAATCATTACCTTCTTCCATGTCTTTCTTAAAAAAGCTCTATGACATCATGGTGTTCTCAATGCTCAACAGCTACCCAAAGATAGTAAGTACCCCAGTGAGATACAGGGAAGTATCTCTCACACTCACACACACACACACACACACACACACACACACACACACTCTTGATAAATGCATACTTTATAAACATATGAAATAGCCTTATTGATTGGGTTGGTGATGATGACTTTGTATAGGTAAGCTGTTAAAAAAGCAGCCACTGTTTACTGTTGAGGTCCTTTGTCCACAGGGGATTTAGAGAAGTCATGGATGATGGATCAGCTGGGAAATTTAACTCCCTTCACCTGTCATCCATAGTTTTCATTGAGTACACAGGTGAGCATTGCCGGTCCATCTTTCAGCCACTGTGGGCCCACTTGTTCCGAGGTGCATTTGGGTTTTCAATGTTAGAATTTGTTTTCTGCTATGGAACTCACTTTGACCTTTTGGACATGGGCTCCTAGAAGCCTTGGTTAGGTGGAAGAGCTCAGAGCTCCTTGGGTTCTCAAACAAGTGTTCTCTCTGTGACAGCCACTTTGGAATGTTTGTGTTCAGTTTCATTTGGCACCTGAGTGTCTGCCTGGGGGTAGGGGAAAGGGAATGCAAATGTTCCTCCTGAATAGTGTGCTTGCTTTGGTCAAAGAAAAAAACCTGGGAAGGAATGAGGGGAATGAACCTTAATAATAGCTGTAGTAAAAGTGGCTGCTTGGCTCAGTAGGCTTGATGCTATGTGGGACCAGGTATTTAAATTGATGCTATGTTGGTTTCAGGATGTCCTCCCTGATGGAGATGAGCTTATTTGATGCCTGGGGATAATTTGGGTATGACTGTTTAAAGAATACTGGGAGAATATTTTAAACAAGTTCAATACGGGGGGTGGGGGGGTAGAGGGTGTGGGGTGTGTGTGTGCGTGCGTGCGTGTGTGTGTGTTTTGAAGTGGGGCGGTAGTGGTACCTGACTGCATATTTGAGGAAGGTATATGTTTGAGCTTACAGAATAGTTACCCAGTTTGTCATTTTTACTGATAGCAGAAAAAAGAAAATACTGGAATAGTTGATCCTAAGAATATTACCAAACTCCTTTTATCCATTCACTCAGGAAATAATTGTTAACCTTTGAGTATTTTCTATATGTTAAGTACTGGCCAAATACTTTATTACATTATTTCAGCCTCATGACAAGCTGATGTAGGTATCACCATGATGATGAACTTCATTTTATGGGGAGCAGCTGAGGCACTGAGAGGTTGAATAATGAGGCCTTCATGTGCAGATTCTGGAAGTGCCAAGATCTATGAGAGGTAGTGATGGCCCTGTGTAAACAAATAGGTATAATAAAGCACTGTGTTAAAGCGGAGGTAGTTGTTTGTGTTGGGAACAGTCAACACTGCAGCAAGGACAGGGTGATAGAGCTGTGTCGAAGCTTTAAAAAGGGTGACATTTGAACTAAGTCTCAATTTAGACTTAGCCAGACGAGGAAAGGGTTGAGACCATGGGTTGCGGGGAAGAGATTAGAGACCACGGGGTGGGGGGTAGAGATTAGTCTATATGAAGATACAGAGGCTTAAAAGGGACCCTTTTGGGGAGAGCAAGCAAAGCATGGCAGGAGAGAAGGGAAGGGAGGGAAATAGTGGCGGGGAGATGGTGGAGGATCTGGGCCCTCCATGCCAGAGAGTCTGACTCTGTCCTTGGATGGGAGCTGGGCTGCTGGGCAGCTGGGACCTGGCATTCTGGGATCTTCCAGTGGGAGAGGGGATGCCATGGGTATCGGAAGAGGTTTTGAAAGTCCTGGTCTCAAAGTAAGGCAGTGGTGACTGAGCCAGAGATGCTGTGATAGGTGTGCAGGGGCCTCGACAACTGTCAGATACACAGGAGAGAAGACAGGTTTCATCTCGGAAGCCTCTTGGGGGCTGGGGGGCGTCCTCCTGTAGATAACTAGCTAAATAGTGGCTGTATTTGTAGAAATTAGATTGAAAGGGGCTGAAAAATAGGCAACAAGGAGGTGAAGATGTTGGGTTTGAGATGCAGAGGAGAGGTCTAATCTTAAATGATTTTCAGAACAATTCAAGAATATATAGCTAGTAACTGGAAAGGTAACTAATGACAGTGCCCAGAAAATTAAAGAGAGGTGTTGGGACTCTAGTTCCTAGGAAACTTGTGAGTGTAGGCAACAAAAGAGAAATTTTACTTAAAATTTGATCTATGTAAAAAAATGGGGAGGCAGGGACCTGGAAATTCTTGGAAGAAATGGAAACAAAAATTTTAAAGCACTCTGTAGGAACATAAAAATGTATTACATATAATCCGCTTAATTATAACCTAATAGTGTTCGGTATACTTTACCCATTTGAAAGCCTGCAATGCGGGGTCTTAGAAAAATCTAGGTATATACAGTATTTTTCATACTCATTTTTTTTTTTTTTTTACTTTCGTCTACAGTCCCTAGAAATTGTTTTCCTCAAAAATTTGCAGTTAATTCTCAGGCTTTCACTTGTCCAACTTTTCTTTTTCCAACCCTGAACCTAGAAGGGAAGATTAAGCTATCATAAAATTTGTAGAAGGGTTTGGAAAGTAAAGGTAGATGGCTTAGACAGGCTAGACTGTTTTTATATGAGAAAATTTCCCCAACTTGCTCTGTTCTTTTTGACTTTATCGGGAGAGGGAGGTGAATAGTAGAATGAGCCTTTGCCAGAGCCCAAAGTCATCTATGCTGTGGGTCATATTTTCTATTTATTCATTTCGAGCTTTCCTAAAAGTTTGCAGCCTTTCTGCTCATGGCTAAGTGTCAGCTGGTAAAGTAAGAAAAATAAAAGTCTAGGAATTTAAGAAAATAACTTGCAATTGTATTTCTCAGGTTTTAACCCTGCTGCAACCATTATGATGCATCTTATATTGAATAGTGGAGAAAAAAGGGAAATAGCAGTAATAAATGCCAATCACATCAGAAAAATTAGTTTCAACTTCCAGGCTATAATACAGTATTGTTACACAAACTTAAATTCCGAGGAAATGCTGAAACAGCCTCGCTCAATCCTCTGTCCTTTGGTTTTTGCAAAGGAATAAGAAATCTGGGAGTCTCAAATTGAGGTGCATCTCACCAAGCCATGAAAATAAGTTAGAGGCTAATTTCTACTTTCGATTAATCGTTATCAGTTGACTTTTTACATGACATTCCTCTGCTCTTTCTGACTTATGTCACCAGGTAGATATGTTGGCAGGTGGCCAACATTATCCTGAGAGAGATTCTAAAGATTAAAAAAAATTTTTTTGCCTTGAATCCCCAGGATCCTATTTTGTGAAAATTTCTCTTATGTCCACCTATAGGATGGATAGTTTGGGCCTCATGAGAGAAGGTACAGCATAGAAAGTGCTATCTTATTACAGAAGTACCAGAATTTCCTTTGTGCTCAGAAGGGAAGTGCTATAAACGTGTAATTGCTTTACCCAGCATGTGTGATTTACAGGACTTAAAATGTGTGAGTTTCCAAAGAGGCATCTGTTTTTAAATACAGTATCCCTCTAAACCGGCAGGATGTGTTTTGGGGCAGAGTAGGAACACATGGACACACACACACACACTCTTCCGTCCTGCCCAAGGATGCTGGGGGACGGGGGACTGAAAATGTCGGTAATTGCTTCTCAGAGACTTGCTTGTCAGTAGAAGGCACATGGGAGGTGCTGGAGTACCAGTCAGCCGCTGCGAGGCCACATCGCTGTGTTCTTATTCGGCCTTCTCCCCACTCCACTTTTCTAAGCCCAATTCTTTCTTTTCCGGGACCTCCAAGCATTTTCCCATTAATGAGCAAAATAATTGTTAGAGCAAATGCTAAGACCCTCTTTGCCCAAATTTCCTTTTCAGTCTTACTTGATGTGTTAAGAAAATTAGAGAATTGAATATCAGGTGCATATCCAAATATAATCAGACTTGTAAAAGCATTTATGGATCTTGCACATTAATTCATTAAGCACTTAATGAATTCATTAGTAGTGTCTATTCTGTTTTAAACATCGCACTTTAACAAACCAAATAAAGGGTTATCATCCCACGTTTAGAGAAGAAAACAGGCTTTGAGAGATTAATTTGTCTAAGTTGGGTAGAAGCTTAAAATTCTCCAGTGGTGTACGAGGTTCTTGTGATCTGGGCCTTGCCGGTCTCTCTTACCTCATCTGCCTGGAGTCACAGTCTCATTCATTATGTTTCAACTGTTTGGCAAGTTGGAGGTAGCTAAATAAGGCCCAAACTTGTTCCTGCCTCAGGGCCTTTGTGTGGGCTATCCTGTCTGCCTGGAAAACCCTACACTCAGATGTTTACAGGGCAGACTCATCCATGCCATTCATTCAGATCTCATTTCAGATGTTACCCAGAGAGACCTTTGACCTCCAAGTTTAAAGCAGCCCCACCTTCCCAACCACTATCACATCCCTCTTATCTTATTTTCCAGATAGTAATTCTTAGTCACTGATGTTACCTTGTTCTTATTTGTCTTGCACTCCTGAACTGTGAGTCCCTGGCCACAGGGACCTCTGTCTTACTTAAGGTTGTAACCCCCAATGCCTAGAACAATGCCTGGAACTGTCCCGTACGTTTGTTATTTTTAAATGACTAGAATAAAAAACAACCTGTCAAACTCTGAGGCTTGTACAATACATGGCATCATCCTAAATTTTCCTAGCAGTTTTCAGATTAAATTTTAATTATTGCTGCCTTCAAAATGATCTTTTCTGGATCCCCATCCCCCACTTAATTACATCAGAAAGTACAATTACCACACGCTTTTAAGCTAGAAATTTGGGGTGGTAAGTGATAGATCCTGTGTATGTGTGGGGGCGGGGGGCAGATTGGGGGTTATGTGGCAGTCTTTCACATTTAAAGGAATCCCTCCCTTTGTCCAGTTAGAATGGGAAGCTAGTACATAATTCGACAGAACCAGGAGTGAAATGTGGGCCGGGTATGAGTGATAAGTAAAAGTAGGGCAAGATGAATTTGATTCCCTTTGTAGATGTGACTATTGGGTTGCAAAGGGTTAATGTTAGTAACCCAGGTGGAATTGATTAGGAGATAGACTTAGCACTCTCAGTCATTTTGATTTAGTCTAGCCTCAAGCTCAAAGTGCTTTCCTCTGTTTGCCTACACACTAAAAAGTCCTGTAGCTCAGGATAATGCAGGCTTTAGCTGGACAAATCCAACCTTCAAGCACCTGAATGGGTAGCCACAAGGGACCGTCTAATGTGGGTTTTGTGATCCCTTATGGAAGCTCCTCACAGTCACAATTTATATTGACTGGTCAGCCTCACAGACTCAGGAGCTGTATATTGTAAAGCAGAACAGATGACATTTCACAAGAAAAGAAATGTTAAGTCATTACTTTGGTCATCGGACCAGCTGTTATTTGAGCACACTAATGTACTCATGAAAATGCAAGCCATTGGCATTTATGTCATAATACTTGATCTTGAGCAAACCCTTAAAACTTTACCATCATCCATTGTCTGATAGTCTTAGAACTGTTAGGTAGCTAGTCTGACATGAGCAACAAGGGAGAACAAAGGAATAGGGGCCCAGCCTAGAGACTGCCCAGAGAACACCCTAATGGCAGTAGAATTCTGGGTACGCATATGTACAGTAGGCAAAGTTACTGCCTAGTGTCAATCAAAATGACCTCATTTGCCAATCACCTAGAAATGCCTTTGGAACCACCCATCATGGCCCAAATATAAGGCAGACATGCCCACTTCTGGGTCTCTTTTGCCCTTCTGGGTTCTCTTTTTGGTGGCCTTTTTGCCCTTTTGTAGCCATTTTGGCCCGTGTTGGTTACAATGCTGGGACCATGTGCCTCCTTGGGGCACACTTTGTCTTTCTAAAACATACTTTTAATACTGTTAAATCTCAATGACCTGTGATTCTTCACTGCGTCATTTGAGAAAGAACCAGAACCGAGGAAAAATGCTAATTTACACATCTGTGCGTTGTTATTCCTCTCCCTGCCCACTATCTTTGGGGTGACACCAAACTCTGATCTGCCCCAACGGTGACAGAACCAACGGTATATAAATCCTTATGTTCTTGACCAAATCATCAGTAGTCTTCATTTTATTCTTATTACCTCTTATTTTCTTAGGGACCTAGGACAAGTCACTTAAGCTGCTTATCTTTGACAGGTCATTTAAGCCTCTGTTTTCTTAACTAAAATGTAAGGATTGGACAGACAAGGCCTGGTGTGCATTAAAAGAACTGTAACTGCACTCTCCTTTTTCCACTTATTCCACTTTCCATTCCCCCATGGTAATACAAGGTGCAGTGGTGGCACACCAGCCAACGTACATCTGGGGCAGAGAAATAGGCTGTCTGGGTGGGGGATAGCTTTAAGCCTGAAATTTGTTGTGTTTTGTTTCTGTTTTTTTACTAAAAATGCCTCTCCTTAAGAAATAGGTTTGGGAGTGTCTGGGTGTGAGCGAATGGCAGGAAATGGCCTTCTCTAAACAAAAGAACTCTTTAAAGCCCATCCTAAATTTTTGTGTTTTGAGGAGGGTTATGCAGAAAACCAGAACTAGGAGATGTAATCTCTGCTTTAGCCATTCTGATGGGGGAGAGGAAGAAAGAGAGGATTCCTAACCAGCCTGCCCTCCCAAGTGTCTCATTGCCAGGCAGTACCCACCAAACTGCCAGAGGTTCTTCTGGGGAGTGTGGGCTCATACCCCCAACAGGCAAGAAGGAACCAGGTTGGGCAGGATTATACTCAGTGTGACATTCAGCTTTAACCTCGGCTTTCAGTCTTTGCTTGAAAAACCCATCATCAGTGAAATGCATAAATACAGAATTGAGGGAAGGAGGAGAAAGAGTTTTGTGTGATCTATATCACTGTAAGTTAAAGTTGGGGTGCTGTGTTTTGCTAATAAATACCCCATAAATAAATTGAAGATTTGAATGATTGGGTTAACTACTATCCTCATTTTTCTAAATCTAAACTGACAACCTGACAATAAGAGTGACTTCTGCCCCTTGACTAACGGGATTCGTAGTCATTGCTGTTAGATAGCTGGACCATGTGAAGAACTGCGGGGCTTTGCCCCGCTTTGGAATCCTCCCTCTCTTCACTTGAAAGTGATTATTCACGATGTCTGTATTTGTACAGCAGGATCCTTAATTTATATTGCTAGGAAAGTAGTTATGTTTTATCAAAATTATTTTGCCTTTACAAATTCTTGCTGACTTGCACCAACAAACTTCTTTTCCAGGCACACCATTCCCTCTACCCCGCTTCCCCGCCGCCGCCCCCGCCTCCCCGAATATAAATCTTCCCACTAATAATTAGAAACAGATTTTTTTTGAAAATGGTTTTGTGGTTTACTTAGTTTTCAGAACACTTGAAAATGACAAACATTTTTTCAAAGAAAAAAAACATTGTTACACCATTATTTTTAGGCTTTACATTGTAACTGTTTTTACAAAGGCCTGCTGATATATATGGTGGGTACTGTGTTGGGACTAGAGAGGTGGTTTACTTCATAGCACTAGGTACTTAACAGAATTGCAGAGATAAGATTAAAGCAGATACTCAGATCCTAGTCTGAAAGTGTTTTGTTTCTACATTAAACATCCTGGAAGACTCTATATCTTGAACGGGAAATGAGGGTGCCCTATTGTTTGAGAGATGTGATCATTGTAAGTTCCAAGGTTTCCAGGGAAAATTATTCTCATTGAAAATTCCAGTGTCTAATGTGTTAAGTTTTCTCACGTTTTTGACAAACTTTTGAGAAAGGTTACTGTTATTTACAAGTATGGAAATAGATATTGATTTAGATTAGTTTGGAGGCTTATATACAGTATACATTTGACATGTTTTTCATTTAGAGTATCAGTTGTTTTCCATTTATTATCTATGTAACATCCCTTTTATTTTTATTAAGAAAAGATAAAAATACATTAAGCTCATTAGAATTATGTAATATAGGCACTAAAATCTGCCTCAGCCTTCCAAGTGTTCCCACCTGGCATATTTTACATAGGTTCATTTGTGATTCAGATGGATTTGGGAACGGAATGTGTCTTGTTTCATTGAGTGAAGGGACAGCTTTTTTCTGTAGCTCTTCACATTCATGCAGCTACTGATCAACCATGTCCTGATTAGGAATGTTTGTCCATTCTCTTCATGTTCTTGGATGATCAAAGGGAAGCATCTTGCCCTTTGCAAGACCAGCATCTGTTGCCATTTGGTCATAGTGCACCCAACCTGCTGACTCTATCTTAAAAGTCAGTGGGGAGGGAGAAAAGACTCAAAGGTGCTGTGGGGCTTGGAATATTCTGAGTTTCTGGTTTTGGTAAATATACATTCGAGAAGTTTTAACCATCAACTATCTCATCATCTCCCTTCCTAAAAACCCACACGCCTTTTGTCAGCATGAAAATTGCTCTTATTGCTATTGTCATAAAGCATGGGTCATGATTATACAGAGGAATCCTACTGGTGTGAGCTTATCCTGAAGTCAACAACAAAGTGTTGTTTTTCCTTACGCACTGATAAAGTCAGTCCAGGCAAAGCTTGGGCGCTGCTCAGTGCAAGAGGCCCAGGCGTAGAAATCCAGCAGTTTGATCTGGGTCCTCCCACTAATTCCAGTGCTCTCTGAAATATCTCCATGAACATAATAAGCATTGTATTTTCCAAATTGAAATTGCAATCATATTCCTTGGAAAGCTTGCCATAAATACCTTACCTTCTTCCCTACCCCTAAAGGATTAATCTGCAGTCATACAAATTAGAAATTTTCTCATATAAGGATGAGATAGAGAATAAACATTATACGGTCCTGAGGTGGTTTCCCATTATTGGAAGTTCTAGAATAGAAATGCTATTTTCTGTCATTGTATTGGACAATTGTTCTCCTTCTTATAGCCGTGGGCCAGAGCATAGCTTCAGTGTACAGCAGAGATTATCTCCTGGGAGATTTTTGCATATTTTAAATCCCTTTATGTACTTAACTCTGTGGGTCATTTCTCCCAGCATTTCTCAAAGGAAAGATAGTAATGTATTCCTTCTATTTTAGAGATTTTTAAAAAATAGTGCTAATAAATCCATTGGATTTCTAATTTATTTGATTTTTAGGATTGAGACTACCAAGATTCATAAGCCATTTGTTCACTTAATTGGATCACATGGTGTCCAAGTTTTTTTCCACTGTTTTATTTTTTCAAGAACAAAATCTGTTTTTTTTCTAATTGACAAATTCAGCGATTCTCCCCTCAGAAAATACAAATAAGCAAACAAACAAACAACCACAATTCTACAATTCCTTTCTCTAAAACCATTGTATATGTATATTTTTAAAGTTCTTTTCTCTGTGTGCACACACACACCTCTTTTAACAAACGAATTCACACTATAATATTTACATTTGATTTTTTTCACTTGACATTCTGTATGAACATCTTTGCATGCCTGTGGATATTGCTGAGCATTTAGCTTGTTTTAGCTTGTATGAGATATAAACAGTACTGTACATACTCTTAGCCAAACCTGTGTGTACACCCACAGTGATTTCCTTAGCCTAAACTTTTAGAAGTGGAATTTCTGGGTCAAAGGGCATACATTCTTTTTAAGACAGATGTTTATTGCCACATCTTCTCTGGAAACAATGTACTAACTTACACTCCTACCAAGAGTATCAGCCGGGCCCATTTTTCTATATCTCCTGCCACCGCAGTTTTAAAGTGTCTCGAAGGTTGCCACTTCACTGTGTTGTTCACATTTGTATTCTATCTGTGACTCATAATTAACATCCCAGTCTGATCTATACAACACCTGGATGTTACATGTTGACTTTTTTAACCCCATTTTAAGACATCACCCGATTATTTCAGGTACTGCTGTAGGCACTAAAATGCTTAGCAGATAATTTCTGGAGATGTCATTCTTGAGTTCATTGAACACAATGAAAAGTGTTGATTTTGTGATCTTGTATTTTAGGTCCTTAATATATATATTACTGGCTATAAACTTAGCAACTGGTGATGAGACCAATATCTTGGGTGTTCTGTGTGCATGTACAGAATTTCGTTGAGGCAGTTCAACATTTGGCAGGTGAACTAATAAACTATTCTAAAATGCATCCCGATTTCAGAGATGTTACATTGTGGAAAAATGTATCAGAACTGGTAGATATGTCTTATCTCTGCTTTTCTGGTCACATGGTTGGTTTGCTCTTCAGGCGAGAATAGAGACTCTTAGACATAAGTTTTGGTGGCCAACCATCCCTGGAAGGAACTTTATAGATACAGTTAAAACAACAATGTCTTTTATTAGGTGTGAACCATGCAGTGCATCTACTGGTGAAAATGTTCATTGTCCTCCCCCCTAAATTGAGGGAGAGGGCCTGGAACTCCTGTGTAGAAGCTGCCACAAGTATTCCTCAGTGTGAACGTCAACCATCAGGGCATTCTCATCCTCCCTAGAGGGGCATTTTCACTGGGATGAGGAGTAGAGCTCAGGTCTCCCCATGTGGGCTGGGCAATCACCATTAACTCCAGCCCTCAAGGCCTTCTTAATTGTTAACAGAACATTCTTGCAGAGCACACACCCTCCACAAAGCCTACACACATGTTCTGAGAGTGTGAGTCTAGGAAATGAGCGGATGTAATAGAAACCTCAGTCTCGACTCATCCTGACTGTTACATGTGAATGGAATTTGCATCTCATTTAGCGGTTACTCTAACAGTATTTCAGGGTAAATTTCCATTGAGGTCGTGAAATTTTTATGCACATAGCACCTTTCTCAAAGGAACTGGAAGCTCTTTTACAAATAAAAACAGGACTTTTCTTGAGTTTTTTTTTCTTTTCTAGTTGATAGTGTGTTGGTGAAGAGAACATTGATTGGCAAAGAGGTATGATGCCTCTGGGGTACAGTCATGGGTCCTTGTGGAATATAGGCTGTGAGCCCTGCATTGTCTTAGTCATTTGACAGAATGTAGAAGTACTTACAGAGAAGCAGTTTTCCAGCTTATTTGGAAAGACCTAGTCAATGTAGAAAACAATGAGAAAATGAGTTTCTATGTAAATTAACATGGTGTAATATAGACGGGGCTTAGAAATCTAAAGAGAGAGCACTGTGGATGAGAGTAAAACAGGCTTTGTGGAAGAACGAGATGGGCCTTAGTGAACTGGTAAGATTTAAACAGGTAGACAGAAATGGGTATTAGAGTAGGAGAATTTCGCTATCATAAAGGTTTGGAAGTAGGAATGAATGTGGCATATGTATATGGCAGGGAGAAGCCTTATTTGGCTGTTAATTTTTAAGGAATAACTGAATGGTAAAGATTTGAGGATATTTTAAAGAATTTTGTTTGTCAGTTGTCTTTGGTTCCCCAACCAGGGCCTATTCCAATATGCTAAGCCTTTTGCTCCCCGCCTCGCCCGCCCCTCCCCCTGCCCCCCCAACACACCCAAATGATCAGCAATGAGTAATCTTCATTTAAGGTCAGTCCCGAAAACTTTTTTTTTTTTTTTAAACTAGCAAAGCCATACAAGTTATTCTGATTAGCATGCTTTAAAACAAAACATTTTCCTCTTTTACTTCCTTGATGAAGCCATGACTGCATTTGTTTCTTTGTAGCTTCATTCTGCCTATTCAGAATAGCACGGCTGTTTATCAGTAATAGTGGCTCTTAGTCTTAGAAACTGAATATATAGTTCCTAGGTGATATAGTCATTCCAAAGATATTAAGCTCTTACTATGTGTTAGGCTCTAGTGATACAATGGGCAGCAAACAGGCATTGTCCTTGACCTTCTGGGAGCTTACAGTGTAGTAGGAAAGTATGTATTAAACAAATAAAAGCACAAGTAAATATAGACTTGCAAACTGATAAGTGCTATGAGGGAAAAGCATAGTTGATGGGTAACAAGGGGCCCTTGTTTACTTTTCTCCAGGCACTGTTCACATCACTTCATGTGTGTTAACTCTTTCAGTCCTCATTACACTATCAGGTAGGTACCAACCATTATTATTCCTAATGTACAGGTGAGGAACTGAGGCTTCAAGAGTTGAGTAAGTTGCTCTTAGATCACAGACAATAAATAGCAAAGCCTAGATTTGAACCTGGGTGGTTATTTTAAAAATCTATCATCTTCCACGAAACCTTACTGCCAGTCTGGAGTACTCTTTACTCAGAGAAATTTATCGCAAGAAGATCAAGAGGTCTCTTGAGCCTGGTACCTCTTAGTATGCTACCTTCACAGAGAGAGGAATTAAAACGGTTGACCTGCCTAAGCCTTTAGTAAGCAGTAACTCCTTTTCAAGGAGTTATACATAGCATGTCTAGTTTCAGACAATCTGGGTGGCCTTTGACTTCTTGCCACAGTCTAATCTTTCCCATCTCACCTGTCTGGACTCTGTTAGACCCTCAGAACCTCAATTAACTTCCCCTCTTCCTTAGTCCATTCAACACCAATAGCAGATTCTTCTTGCAAAGGTGTTTCTTGCCCTAAATCAACTAGCACCTGAAGACATTTGGAGGCTCTTTGATCAAAGGATCTGATGTGTATGAAAATGCTCTGAAGACTGCAGAGCAATGTCCACACCAGTGTGTATGTGTGTGTGCGTTAGTAGTTAGTGGGTAAGATCCAGATTTCAATAGCTGACATTTAAAGCTCTGCATGATCGGGCCCTTCCCGGCATTTCCAAACTTGGTGTCTACCATCTGCCCCCTGGCTCTGCTTAACCTCTAACCCAGCAGCTAGTCTAATGATAGTGCCCGTCCTTTTTTTCTTTTTAAATAACTTTATTGAGGTATAATTCACCTATTTTAAAGTTTACCCTTCTAAAGTATACAATTCAGTAGTTTTTGGTATATTCACAGAGTTGTATAACCACTATGACTAATTTTAGAACATTTTTGCTACCTGCCCCCCAAAAACCAACCAAATGATAATTGAAAAATTTTCTTTTTTAAAAAAGATGATGTACTCAATGTACATATTGAATACCTATGTGTCAGGCATATAATAGGCAGTTTGAGATAAATCAGTGAACAAAGCTAAGAGTCTTGTCTTTGTGAGGACTTTAGATTCTAGCAGAGCCTATATTTTAGGTGACTTCTAAAAATAAATAGATAAGATAGATAGATAGATAGATATAGATATAGATAATCTCCTACTCCTATATTTTCAACACCTGACCTCAATGTGGCCATGCAGTATAGATTCTCAATAAACATTATTTAATAGCTATTACATTTAATTTTCTTACTTTTTTTTAAAAAAGGCCATTCTACTGCAAACTATATAGGTTGCTGTCTTATCTCTTACTGGCACTGTAATCACAATTGCCAAATTTATTTGTGAAGGTGAAAGGATGGATAGGAAGCGTCCCCTTGGAAATGGAAACCAACTTGGGGAGAGCAATTCTCACATTCTCCTATATGTCATGTCCTTAATCCAGACCCTTGCCGGCATCTTGCTCCTTCCTAGGCTGCTCAAGTCAAAGTTTTAATAATTCTAAGGACTGGAATCTTGTGGAAACTCTGTGGGAAATGGAGGGTGGGGTCTATTCTTCACTGACTGTTAAAGTTGGGAAATTTTCCTCCTTCCTCCCAATTTGTTAATAAGAAAAAGTTTACTCAGATCCTGAGAAAGCTGAGGCGAGTCTGGCCCTGAACCAGGTGCCCAAGGCGGGCCACTAGCTCCTTACGTACCTTGCTTAATTAACTGTAATTAGGTATCTTTCTTCCCTAGTCTCTTTTGGAATTGATAGCAGCATGGCTCTCCAGAATACTGTGAGAATTAATGAGTTAATATTTGTAGAGGCCTCTGGAAATGTTAAGTGCTTAGTGTTGTTCTTATCTTCTCTCTGAGCACAGTTGCCTTATAAGGCTGTCCTGGGGCCTAGGGACTTCTGTTGGGGAGCTGGGCCAGCCTGTGAGGCTAGATGATTGTGACAGTCCATGACAGTGTTCCCAGAATGGGCTCAGATTTCCTATTTTAATACTGGTGATACCACTTTTTTGCTAATTGTAACTGTCATCTCACAAGTACTTTTCCCCCAGCTTTATTGCATCTATATTTAGCATCCCATCTCTGATTCTTTCCCTCTGAAAACCAAGTATAGTAAAATCCATTCGCATAAAATATTCCAGCCAATGTTAAGTTCTTAAGTTTTGTTTTCCTAGAAAGGTAGGCTACTTATCCCCAGAATTATTTTGAAGTGCGTCCATTCTTTTTTAAAGACTGTATCTAAGAAAGAAATGGCAGATACAACATTCTAATTAGTGTTTCATATTTCAAATCATGAATGAAAATGTACAAATATTTAATATAAATTACTACAAAAGTTTATTCACTTTTGTTTCATGAAACATTGTTTTTCAAACAGTAGTGTATTTAAACATGGAAATTTACATATTCGAAAGCCAGTTTTAAAGACTTTCCCTCCTGCTCTGGTTGTCAGTGTAATGACATAAAGATTTATGCTGTCATAGGTTTGTGGGGCTTTTTGGTTTTGAGCTGGAAGAGACCTACAAAGTGCTTTTGTTCAACCCCCTCACTTGGGCAGCGAGGCAGCCAAAGCCCAAGGCTGGGTCTGGAGCCCACTCCCTTTTTTAAGTAGGCTGCACTGTTCTAACTGATTCCCTATGTCTCTCTGGAAGAAGAGCTGTCACCTCTTTCTGGATCCCGTAATGTCAAGTAAAATGAATCCTAGATTTTGAGTTTGTTAATTGAAAAAGTAGAAAGAATGATGCTACTCTCAGCCTGTTCCAAAAACGGTGTTATTAAGGCGAATGCCATAAAATATGCCAAAATGGTTTTTTTGGGTCAAGAGAGAGGGATAGAAAATTAGAATGTTATTTCTTACATCCTGTTGACCTCTAGAAGTATCTTGGTCATGCCTTTCTTTTATAGTTTCATCAGAACAACAGATATTGAGTCATTGGTCACTATTGATGCTGGCTCAGTGGGCCACCACCATTTTCATTAATGATACACTACTGCTTGCCAGGGCAAGTACCTTGTAAGTAAACATAAATCCTATTTAGAGGTAATGAACAAATATTTTTGGTAAGCCTTGGACCTCTCGTATCTGTGTGCATGTTTATAGGCACGCTCTCGTTTATAGGAAATGTTGCAGAGTTGGGGAACTTTGGCCTTAGTAGTGGTGGGAAGTGGGACAAAGTGGGCAGGTTCTGTTACTGGTTAGCTCATTTGATTAGAACAGTATGCAGATGAACCCAAGGTCACTGGACCATCTGTGTGTAGGCCAGCCAGCTCTGCTCTTTTGGGATTCCAGACCTCGGCCAGGAGGCTGGACGATGTGTGTCACTGGTCACGAAGCTGGAGCAGATAGATCAGCAGACCCAGAGAACAAACTCAAAACACATGCTCTGTGGGAAGTAGATTATTTGTGGCTCTTTAATTTATGGGGATATCAAAACAGTTAGAAATTTTATATAGTTTTTCTTTAAAAAATTTTTTCTTTCTCATTAATAACAATATGTTTATCGAGGGTCCCAGGGAAACACAGAAGAGTCATAAGGAAGAAAACAAAAATCACTTGTTATCCCACTACTGACAGGTTTTACATTTCGGATTTTCCCATTCCTGACATTCTCTTTCCTTGGCTTCCACATCATGGACTTCCCGCCCCCCTACCTTCCTGAACTTGTTCTTACATTCTCTTTTTCATCTTTTTTCCTTTGATCCTTAAACATTAGTATTCCTTAGCCCTTCAATCCTGTGTCTTCATTTCTCATTATCCTGCACTCCCATAGATGATGCTCTCTTTCCTGAATCCTTGATTCAAATATCCAAGTTCCTACACCACCTCAGGTTCGTTATCTTCCATACACTTTAAATTTAACGTGTCCAGATGATTTCATTATCTTCACCCTCAGACCTGCTCCCCGGTGCTCCACATCTCTCGTCACCCTTCATCCAGGTGCCCAACTCTTCCCCACTAACTAGTCCATCACCAAATCCAACAATTCATCCTCCCACATCTCTCAAATCTGTTGACTTCTGTCCATCTTCCTTGCTCCTGTCCTGGCTCAGGCCACCATCAGAGCTTTCTGCATTGCTACACCAGCTTGAGAACACCTTTCTTGCCTCTCTATAGTCCTTGCTTTTCAAGACAGCCAGTGTAACCTTTCAAACAATGGAAATATGCTGTCAATCTCCTGCTTAAAACCTTTGACTACATCCCTTTGCCAGATAGCCTCATCTGTGATACTTTCTTTTTCAGACTCTTAACCATTCACTTCTCTAATAATGTACCATCTCGTTTATTCAGCAGGCATTTTTATTGATTAACTATGCCAGACAATGGGTTTTGGGAATACACTTCAAGGAGATGGGGAGGCGTCAAGGCATACCTCCCCAAGGAGATGGGGAGGCGTCAAGGCCTACCTGGGTGTGGGTTTAGCTGGAGGCTGTAATGGCTACCCTTTGGGAAAACTGGGGCCAGGACCACGCAGTTAATGCTTAGTGTATTAGATGGCAGTGCATGTACTAGCACGGTGCTTCGCATGTGGAAATTGTGAAGTATTTCAGCTTGTTTTTCTGCTGGGCTTTGAAGGGTGACACCTGGGAAGAACTATGTGGGAAGCACATTGCACAGAAGGAAGGACATCCGATTTCTTCATCTAAAATAAGTGTTTCGAGGTTTGTCAGTTTGGTTTTGTGTTTTATACTTATAATTACTAGGTATAGGGCTAAATTTTAATGTGACACAGTGAATCCCTTTTATAACTTTTCATTGTTACATTACCATGTGAGGTTTTCAGAGCTGAGAATTCTGTGAGCAAAGATACAGAGTGTTGCTTCTGGAAATGCCAGTGACTTAAGAGGCGGAAGAAGTGCATATTATAGTAACTTTGTCCTCTGTTTCCTTGTGGGTTTGTTTTGCATCATCCTGGCCATATAAACTAAACAAAATGATAAAGGGTAGAAAAGGCCCTCCATTAGTGGAGTCTACGTTTGTGTAAATGTTAAGCCCTAGGAAATAGGTTGTTCTTTGCACTCCAGTCTTACAGAACCACTGTTTACCTTCATTCGGCCCTTCTGATGTTTTCCATTTATTGTTTTTCTTTTGGTGGGGGAAGCTTCTTCTTGAAAGGGATAGATCCCTTTACCTAATCTAAGAATCTTTTGTGTTCGTTATCACTGAAAAGTTTGTTAAAATATTTAGATATTTTGCTTTCACATAGAAACAAAACAAAATAAATCACATTGACTGGATATTTAAGCTTTTACCAGAATGTTTGGAACTGTCAGATGCCTTCTGCTTTCTTTCTCACTGTCTGTACCTCACAGTGAATCTTCACTACTCAGAACCAAGTAACTCATATCAGTGACTGAACCCAACATGGAGATGCTCAGAAAATCTGTTTTTTTAATAAACTTTTAGAAAGTTGCAAAGAACCATAAATACCGTGGCCTCTCATTTTTCCATTGTTAACAATAAGTACTTGGGATTTTTAAAAATGTAAAAATATACAAGTATATGCAACAAACAATGTAATCCCCCCCTCAATCTCTTACCCCCACCCTGTTCCAGAAGTGTGATCACAGTTAATGGTTTAATATGCACCTTTCTATGCCCTTAGATGCAGGTAAAAATGTTTTCTTATATGCAGTACATGTGATTTGCTCCCTGTTTTTATTTTAACTTGATGATAAATCTTAGGTCTTCCATGTCAGAATGTATAGTAGTAGCTCATATTTTAATACCTAGTATTTCCTCGTATGGATGTACCAAATATAATTTACCATTCCCTACTGACATTTGAGTTCTTTTTAGTATTTTTGCTGTTACTAATTCTATTGCAGGAAGCATCTTTGCATATACATCTTTGGGCACAGGTGTGCTGGTATTTCTAAGAGTGTGTTAGAGTTGCATTTTATTCATTTATTAGAATTCAACTGTATATACACATGTAACTTAAAATGTAAAATTTTGTTTTGTCTTATGTGTTCTTTATGATAGGTACATTGATATAGTTTATTTATATTACACATATTTGAATAAATGAACTACATATACTTGAACAATTTAAGAAATCGTTAGGATTTTTTTTAACCACATGTCATTTTATAATTTATTCTTTTTTAACTCTAGAACTTGAGTATAATGTAAAGATTCCTGGAAATGGAATTTCTGGATGAAAGAGTTATATGCATTTAATTTTTTGATAAGGCTGAATTGCTCTCTAAAGGGACTAATCAATTTATAATTTTACTTAGAATGTTAATTTCATCATGTCTTTTCTAATATTAGATATTATCTTACTTTGCAATCATTAGTTAGAGGAAAGCATTTAATTATTTTAATTTGTACTATTATTAATGAAGTCTAACATTTTCATATGTTCACTGGTTTTGAGTTTTCAGACAATTTATATTCTTTATTAGGTTATCTTTATTAATTTCTAGGTACTCTTTCTATATAATAAACATTGTCTAATGTATATACTCTCTATGTATTTTGGAATTATTTCCCCTAGTCTTTTGCTTGTCTTTTTAGGAGAGTCCAAACTGTCGTCACTCGCGTCAGTATGACTTTCTGCTTAGAAAATCCAAAATTATCAATTGAAAAAAAAACGGAACTAATAACAAACTTCAGTGAGGTGACTAGACAAGATAAACACAAAATCACAGGACATTTTTTTTTTAACATACCAGCATAGGAAAACAGTATTAATCAATTGGAAATGATGAATAAGATACTAATAATGAAAAAGATACTATTCTTGGTAGCAGTAAAGACGAATTTGCAAGAACTACTTGAATAATACTGTATTCTAAAGGACATAAAAGACCTGAATAAATGAAAATAAAGACTGTATTCCTAGATGGGAATTGTAAAGTTGTCAATTTCCTCCAAATTAATTTACAAATTAAATACAATTTTAGTAAAAATTTCAAAGTAATTTTTAGAACTTAACTAGTTCTAAAGTTCAACAGGAGTAATAAGTGTTATGTAATGCCAAGAAAATTTTAAAAAGTAGAACTGTGAAGGGGGACTTTCCTCACCAGATATCAAAACCCATTTCAAAATGTTTAAAAAAAAAAGAAAAAGAAAAACTGTTTTAAAATAGTATAATGTTGTAGTTTAAAGAGACAAATAACTTGTTGAGGAGACTGAAGGTCTGTGAAATGACCAGTTTAAGGTTGTAGAGTTAGGGACATTTTTCATGAAGTATAAAAGTTTTTTAATTTCTAAACTGATTGGATGTAATTCTAATATTTAGCAAAACTCCATTTGGGGACTTCTCATTTCGTCAACTAAAAAATAGCATATTGGAGAAAATTATATATTTATTAAATATTTAAATACTAAATGTTTATCTGTTTGAAGTCATGAAAATGGCTCGTTTTAATTTGTTTTCCTCCTATGCTTTAAATTTATGCTCTGTTGTGAAGAAGGTGAATAAGACTTGCACAGATGGGCGGAGATTTAGAATTTATCACTTGTATGAAAATTTAAGTTTCTGTTTTACTTAGGATTTTTTTTTTTTTTTTTTTAGAGTGATGTGAGCTGGTCAGCTGCAGAACCTTCTGTTTAGCAAACTGATAGCATCATGGGTGGAGCTAAGGGCGGAAACATGCTTAATCACATACTCACCAACTTCCTGGCACTATGAAAATTATCACCAGACAGCAGCTACCAGGCTAACTTAATTTTAGTTCTGGACAGGCACATCTGCAGCAATCATTTTTTAAGTAAATTTCTTAAAATGTAGTCATTATTTGGCTTCCTCTTTCTTCTGGCGATGTTTTCATGAGTCCTCTACAGTTTCGTTGTTTGTGTGTGCATATATGTCTTTCCCATTAAGGAATTTTTAAAGTACCGCTATCATATAATACTATATTTAGTTTCCTTAAATTTGAAATCACAACATAACATGGATGAGTTTTTAGAAATTTTCTAGGTATCTACTATGTGCCAAGCATAATGCCCTCAGGGGATTCATGGAAAGTATTAAACACAAGGTTAGAAAGTCTTAATTGCTATAACAGATAAGAATAAAGGAATCACTGGATTGGAAAGTGAGGAAAGATTCTTAGAAGGAGTAGTATTTGGCCGGGATGTGTAGGATTAAATACTGTTATTTTATACACAAAATAACAGTATTTAATCTGGGCTGCGTTGAGGCATGAGAGTGTTCCATGGCACTTCCTTTTGAAGGAACTTAGCAACGTACAAGAAATACCCAAATGTATGTTTCTGTAAACTTAGATATACCTGAGGGTAGATTTTGAAAATCCTTCCACTTTGGGCTCATTGTCTTCATTTTTCCCTCATGTAAACTAATACCCAAGAAGTCATAGGAAAAATACTTAAATGTACCTTCTTTTAAAATAGAAATATCACAATTTCTCGAATGGATGTGTTTTACTGAAACAAAATTGCATTTTCAATATATATTTGTTTATGTCTGCTATTTGTGCTAGGGAGATTGAGTAAACAGGGAATCATATTTACTGTAGTAAACTCTTTTCTAATTCAGTTTATTTTGTAGGGGTCATTTACCTGTTAAATTCAGCTATCCAAAGTAACTTTGACAAGCCAGGACCTGGCTCAAAGACCATCGGAGCAGTTGGAATGTGTATTACAAAGTCAACGCCCTTGACCTCCGGTGCTGTGTTAATACGACAGCTGTTCAGCCTCACTTCCGGTCTCTTTACTCTGTGTACTGAATCGCCATGGGCTTTGCTATCTGGTTTCCCAGCCCAGCCTTCCACTTCTCTGTCCACCAGTGTCTTACCAGGGCCCTTTTTATTCTTTGGGGAGATCTAGACCCTGAAACATCTGTAACATTTGTCCCTTATCTCTTCAGGTGTCCTGTCACCTCGTGTATATTTATCAGTCACCAGGTCTGCTTTCGTTTGAAGACCTATGTGGCAGGGTTTGGCACCTCTTTCCTCTTTGTGCATGTTGGGTCTGGTTGCCTAGCTACCTACCTCTGAGCCTCTGAGGTGACAGGGAGGACTGGTCGGGAAGGAGGAAGCCTGGGAGGAAGGCCTTTACTTATTCTCCAGTGTGGGAGATGCTTCAAAGGGCTGAAGGAAAATCTATTGTTGGAGAACTGGCCACTTCCCTTCCGTTTATTCTTACACTCTTCCCCTTTTCCTTCCCTCTCTCTTTTAGTTCTTCATTTCTGTTTCTATCTCAGGCCCACTGATGCCCATTAGGACCAAAGAATCTGTGGAGTGAATTGGTCCAGGGGTCAGGGACTTCCTCGAAAGAGAATATCTTAGTTTAGGTTTTCAAAGACAAGTCACAGAGGTCAATTGAGAAGAAAGGCATGATGGCGAATACAAAGTTTTCCACTGGATCTGAATTCAGAAAATTTACATGAGCTTTTGATGTCTTCACAGTATATTCAGCTTTGGAGTCAGCCAGTATAGGTTTTGAATCCTGGTTTCCTATCCTGGCCCTGACACTTGTTAGCTGTGTTAGTTTGGGCAAGTTCTTGATTTCTCTGGGTATCCTGTGTAAATTGGGAATAACAAACTCTACAACATAGGGTTGTACATGGATTGTAGCAATATTTATAGCGAGCATGCTTCAACGGAATTTAAATAATGTGCTCGACAAGAGCAAAGCTGCTACTAGAGGGTTATCATTGAGAAATAGAATGAGACTGGTTATGGAGAAGTCAGTCAATAAGCCCAGCTTTTGTGACATTGGAAATTTACAAAGTTACTTAAAGTACATGGTTATGTTGGATGCATAACTAGGTTCATAGTCCGTTCCGCTTTCTGGCTGGGTTAACTTTAACCTCTCTAAACCTTAGTTTAGTTTCATCTATTTTTAAGAAAATGATGATGGTAATACCTACTTCATGGAATCATAAGGTAACATATGTAAAACATGTGACACAGTGTCTGGCACAGAATTTGAGAAAGGAAGATCTTATTTTTACTTTACAGTAAATTTTAAGGCACTGTATGTAGGAGAGCAATTGATGTCATAACATCACTGTGCTCCCTGTCCTTGGAAACATGGCTGTGGTGTTTCCAAAATTTGACACTCCTGCATTATTTTATTTTCCCAGTAAACGCGCGCGCGCGTGCGCGCACACACACACACACACACACACACACACACACACACACACACACACACAGCATTAGCTCATTATTAAATAGTAACTCTCTACTCCATTATTCTGTAGAAGTTTCCATCTTCTTTAAAAGTTAAGACTAAGTTCCTCAATAAAGTATTACAATGTATATAAGCATAAGTCCTACTCTGTCAGTATTTCTGCACCTGTGGTTTAAAGATGTGTATGTAGAATAATTTTGACTTCTTTATCCCCAACATCTAGCATAGATAGTAGCTCAAAAAAATGTCTCTTTAACTTAATTTGATTTCCTGATTTTTAAATATTTTTCATTCCCTTGTCAGTTAAACTATTTGTACTGTAGTGATTATTTTTAGTATTCTATTTCACATTGAACATTGGACATGTGATTAAACATGCCTTTTTTTTCTTTCTCAGTTTTGTTGAAATAGCTAGTTTCCTTAACCAAACACTTTTGGTAAGATTTAGTGTATTTGTCAAATGCTTACTAGGTACCAGACACTTATAAACATTTTACAAACATTAACTTACTGAGTTCTCATAATGATCCTATGAGGAGGTACAAGTATGGCCCTCATTTTAGAGGTGAAGAAACTGCAGAAAGGGTAACCTGCCTGAGCTCATGCAGCTCCAGTGTAATAAGGCATTTGAACCCAGGCGGTGGCTGACTCCAGTGACGGTGCTCTCCACCACTCTGCTCCAGCATGCCAAGTTCTCGAAGCCTTCTTGCCTATATTCCCTTGACCTGTGCACTGCTTTAAAATGGCAGCACGGAGTTGAATGTGGTAGAGTTTTGCTGTTCTGACAACAGAAGAATTGTAATATGGTGAAATGCTGGTGATGTAAGATGTGATGATGACAGATGATGGGTCAATATTTATGTTCCACCAGGGGGCCAAATTGCCCATCTGTAAATAAAGTTTCTTGGGTTCAGACTCCTCAGTGATATATTATTCCTCAAGGGGCAGTCATCCTTTTAATCTCGTGGTAGAAAATTAAAGTGAGTTTCACTGAGGTGTGGTTTCTTTTTAAGTTTTCTTTTAAATATTAGTTCAGAGAAGTTAATTAAGTACCTGCCCTGTGAATCTGACTTCTTGCATTTCCTTAGTGTTTTCATCATTTAGAGGTAAGTTTTTCCTTAGGAGAATGAGATTACAAATTGGAGGCTTTAGACTTTATCAGTAAATCTTGAACATCTGGGGTCCTGAATAAGTGGCAGGCTTGCATAATATGACCTGAATAAAGTTAGGCAAACATATCTCAAATGTTCAAGGCCTTTTGAACAGAGTCTGAAGCTAAAGTGTTTGTCAGAGTTTCAAGTAGGACTCAAGAGAGAGGGATGGCATGGCTTTCTCATTTTGCTTGCAGTGAATTTTTGCTTACTGTGTCTTGGGGTTGCCCCAGGTGTTATAAGATGCACGGAGGTCTGGCTCTAAACCTGCGTGAAAGCAGCGATTGGTGTTTCTTTGGGGTCACTGATCCCTTAGAGAATCTGGTGAAACCCACGGGCACTTTCCTCAGAAAATTTGCTATATGTTTTGTTTGTAACCCCTTAAGGGCCACAAACCTAGGCTTCAGAGTATGTGGCAACTCATCACTGGGAGCCAGTTTACTGACTCTCCCTTCTATGTGCTGTCCTCTGTTTGGATAGCCTGGCTCTAAGATTCAGCTAACTGATTAATTTATTATACTTATGGTTTTGTTTACACCACAGGACTATTTGCTAAAATCTTCCTGACTCAGGGGAAGAGCATCCTAGAAGGAAAGAAAACACATTCCCTCAGACTCCACCAGATGTTATTACTGAAGGAGACAACTGTCAAGTGGGCCCTGGTTTCTAGACACCATTAGCCAGATAGGAACTGATGCAGAAAGGGGTCCAATTAGCTGGTCTGTAAAATCTCGCTATACCTGCCCTGCCTTTCCCTCTCCTCCTGCCACACTGGATTCCCCAAGCTCACTCACCTTTATGTATCTTGGCACATGTTCTCTACCTGGATTGCCCTTCCATTCTTCCTGCGCCCCAGGAATGCCTGCTCCGCTTTCAGTACCCAGCTCAAGTAGAAGCCTTGCTGAACTCCCCTGGCAGCCTCTCTCCTCCGTTGCCACAGAAATTTTTAAAGGCTTGTGTTGCAGCACACATATCATGTTGTAATTATTATTATTATTTTTTTTTTTGGCAGACTCCCTGCTTGTAAACCAAGTGCTTATCTTAATCATCTCTGATCACCAAGCATGGTGTCAGGTGCTAGATATGTTTGCCATCCAGAGTTTCAACAAGTGAGCTATGGGATTAGAATACCAGGATTCACATTCTGATTTTGTGACTTTGTCTTGAAATTTTGTCTCTGTGCCTCTGTTTCCTCATCTGTAGGCTTCTGAGGACAGAAGAGATCAATGCATATTGTGCCTGGCACACGGTAAAATATTCAGCAAGTGCTAACCTTCATGATATTTAATCATGATGTTAAGCAGTGTTGTTATCGAGTATATGAAAAAGTCTTAAACATAATCCAGCCAGAATTGGAGACAACATTATTTAGAATTACAGAAATTTAGTCTATTCTGTATTCTCCAAGTTTTAATCCCAGGATAGATCAAATAAATCAATCTAATATTTGAGGAGCACTAAGAGGTTTGGTGTAGGACACACTTTCTACAGTCCATTTCTTTGTATTGATGTTAACTTATCTTTGTGAGGGCTTTGAGCCATGTAGAATTTGGTATTGTGGGAATATGACTTTTTAAAGAAATACAGAGCACACTATTTTAATGTTATAGTTTAAATGTGTTCAAAACTTTGTGTTTCTTGAATCACTTTCAGAACAGCCCCGCCAAGCTTTGGAGAGTGTTGGGGTCCCCACCACGTGTAGTCCCAGAAGCAATGTTCAGCCTTGAGGGAATCCATAGGAAAAAATCACGAAAGCATTTGTTTCTGTTTCTAAGACAAGTTTTGGGTGGTGAGAAAAAAATTTCATCAAAGGAGTGCTTTATATGTAGGCAGGATAGAGACATTCTGCAAAAATTAAAAATGTCAAAATATTCTTTTAGAACTGGAAGGAACTTCACCAGTCTAGCTTTCTCTCCCTTAAATGAGAAAAACAAAAAAAAAAGTGGAATTATTTGCCATATGACATTGTGCTATGATGTAGAACAGGTCTGTGCCATCAGTTTTCACATGAGTGGCCAAGTGGCTGGCAGGGTGGGGCGGAGCCCAGAGTGCCCACACTCCTGCTCTCTGCAGGAGTGCCTGTCTGCAGGCACACATCTTGCTTTCAGACCGCCTTCCTGGACTCCTCAGGCAGTATCTCCTTTGTGCCTTCATAACTAAATTGTGCCTACATTAAAAGTGGTGAAATCCAGTCCTCCTGGAAGGTATTTAGTTTTCTCTTTTTTGAAAAAAAGCAAAACTATTAAGCTAATGACCGTATTGGAACCCTTAACCACCTCATCCAGAGATTGATATACATGTCTGCAAATTTTGGTAGTGAAATATAAAAACAGTTTATAATCTTATTTTGTAATCGGAGTTTAATCAATTATAGTAGGTCTCAAATGTGTCCTTAGCAATTGAATCCTCACATCACCCTGCAAGATCTCTTCCATCAGCTTCGTGCAGTTATTTCCTTTCACGTTTCAGCTTCTTGGTTTCTACATGGCTTCTAAGCTCAGCAGTCCAATAAATTGTACTATTATCTCCAGATTTCCATGATTTAAAAAATAATATACATTTGCTCTTGTCTCCTTTTTCAAAACTTAGGTCAATTTCTGATTTTAAATTATTTTTAAAGTGAAAAAGGAGAGTGCTTTAGAAAAAATTAGTAACAATTTAAATGCCTAAGCCCTAGTAACTTTGATTTATAGAGAAATACTTTAGGTTTTAACTGTATGGTTGTAGAATCTACATATAAATATGACAATTTTAAAAAAGTGAAATCATATGAGTCTCTTTGCCACTGTCGGCAATACAGGAGACAGTCATACCTATTACATTATATACCCATAGCGTCTCTGTAACACAGAAGAAACAAGTTGCGTGTCTTGATTCTATGCTGTCATGTGAAACAAGGTAGTTGAGGGCTGAAAGCAAAAAGAGGCTTCATTGTGTGTATCCCTGAAATGTACCTCTTGGGGCACATTTTCCAGAAAACCAGTCTTTTGGTGAGTTATTTAATAACTTTTGATTCATTCTCCAAAGTATATTACAAAGTATATCATGTCCAAGAACAGAAATTCAGTAATGACAGCATTTTAAAAATTACTGATATTTTCATGCTGAAAAGAATAGTGTTTGAGTTCCTGGTAGCTATTGGATAGTGTGGAGTAAGCATGCAGCAATTTTTTCATACATGTTTGAGGGACATGTACTAACACCATAATCAGTAGTTTCTCCTAAAGGCCAAAATTATAGTTCTACCTCATCCTTATTTACTTAGATATAGATGAAAGTGCTATGAATTTTAAAAATATTTACCTCTTATAGTTCATTTATTCCAAAAAAGATAAACTAAGTGCTTGTCTTGTGCAAGGCACTGTGCAAGTGGCTAAAATTTAAAGACAAAACTTTGCCCTTATCTGGTGAGATTGATGAAAAGTGAAGCAGGTGATTACAATGCAGTAGAATAATTATTTGTGGATATGATTTACTGTTAATGTATAAGTTGAGGTGGTTTGAAAATGAACAAAGGCCTACTCTCATTCACTTGCATCTCTTACAATAAGAGATGATAAAGAACAGGATACTTATTACTAATTATACAGTTTTGTTGTATCAAGTAAGAGTTTAAAATTTTTTAAATTTTACTTTCCAACAATCACTTTTGAACCAATCTCTTATTAATATAATTTAAAGTAATCCTATAGTTGTTTAAATAAACCGACTCTCTAGTCAAAACTCTCTTTCACCCCATTGTCTAATGACATGGTATGAGTCTTTGGTTAATGGAAAACTGCAGATAAGTTAGCCCTGCATCTCGTTTGCATTATATTTTTTACTCTTAAGAAATCTCTACCGGGCCCTCTGGTGATCTGGTGCTGACACAGTACTGACTACAGAGGTCAGTGACTTCTCATGACTTCTTTCGCTGTCCTTTGAGGATGTTGGTGCCAAGGAGTACTTAAATCCTTCCTGGAGTGAAATGTTTTTATGCTTCAGGAATTATTGCATTAACCTGTGTCATTTAAATGTTTTGCCTTTCAAACAAACCACTTCTTTTGTACCTGTAACTGCGGTGACAACCTCCATGAAAGTAGTTATAGAAAAGACAATGGCAATATTAACTTCAGGTGGGCTTCAGTAGAGTGTGAGAGTGTGGTGTGAAGGTTTACATGACTAAAAATTATAATAAAACCAAGTACAGCTCTAGCTTATTTGTAACTTGGCAATAGTTTGAGTTTATTGTTATTATTCACCACTTTATTCTTGTTGGAACAAGGCAAAGAATGAATAAATAAATGAAAAAATAATTATGGAGTTGTTTTCTATCTGGCTAAATTGCAACATAGGAAAACAAAAGAAAAACCCTTTAGCTTAGACATTCCATTGACTCAAGAGAATAATCACACAAGCTCTGAAAACAGCTTTTATTTAGAGAGCTAGACTTTTCTTGAGTCTTCCCATGTGGAACATTCAATAAAAATCCAATGCAAGCTTCTCCTCTAAGATGATTATGTCTTTTGCTTAAGAATAGATCCTTCTTTCAGTATAGAAACCAGATAAGCTGTCCTACAGTGATCCAAATAGCTAGCGGCCTCACCCCCACCCCACCCCCAAACTTGACTAACAACACAGCGATATAATTTTACCGTTTAAAACTTGGCTGACCCAAACATGAACTTTCAAAGAAAACAAGTCATTACTAAAAGAGATTCCATTTCTTTCCGGGGCCTAATTTAAGATGACTTTCCAGAACTTTGAAAAAACTTATTCTTCCAATGGCCACTTAATTGTGATACAAAATAAACAGCCACAAGGGAGGCAAAATATAGAGTTCTCCATGTTTGGAATTTAAAATGTCTTTTTGTTTTTGGAGGTGAGGTTTCTCTCTCTAGAGCTGTCATGCATAGTTTGGAATAATTTGCCAGGTTCCATCCGAAGTTTATACTCTGCTATGAATTTTAAGGGTGATGATTTATGAATAACTCTTATTCAATAAGACCTCATTTCATTTCTTAAAATTTACCCTATTAAGTTATCATAATACTTCTCTATTCTATGTGCCTTGATTGTTCAGAACCAGTGAGTGATGGTGCTGAGACTCCAGCCTTGGTGGGTCTAGCTTTCTAAGCCAGGTGCAGTGAACTACACCACCTTTCTTACTGTGTATGCCTTTCCCAACATCCAGAAATGTGGTCCTTGAGAACTGGAACAGCTCTGAGAAACCATAAGACAGTACTTAAAGTAGCACAGCAGAGAGTGCACAGGCTTTGAAGTCAGACAGGCCTGGATTTAAATCTAGACTTATACTTTGAGGCTTTGTCTTTGGAAAAAATGAGCCTCATCTGCCTCATCTGTAAACTGGCAATAATTATACCTGCCATGGCAGGATCATTGAGATGATTACATGAGATATTGTATGCATAAGATTGTATCAACTGTCTAGTACATAGTAGGAGTTCATGAAATGATAGCTGTCTTCTAATTATCAACTTATTATTGACTGGACCTAGAACTTCCATGTCCTGATTTTTATCATTGTATACATATGTTATCTAAGTGATGACTTTCAAGTACGAGTTATTTCAAGAATAAAACAACTGTGCAATCATTAGTCTTAGGTGGTCCTAGGCCAAGGCAGTGACTTCTTTGAGGTGATTCAGCTTACATTTTATTTGTAGTTTAAAAACAAAAGGGGAAAGAACTTTACAGTCTTAGACCAATGAGTCACTTTACTTTTCTAAAGCTGGAAAATGAAAGAGCTACGTTAGATGACCTTAACAATTATTCCCTTATCACACACAATTTATTTCTCCAGGTAAAATATTTTTCTCCTGGGGAGCAGTTTATGGAATTCCATTTAACCAGCTGCTAAGGTTCCCTGTAGGACAGAGAAAGAAAGATATCTCCATTCTCTAAGAATTTATAATCTAAACAAGGCTGAATGCCATAAAATGGAAAAGGTCATGAAATACATTTCTAAGAGACAAGTGTCCAAAGAAGACACGTATCCATTTGGTTTAAATGGTTGCTAACTCCTTGTGAAGGTGCTAAGCTAGAATACATGGTTTCTGGAGACCTCTTAGGCACATTGATGTTTGATTTGGTTAATTCGCTTTCATAAATTCATAGACCTTTGTAATCCAGTAATAACAGTATTTTATGTTACATGACTTTATAAATTCAAAAGCTTTTGCTGCGATTTCAAATTCCATTCATATTGGTAATCCTTGTGGGGCAGTGGGTGCTGTATTGGTGGTATGCATAGATAACTTGGGAGCTTAGAAGAGAGAAACAGCTGCCAGTGGGGATGTGCACGAGGTGTGCATGTGTGTGTGTGTGGTGGGGTGATGAGTTAGGGAGGATTCCATATCAAGAATAATCTTGAAGAGACTTCAAAGATAAGTTGGCGACTGGGAGAAAAAGAAACAAGTTCTGGTTAGATTATTTAAGTCAGCAATACATTGATCCAAGATATAAAAATTTTTTGAAATATGGGTAAATACAGGAAGGGAACAATAATTTTTCTGACATTTCCTTGAGTCCTTATTTGGAATAGTTATTTCCAATAACTATCCCCTTTTCTTTTTGAAGAAAATAATTGTCCTTTCTTATATTAACTGCTTTAGCCTCCCTCTCAAGTTAGGCCTTCTTTCACTTTTCCTAACCTCTAAACATTTCCTGGTGCCAGGAGTTTTTTATTCTCTAAGGTAGCCCATTTTACTATGGACTGTTCCAGTGGTTACACACTCTTGCGACCTTCCTAAGACTTGGTACACTATCTGCCTAGTTGGAGGACTACATAATTTACTTGAGCCTTGCTTTTTCCTCTTCTAAACATCTCTGCTTTCTTCAACCATTTTTATATGCCATAGTTTCCAATTCCTTTACTGACCTGATTGCTCTTCTCTTGGTCTCCAGCTCATCCTGCCAGTCTTCAGATGACTTTTGTGCTCTCAGCACAGCCGTTCTATGCAGAACATGTTGGCACTATTACTTTCTTTTATCTAACATTACTGTCACTTAGGACCACATTAGATTTCTCAGCACATGTCACCCTGTTTCCCTGCTTCTCCAAGTCAGGAATATGTGGTTTGCCACAGCTTGCTGGTGTCCTTGCATTCTTTTATGCCTTTATGGTTTGCTTGTGTTTTCTTTTAAAAAGAAAGACATGGATTCATTGTCTTCAATTCATACGATCCTTGTTCATGGGCACTTAATGTTTTTCTGAATGTAAATAAATAATGAACTTTAAATATACTGTCATGATATGTGTAGCAATTTGACCTAAGTTGTAAGGATTATAGGACAAACATTAAAACTGACCTTTTGGATAAGGCCATTTGGATAAACAAGTCACCTTCAGAAGAATTTCGTATTGAATTCTTTGCTTAAAAAGTTTTAGGAAGTGATTTATCCGTTTGTCTTAGAACACAATTTTAAGATATTTATTATAGCATAGTGGTTTTTAGTAAAGTATGTTAATCAATAGAGTTCTCTAATCTGTAAAATTTCTGAGCCAACTGTTTTTATCTTATCTTTTTTCTTTGTAAGTATCCATTGTATGTATGTACACCACATTTTGTTTGTCCATTGATTTTGTTGATGGGCATTTGGGTTGCTTTCATCGTGGCTATTGTGAATTATGCTTCTGTGAACATAGGTGTGCAAACATCTTTTCAATATTCTGCTTTCAATTCTTTTGGATAGGTACCCAGAAATGGGATTACTGGATCGTATGGTAATTCTATGTTGACTTTTTGAAGAACTATCATACTATTGTTTTCCATAGTGGCTGCACCATTTAGCATTCCCACTAACAGTGCAGATGATTCCATCTTCTCCACATCCTCAGCAACATGTATTTTCTTTTCTTTCTTTCTAGTAATTGTCAGTTTTTAACACTAACTATAAGGATCAAATAATTTTGAGTGCCTGAGGTGCATGAGTATGAGATTTGTGTGCAGTCTAAAAAGCTGAGTTTTAAATGGTTCTCTTTTACTTGCTTTTAATAGATCTGGTGCAGTACAGAGTATCATTGTTTCTTCTTGATTTTCAGCAAAGCCTGTGTGGGGACTTTTAACCTACATAGGAAAAAACAAAATATTTTGGTAGCTAAAACTGCAGATCTCAACTTGGCACAACTATTATGCTGGTAGAAAAAAAAAAAGTCCAGTAGAACGGATTGTGGGGAAACCATTATTCATGTCATAAGAGTGTACAAATAACAGGTGTACACAGTCAATGCACTGGGATATTTCTTGGCCATCAATGGAAATGCTCCAGAGACTGTAGTCTAGGAAGATGGATAAGGTGGTGGATTTCTTCAACTCTCTCCAGTGTTTCACTTTTTTGATATAATGCCTAATTTCCATCCTTTCTCTATTACATCTGCTGAAAAATGAACCCTCCAAAAATACTAAAGAGAAAAAAATCTATTTTGAAAGTTTGATTTATCTGTCATTAGTATTTTTTAACTTATTCTTGTATCCTCTTAATATATCAGGAATATTTTATAATCTGCTTCTCCTATGTACTAGGTATATTAGAGAATCAAGTGAACTTGTACACACATGGAAAATTTCTGACCTAAGAGCATGTAGTGACTGAATAACAATTATAAACAATACTTTTTTGGATCTTTAGTATGCCACGTGTTCCCTTGGGTAATACAGGCATAATTAAACCAAAATATGAAATAAAACATTTTAGATTCTTTACATTCCATTTTTTCATTCCCTGCCTCTCCAGATTTTAGTGACTTTTTCACCTTTGCTCTTAGTTTCTTAGCGCTCATGTCCCTCGAAAGCTTTCCTCCCTCACCTCATCTCCTGACTCTAGCAGCTCCAGAATGTGGATTTGGTGGCACTTTATCAGGTTTTTGTAAACCTTCGCAGCCAGTTACAGCGTTCTCCATTTTAATCACATTCCCCTCACTCCTGCAGTCTTCCTGGAATGCTTCCTGTTTTGCTAACAGTGGAGTCCGTTCTCTTTAGGCCTACCTCTAGCCCGCCTACTTTCCTCTACCTCCGACTGAGGCCTGCCGGTGCGCGGAGCCGTCTGTGCAGCTGGAAGCCGTGTCAGGTGTGCAGTCATACTTCCGGTTTCTCAGCCCGCATTGGCTGCCATCTTGGTACTGAGTTGGAGAATGTCAGATTTCAGTGATGGAAGGGCATCCCTGACGCCTGTAAGGGATATGTTAAATTTCCTCCAGTGGGAGGAGGGAATGATTAGAGGATGGCCTTTGGGGCGATGTTAGTGATTGAACTGGGATTTTCAGGTAAAGGCAATAGAAAAACTTGGTGATTAGCTTTCCCTACCGATACAGTGACAACCATTTTTTTCCACCATAACTTTTTAAAATCATAGTATTAATTTGTCCCATGAAACATTCACGTGTGATAATAGGAGCAATGAAAAAAAGCATGTGTTTAAGCACCCTTGTCCACACTGCTGGCAATGGCCCCTCAATACCAAGAATAGGTGTGGCAGAGCCACTTCAAGCTCTGCCATTTAGCCACAGCCCTCGTCTGAAGCAATGCGCTGCTGCGTGGGCGTTGCTTATTTTTAAAATATCGGAATGAGTTTGCCCAAAGCTTATTTTTTCTTAAAATGGAATATTTATTGTACTTTTTCTGATGCCTAACTATGGTTTTAAAAAGATACATATTTTCAAGTCTTGCATTAATAATTTTGGTAATCGAGGCTAGAAAATAAACCTCATTCATCAATGTGATGTAAAAAGAGAAGGCTACATAGCATAATGGTTAAGAGTTAAGGCTCTAAATTGTTTGAGTTAATCCCTGCTTTAAGACTTACTAAGTTTTTGTTTGTTTGTTTGTTTATCTTAGACTCCTTAGACATCTTGAGAAACATTAAGTTTCTCAACCCTCAATTTCCTCATTGGCAAAATAGATCCTATCTCATAGGGTTGTGGTAAGGATAATTGAATTGGTACCGGTCCACACTTTCTTACCTGAAATCCTTGGGACCAGATGTGCTTCAAAACCTTTCATATTTTAAAAGGTAAATAATAGTACATAACCTATAGGTAAATAATACATTTCATGTATTATTGATATGTGTAAGGTAGCACCTCATAATTAAGCACATTAATATTTCTGCAATGAAACATAAATAGTAACACTAAGTTGAATAAATTAAAACTACAAATAGCTATACAGTACTTTAGGTCATGTTTTGCCACCCAGTGAGTTTACATGTACGACCCCATCCTCCCAACACGTGCAACTTTAGGCTTTTAGAGCTTTTGGATTTTGGAATTGTGGATTAGGGTTTGTTGGATCCAAATATATGAAGCATTTGTAAGCACCATATAAAAGTTCTATGCATAACTGAATTCTTTCTATACTTAATGACTTTTGGCAGGTCATTTTTTATAAGAATAGTTAAATCATTGTGGTTTGAAGTAGATATGGCAGGGCCACACATAACTATATATGTTTTTCACATATAACTATTACATTTGGGTTTCAAGCCTATTCTTTTTTCTTGTAAGAATAAGAAAAGTGGAGAACAAGGTGGAGCAGAAATGTTCCACGTTCCCCTTAACTCCTATCTTGCCTTCTCTACCACTTGGCTCCTAATAGGAAAAAAAAAAGCACATTTATTTAAGAAATTTTAAATAATTTCTTAAACATTCTTTTGTGACCTGTGACTTCTGCCTTGACTTGCCTCCATTCTTAAGCACACATTAAGAACAGAAAGCCACCCTGTTGATCTTAATCTTTAGATCTGCTTTGCGTGCCAGTGGGTCATTTCTGATGGTATTAGAAAAAAAATTCCTAGCAAGGAAATTTGGGAAATCTTGTGCCCAGCTAAGATGTATTGCTGTGTAAAACAGATAGAATAGATATTGGAGAACATGAGCAGTCGGTACTAACGTAAATAATGTTTAGTGAAGTGTTTTGTTAACTGTGGATATTCATCATTATTAATATTTCCCAAAAGAAAAAAAAGACCCACCTCATATAGCCATTGGGATCTATAAATCTCCAGTCTTGGATATCCCTGAAAAATAGTTCCTTCCAATCTGTCACATGGAGAGAGATCTCCTAATTCTTAATTTAGGAAAGCCTTTGTAAGAGGAAATTATTAACTAAGAGAAATATACAATTAAAAATAATTTATAATGAAAGCAAAAGTCTTTCATTTAATTTTCATTGAAGTAAGTACTTTTAGAGCTTCTTCATGTCAGTATACAAAATTGCATCTGCATTGTGTTTTGTTTTACTTAGCAATGTGTCTTAGACATCTTTCTATATCAGCAATATAGATCTGCCTCATTTTTTAAAAATGTTGTATAGCATTTATTTGGGGAATTTTAAAACAATGCTGTTAATACAACTGTCACATGCTTCATTTGTGATTACATTTTTTTGCTAGATGATGAACTCTAGATGGCTCCCTGATATAAACAGGATATTTCTAAAGCCTGTCAAATCGTTTTGTCCTCTTTGCCTCAGAAATCTATGATCTGGTCTTTCCGTGTTCTAAATTTTTTCTGCGAGAATACATATGCTATTAAAAGTAAGAGGGCTCTGGCATGAAAAGCAAACAAAAACTGAGTTGATTTATAATTACAGTACCCATTGTTAAATTCATAATGAAACACTAAAAAGTAAGTCTGTTTTCTAGTTCTAGATAATTGTTGCATAATTCTTGTTAATATTAAGATTTAATTAGCTGTATGTTAGTAAAGCATTATCTGGTATTTTTTATATGTTGTGTTTATGTCATAACGTTAAACACGTGTAAAGTTCTTTGCACTTTTTTTAATGTACAGCATAACATTCTTGGTGGAAGATGCTAAGATGCTTGCAAGGTAATAACATTCCCAGCGTTTGACCCTTGTGCTCTTCCTACCATTGATACCGGGACCAGCTCCCTTTCCATTCCTTCCCCCTTTTTACTATGTTGCCTCTCAAATTCAAGTCAAGGCACCATATCGATTCAGTATAGACTTTTTCAAGATGAAAGTAGCAGTGTATGAAGAAGAGAGGGTAGCTGATAGAAATTGGTAAAAAAAAAAATTTGGAAAAGTATAGAGAGCAGTGGATAGAACTGGGTGTAATAGTTTAGAGCTTTTGAACTCAGCAGTCAGTGTTCAAAGTTTAAGTCTTGGCTCTGTCATTTTTGTTCAAAGTTACTTAAGCTTTCTGAGCCTCAGTTTCCTCATCTATAAAACAGTGACTGAAGTAATACCTAGTTTATCTAATCGGAGTTAGGCTTAAATAAATAATACATATAGTAAAATGGTAGTATGTTTGGCAAGTATGATACAGCTCTATATACCCTTTATTTCTTCACCATATCCAATACCAAAACTTTATGAAACCATACTCATAGGAGGAACTTTTCTGTCCATTGTTTCTCTTATCCAGTATTCTGCCTGCCCTGAATGTGGAGTTGAAGTCAGGATTAGAAATTTGGGGATTTGACACATTACATTTTATAGTATTTCTTCACTCAGCTAGGAATTCTGGAGAATGTTAGGTAACTTTTGCAGGAGAAAACAGTGATTAGAGCAATGCTAATTCCACATTCTCAGGCTTTTGAAAAGTTTACCATACTGGCGTATATTCTTTAAATGCTTTGTTGAGACATTGAGAGTGAAGATAAGAAATTAAGAGAAAGAAAAATGTGAAAGACAACGAACTTCACAGTGTTTTTTAAACTTTGGTTTTAGTTAAAATACTAAATCTCTAACATGATCTTCCTTTTCTCACTTAGCCTCATATTTTCATATCTTGAACCAACTTGATTAATGTCCCCTTTCTATCCCCCTAGCTTTTAGTTCTTCCTAGGTCATGAAGTCTGTCCTCCTCATAAGCCACCTTCTCTTAGGAGGGAACAGAGGCAAGCACTGCCACCTCTGCCTCACACAGGGAGAGACTGAACCCCAATGAGATTCACTGGAGGAACATCTCTTATCAGACTGGAGGCAAGATTCTAGGGGGTTTCAGGGAAAGAGCAGTTAGGGAGATAGTTTATAAACAATGTAAATGTCTAACCAATGTTCTGTATACTTGAAACTAATAAAATTAAAAAAAAAAAAAGATTCTAGGGGGTTTCTGCTCCTCTGATAGTCTCTTAGGCATTTTGCCTCTCAGAGTACTTTTACACTGTTTTAAGAAGAACTCCTTTAGGACCAAAGTCTACAGTTTTATGAGCAGAATTTGGTTTCAACAGAAAATCATGAAAAATTACAATTTACATTTAGTTACACTCCAAGTCAACTAGGATATCCTGTTTAGAAGCAGGGATCCAGGCCTTTCTAAAGAACAGTTTATCTTTCTTTTAAACAAGTGGAAGTATTACAAGGGACACAGATGGGAGGTAGATTGCCACATCAAAATGAATTAATACATGGTTTCCTTCTCTCAAGAAACTTTCTTAAAATGAAGAGTAGGAGAATGGATTAAAATTACAAAATTTTACATGACTATATCTAGTCACTTTACAATCAAGAAACATGATGGGTAGCCAATAATTTGATATAAGTTTAAAAGTAGACTGCTTTAAAACACCTGGAGGTAGAATATTTAATCACTTGCATGCTAGTTCCTAAGAATTAATAATTAAGCAGTTCAGCATGAAATGAATTTACAGATGAACTAAGTTGGGCTTGATTTTCTCTACCAAGTAGATTTAGTTTCAGTGTGGTGGAAATTCTAGATGGTTACAACTTGATGTTTGTCTTTATTCCTTATACCCAGAACTAGACTTTGAGAAGGAGGATAGGACAGAAGACAGCATGGGAGGTCACTTTAGCTGGGGGCTAGAGAGTATGAGCAAAACACTCATGCCCATACTTGTAATATTGTCTGGGAACTCCAAGTGGTGAGTGAATGGTTACTTTTTGGTAGTAACCCTCCAACCACCTCAGGCCTTTATTCCCAATTTCTGCCTTGGACTTCATGACACATGAATGGACAGAAGTCATCACATGAAATGCCACATAATTATTTCCAGAGCTGCATGACAATGAAAAAATAACTAGACTTCTAAAAGCCAGCATAGTCTTCTATAATAACATGGGTTAGTGTAGCTATTAATTTATCTGTCACTTTTGGTTGTATTTAGTTACCCATTGCCTGAAAGCAATAAAAATATATTTTCTTAAACTGAAGGAAAACCTTTCATTTAAAAATAGAGAAACTTTGAAGTAAAATTATTTTTCCTTAGCCTTTTATGATAATGATAAAAGGCAGGTGTATTTCTTTAGTAAAAATTCTACATATGTTAAAACGATTAGAAAATGTCAATAAGCATGGTGGCCAGGCAGCATTTTATTATTCATTTAGAGGCTGACTATTTTAAAAGTCCTGGACTAGAATATTTAATCATTTGTATGGCAAAAGAAATGTGCCATTCCTCGGCTCTCAAACAAGCCCTGGATGCTACTACATAGCAGTTTTTTCTTTTCTTTTCATAACTTCTGCTCTGTAGCAGAAGTAGGCAGACCACAACACATTTCACTGGCTTGGGCTCCTGCTGTCTTTAGATTCACACCTGCCATCCCAGTGCCCTAAGCCTCGGAAGATTTCTTTTTTATACCTCCCTCAGCTATATCTAATAAATTTCATGTATAAAATGATGTATATCAGGTATTACTTCAGCTGTTGACACGGGGTCTCTACTCATGGGGCTTTGTTGGTTAGGCAAGACTAAGATGTCTTTCGTTATTTAGTGGGTGTTTTGATTTAGGTCATGTGAAGGTTGTCTGTCAAGCAAAGCAAGAATGTTTTGCACAGGAACAAAATTGAGATTTTGATAGATACAGATTATTATCTCCTCCTCCCCTAAACAGTTTTCTAGTTAGAAATAGCTCACATTATTTAAGGCTCTCCAGAAGTGTGAATGGAGCTAGTGTCTTTTCTCAGGGAAAACTGCCATTTTGCTGATGTTTCTCAGCAGGAAACAGTCTGTTGCTGATGAATATACTGATAAGAATGAAGAACACATGAGAAACTGGAAATTTTTGCAGAGTTTGGGGGCTAATTTTTTTATGGACACATTTATCCCATTTGTTTTTTAAAATCAAATTGTTAATTGAACAAATCTCTCCCATCTTCTAGGTAATGCAGAATAGTCAGCAGCTAGATGCAATGTTGTTTAAGGCATTGTCATTATTAGCCTGGAACCACTAGATAGTGGTTGGTTCTGTTTCTTTCCCGTCTTCATTTTAGATACAGTATTTCAAGCATTCTCAGAAAGATGTCACATCTATGGACGATAATTTTTAGGAGTGAATTAGTGGTCAGAGGTTGTTGGTACTAAAATACAGGACTCATAATTCCCTATCAAGTGCTTTTTTCTCCAGATCATGCTACCTTCCTCATTTGTGATTTCCCTCAGCAAGGCTGCATTCCTTTTTCTAAGAGATCATCAATACAGGTTGCATTGTGCTAGGTTCAACTTAACTAAGCACCGGTGATGGTAAAAATACATTCCTTTCATTGCATTCCTCTTGTTTATCCTGAAATGTGGGCTGTCTTAAGGCCTGTTATCTCTATTCAGAGATGGCCAAGAAATTAAGGTTCATCAAGTCCAGCCTAAGGAAAGGCAGGAAGGAATGAGTAATTGATATTTGATATGCAGAGATGATTGTACTGGGTATTACCATTTACAGAGAAGGCATCCAAACCATAATAAAATGCTTGATGTCGAGGAGAGGTGGAGAATCACCTGGTTGGAGTTAGGTATTCATCACTGGCATTTTGTCCAGATACTATATGAACATGATTGTTGCAGGTAGATTTATTAGCTCTATTCACCTCTACCCCCTCCAAGAATTTTTTATTTTCTGTTAGTGCATAAGAATAATCCTTCTTTCATTTCCTTCAGTATATAGTTCCTGTAATTCTGTCATCTTTGACCTCTATGATGATGGCTGGGTGGGGGAAGATTGAAAATCTGTTTCTCATACGAAGGGTCTAATTCTTTTCTGCCTGTGTGAGATTCACTCAGGGCCTGACTTAAAGGCCTCCGATCCAAGGTCAAGGAAAGTCTTCTCAACAAGCCCTATGGCCCTTGGCAGTGAGGAGTTTTCAGGGGGCCAAAGCCTCATCTCTGTGGTAGTAACTATAATTGAATGTTGTTTGCATGTTCTTTTATTTTTTTAGAGAATTTTATAAGTGTTTTTGAGCCAAACTGACAACATATGCTGGGGAGCAAGATCTCAAATGCTCCTGTTTGTGTGTTCTTTTAAAACTATAAAAACTTCCTGTGGATTTGGTAATGTGTTACTTCAGTGTTTCCCAAATATGTCTGATCAGGAAAATCATCTGTGTTGCTTATTAAAAATTCAAACTCCTCAGCCTCATCCTGAGATCATCTAAGTCAGAATTTCTGGAGGAGAATCCCAGCCATCTATTTTTTAGCAGACACCCTGGACTTCCTTTTGATCAGGCATATTTGAGAAATACCGAATTATGTGATCTTGCGCCAGCAAATTATTTTTCTGATTATAGTTTTGGAAGTCATAACGTCATCCCTTTTATTTTCTTGAACATATAGTGCCCCAAGTGCAGCAGAGAGGCAGCTCAGCATTGCCAGTTTAGAATTGAAAATTAGAAATGTGGGTAACTAAAGTATTGCATACTATTGCTGGTCAAGGACTTACAAATACTCGATTAATAAGTTATTTTACACTTTTTATATTCCTTTGAAAATGTCATAAAGATGGTAAGTGTTATGTCCATTCTGCATGTGGAAGAAACAAGATCTAAGATGGTGAAATGGTAAAGCAGCAAGGACTACGTGAGGAGGGTGTGTGTGTGTGTGTGTGTGTGTGGTGTGCACGTCTGCATGCACAGTATGTGCAGGTGATGGGAAAGGTTAAATATGTGACTTGCCATCTTCTAGAACTCCTTTGTTCACTTTTAACTCTTGAATGTGCTTTAACCTGAAATAAACTTTTATAATTTTTGCTATCATTTAGAGAAATGAATTATGCTTCCTTTTCCATGTAATTACATAGTTCATGTGCCATTCTTTCTGAATTGCAGAAGAAAGCTAGTTTTTTGAAAGAAACAAATTCTGTTGATCTCTTATTTAAGATTAGAGCTATCCTTATATCTTGAACATTAAGACAAGAAGATAAATTATCAAATACTTAAGGGTACTGTCTTAGAAATCACTGAATTTGTGTAAATCCATGATTAAATTAGGTAGTGTTACCTAATTTAGAATCTCAAATTCTTGTATTTTAGAAACTTTTTCATGGATTAAAGTCTTAATTATTTTTGATGGATAGATAGGGAGCCTTTTCCTCTTACAATTAAAACCTGACCGTTTCTGTGAAAAAATTAAATACTATCCAGCCTTGGCTTTCTCCAAGTGAATGTCAGATGCAGAGAGAAGCTTAGATTCCCTAATCTAAGGAAATTTAGATCCCTAATTCAAGATTATAATGATCAGTGAAGAAGATACAGTGACCGCTATCAAGGAATTTATAGTTTAACTGAAAAGGATTTAACTAAAGCCCGTGAAACAGAAAACAGTGAGTAAGACATATGACTGTGGTACAAACAGTGCAATAGGAGTTCAGCAAAGAAGGAAGGAGGTGAGTTAGAGTAGTCAATGGAAAGCTAATACAATTTGATTTGGCTTGATTTGGGTTTCTAAATCAAGAAGTGAGCCTTCTACACAAAAAGAATAACCACAAAAGAAAAGGCTTTTAGCCAGGAATAAGCAAGGTATGGTGTTAAGGCTGACCACCTAGTGCAGCCTACAGAAAAAAAGTTGCAGAAGAGGAGGGAGCATAATTATGAACATTTGAATACCAGAGACTCAGGAATTTTGTTTTGATGTGTGGGAAGAACTGATGGATGTGAGCAGTGTTGATTGTGAGATTAGAAAAGCAATAATTTTGTTGTATGTGTTTGTATTATGCATTTCTAAAACTGTGTATGTGTGTGTGTATTCTGTTTTTAACATTTTTGAGCCGTAACATAACATGGCAAGTAAAATTTTTAAATTGTCCAAGCACTGCTTACCCTTGGATGATGCTGAAGGGATGAAGTGTGAGGTTATGGATCCATTTTCATCTTCCCTGGGTTCATAGTATCTGTGACACAATTTTAGTTAGCAAAAAGTATATTGCATGTGGTATGTGCTGTTAATCACATAAAAAGATTTTGTTAAAGTCATGGATATCTTATAGTTCAGTATATACATATACTGTCTTTTAGATTACTGATGAGGTTTTATATTCTATTGTACTTAGAACATTTGGAAATTCTTCCACTAGGCTCTGGGTAAATTACACTTTAATTAGTAGCTTGGATGTGGATATTTGGAAGAACGAGAAGTTTTGGCACAACAGAAGAGCATATCTAGGATATTGGTTGTATCTTTATTTGGTCATATTAGAATACAGACTCTCTGGCACTATGAGAACTGTTTTGGCTGTGCATACCTTAGCCTGTGTTATGGCCAGAGCTAGGCTGGCACATCAGGTTCCAGAGAGACCCCTGACAGGCTGAGTTATGCCCACTATGAAAAATCCTTCACGTGCCCTCAGGTTCTGACAATTTTGAGAATTCTTCCTCATCTGGGAAAGAATAGTTTTGGAAATTGCCTGAGCTGTTTGAAATTCACAAAATGGAAAATATTGAGCTGGTTTCTTAAAATGTATTGTTTTGTTTGTGCTCTTTACAAATATATTACAAATACATGTTCCTATTAACATGTTAAACCTTGAAAAGGAATTCCAAGGGATTGGGGAGAGAGCGTGAATAATACAGTTTCACTCTGGAAATCCAGTATTTATAATGAAATATTTGTCGTCTTCTTGTTCAGTGGTTGTGTTTTTTTCCTTAATAGCTATTTTTGAAACAGTTTTATTATGGATAACTTTTCAAAGTATCTTTAGCTGGCTAAATGAACTCTCGAGTTTTAGGATTTGAATACTTTCATTCTTTAGTGCTCATTCTGCCCCTGCAAGCAAACCGTGTCATCAGATAGCAATTGAGGAGTTACATTTTTTATTTAACAAGAGCTAGTATAATGCTTACTAGATGCCAGGTACTTTCCTAAATACTTTGCAAATACTCATTTATTCAATCCTTTTAGCAACCCCACAAGGTAGATTTTATAGCTTTCATTTACAAATAAGGAAGCTGAGGCTCCAATTAGTTAATTGGTATCAACTAATAGATATTGGAGCTGGAATTGAAATCCAGGCACTTTGGCTCCAGAGTCTGTGTGCTTAAGCACTGTGCTCTACTTTACTTTTCTTTCTCACAAGGGGAAAAAACAAAACAAACAAAAAACAAGCAAATAGATTTAATCATAACTGTTAGGTCAGAGTGTCTGTGATGAACAAACGGCACATCAGTAACTTGAGCCCATTTATCTTGTTTCGCACTGACAACCCTGCTGAATTCTTTAAATTTGTAGCTTAACACAACATTTTGTTTTTTCATGGCTGTGTGTCTTTTTCCAGGGTGGCAAAGGATTTCTGGGTAAGCATCAGTCTACATTTATTTTAGCCAATATTCTATTCATCTGGGGGCTCTAGTCCAATGGAGCTCTTAAATCCTGACAGTGAAACACTTAATAGACACAAGAAACAAAACATTTTTCGAACTCCAAGATTGTGAATTTCAAGTTTCTATCGCATTAAACAAAAGGAAGTATCTGCAGTTTTATCCTAAAATGTTAGGTTGTAAGATAAGGATTACTTTATTATCTAGCTCAATTTTCATTAGATTTCAGTAGGCCTTTTTCTGTTAGCTGCAGCAAAGTTTACTGAGCATTCAAGATGACTGTTTCTGGGGTCCTGAGCAGGCTGTAAATGCTGCTCCCCAGAAATGCCCTTGAACTTTTTAAGTTTAAACATAGTGTTACTAAAACAAGGAACCGTGGTCTTTGAGGTCAAGAGGTTTTGGCACTTATCAGAGATGTGGAGACCGCAACTACAATGATTTCATAGAGAACCTGGAAAACTTTGGGAGCCTGATTAAATAAAAATAGCACTCAAGTGAAATCAGACTAACTGACAAAGGTTACTTTTATTTTTATGGCAAAATATTTATTGTAGTATTTTTTAAAAGATCAGAAATTATAAGCAATTCATAGAGATTAGATAAAAATCTAATTGTAAACTACTTGCAGTCATTTAAATTTTTTACAAAGAATATGTAACTATAAGAAAAATTTACGTGAGACAGTCAGGGTAAAATTATATATACAGTACAACCACATCTCTGTTGGTTTTTTAATTTAAAAAAAATCTTGTATTTTAAAAATAGACTGGAATACTATAGACCAAAAATTTTAACAATGTTTGAGTTTCAGATGGTGAAGCTATGGATGTCCCCTCTCTTTTTTTTCTCATTTCTAATCTCAATCTCTAATTTAATGTGCATGTGCTTGCTACCTGAAAAAAAAAAATTAAGTTTTTGTCAAAATAATACTTGTACTTGTCAAAAAAATTGTTATAAAAGGGGGTTATGATGAAAAGCAACTATTTCTTGTTCTACCCTTCTCTGTGTCTCAGTTGTGCTCTTGAGAGGTGACAATGCCACTTAACTGGATTCTGTGTCAAGCTACTGGATACTGTAGCTTGACTGGAGTACTTTCTTGCTTTGCTGGTGTACCTCAAGTAACTTTTTGCTCTGCTGTTTTATAGTTTACAGTGTCACTTATAAAGAATTTGTTGCCAGTAACATTATCAATACTTTGTAGGTAGTGTGTATGTATGTGTGTGTATGTGTGTGTGCGTGTGTGTGAACATCAGAGAAGATATGTGTGTGTGCTTTAATATTTCTCTTTATCCTTGGTGTTCTGAAATTTCGCTATGGACCTAGCAATGTGCTGAACACTTAATAAGCCCTTTAAATCTGGAGCTTCATGCTTTCAGGGTTGAGATATTCTTTTGAGAGTGTGTGTTTGTGTAAATAGTTTTCTCCCCTTTGTTTTCTCTATTCTTTAATTCTAGATTTCTTTGTAGCTGGATTTTGGACCTCGATTGATCTTTCGTAATTTTTTTTTAAATTTCCTACTCTTTGTCTTTTTGCTCTTCAAAGAAATTTACTTTTCTTCCATGTCTCTCTATTGAAAATTTTTATTGTAAGAATCATTTTAATATCTAAGAATTCTTTTTTGCTACATGTGTTCTTTTTATAGCATCCTGCTCTTTTTATGGATGTAATTTTTTAAAATATCTCTAAGGAAAGTAAGTAGAGCTCTCTTTTAAAGCATTTTTTCCTGAATTTTCTGTTTCCTTTAGGATTATTGTTTCTGTTTGCTTATCTTAGCTCCTCACTTTTGAGGTATAGTCTTTTTTCAAATATCTGTGAGTCTTTGTCCATTCATATTTAATAATGAGTCAATAAAAACTGCTGGAGATCTATGCTGACTTTGGTAGGTTTTATCAGTTAGTGGGCTTTACCATTTTGCTGGTCATTATTTAATTGCTAGATTGTGGGGGAGGGGGAAGTCTTTTCTCTGGGGATATTCACAGTCTTTGGGAAGAATCAATATTTCACCTGGGACATAGCTGTTGGACTTTCCTAGGTGGGGATAAGGGTAAACAGCTATTCTTCCACATAGAGATCTCCAGTCAAACCTGATTGTCTTCCTTTTGCTTTATTACCTGCCTCAATTGTGTCTTATATTTCTACATAAACCCACCTAAGGCTCAAGTATAGTGGAATCTTTTTTTTCCCCTCTTGATTTCACCTATATTTATACCCGCCTCCACCAATTTCTTCTCTGTATCTGAGCTTGAGGTTTTTTGTTTTGTTTTGTTTTGTTTTTTAGATTGCACGTGTAAGAGAGATACTGTATTTGTTTTTCTGACTTATTTCATTTAGCATAATGCCCACAAGTTTTATCCATATCGTCACAAATGGCAAGATTCTTTTTTATGGCCAAATAATATGCCATTGTATATATGTATATATACATGTACCACAATTTATTTTTCCATCCATTGATGGGCACTTAGGTTGTTTCCATGTCTTGGTTATTGTTGATAATGATGCAGTGAACATGGGGGTGCATATAACTTTTGGTGTTAGTGTTTTTGTTTTCTTTGGAAGTGGACTGGTTGGGTCATAGGGTAGTTCAATTTTTAGTTTTTTGATGAATATCCATACTGTTTTCTATAGTGGTTGCACCAATTTACATTCCCACCAACAATGCACGAGGGTTCCCTTTTCTGCACATCCTTGCCCAACACTTGTTATTTTTTGCCTTTTTGATAATTGCCATTCTGAGAAGTATGGGATAATATCTCATTGTTTTAATTTGCAGGTCCCCGATGATTTAATTATACGTATCTTTTCATGTGCCTGTTGGCCATCTATATATCTTCTTTGGAAAAAATGTCCGTTCAGATCTTCTGCCCATTTTAAAATTGGATTGTTTGGTTTTTGCTATTGAGTTGTATGAGTTCTTTATATATTTTGGAAATTAACCCCTTATCAGATACATGATTTGGAAATGTTTCCTTCCATTCAGTGGTTACCTTTTCATTTTGTCGATGGTTTGCTTTGCTGTGCAGAAGCCATTTATTTTGATGTAGTCGCACTTGTTTGTTTTTGCTTTTGTTGTTTTTGCTTTTCTTGCCAGGATCAAAAAATTACTGCCAAGACCGATGTTAAGGAATTTACCATCTGTGCTTTCTTCTAGGTACTTTATGGTTTTGACTCTTACATTCAAGTCTTTAATCCATTTTGAGATAATTTTTGTGTATGGTGTAAGCTAGAGGTCCAGTTTCATCCTTTTGTGTGTGGCTTTCCAGTTTTTCCATCATCATTTATTAAAGAAACTGTCCTTTCCCCATTGTATATTCTTGGCTCCATTGTCATGAATTAATTGACTATATATGAGTGGGTTTATTTCTAGACTTTCTGCTCTATTCCATTGATCTATATGTCTGTTTTTAAGCCAGTGCCATACTGTTTTAATTACTATAGCATTGTATTATATTTTGAATGAGAAAGCGTGATGTCTTCAGCTTTGCTCTTCTTTCCCAAGATTATTTTGGCTTTCAGGATCTCTCTCTTATGATTCATATAAAATTTAGATTTTTTTTGTTCTATTTCTGTGAAAAATGCCATTGGAATTTTGATAGGGATTGCATTGAATCTATATTATTGCTTTGGGTAATACGGACATTTTTAACAATATTAATTTTTCAATCCAAGAACACAGAGTATTTTTAAATTTGTCTTCTTTAATTTCTTCCATTAATGTCTTATAGGTGTCAAACAGTTCTTTCACCTCTTTGGTTAAGTTTATTCCCAGGCATTTTATTCATTCATTCATTCATTCATTCATTCATTCATTTTGACAGAATTGTAAATGGAATTGTTTTCTTAATTTCTCTTTCTGATATTTGTCATTAGCGTATGGAAATACAATAGATTTTTGTGTGTTGATTTCATGTCCTGGAGCTGTACTAAATTCATTTATTAGTTCTAACAGTTTTTAATGGAGTCTGTATATAACATCATGTCATCTTTAAATAGTGAAAGTTTTATTTCCTTTCCATTTTGGTTGCATTTTATTTTTTGTCTAATTGTTCTAGCTAGTAATTCTAATACTATGAACAAAAGTAGTGAGAGTTGGCATCCTTGTCTTATTCCTGAGCTTAGCTATTCACCTTTGAGTGAAATGTGAAGCTCTGGACTTGTCATGTGTGGCCTTTATTATGTTGAGGTACATTCTCTCTCTACCTATTTTGTTGTTGGTATTATTATTATTATTATTATTATTATTATTATTGATAGTGAGTGTTTAATTTTGTCAAGTGCTTTTTCTGCATCTATTGAGATTATATGATTTTTATCTTTCATTTTAGTAATGTTATGTTGACTGATTCGTAGATGTTGAACCACCCTTTCATTCCTAGAATAAATCCCATTTGACCATGGTGTATGATCCTTTTAATGTATTGTTGAATTTGGTTTACTAATATTTTGGTAAGAATTTTTGCATCTTTGTTCACTAGGGATATCGACCTGTTCATTTTTTGTGGCATCTTTGTCTGGTTTTTATATCAGGGTAATGCTGGCCTCTTAATGAGTCTGAAAGAGTTCCCTCCTCTTTTATTTTTTTATTTTTATTTATTTACTCATTCATTCATTTTGGGGGGAAGAGGTTGAGAAGCATTGGTGTTAGTTCTTCTTTGAATGTTTGGTAGAATTCACCAGTGAAGCTGTCTGATCTTGGACTTTGGTCTTGGACTTTTGTTTGTTGGGAGTGATTTAAACCACTAGGCTCAATTTAGTTGTTTTTCCCTTTCCTTCCCTTTTAGAAACTGAAAAATTACAGAGCTATGGGAACCCATATTAAATATTGAAGAAACTTTTAAAATTTTTAGATTCGTTTGAAAAGCATTATTACTGTTGCTAATTTAGGTTATTTCTTAACTTCAAACCTCACCATTTTTTCCCTGACATTTGTTATATGTCTTTCATTGTTCCCAGCTGACATATATAGTCCTACTTGTAAGTCATGCCAAGTCTTCCGAGCCCTATATCCCTTTACATAATTACACATACATACACATATATGTAAACTTAATATTTAATTGATTTAAGATCACATAAATGGTAAACAGACATCATTATAGGTTGTTATCAAATCAAATATGTCTCAGAGGAGAGGTAATTTCTGTAATAGGTTATGGGATTATTAGTTGTAGCCTAAATATATTGGATGTATTCTGGATTTGGAAATTCCTATGATCTAAATTGAAAAATGGAAGTTTTCTCTTTTACTAGAAAAACACATTATAAGCACATTAAAAACGCATTATAATTCTTTAATAACCTGAAATAGTGTATTCCAAAAATTATATTTCAATCATGAGGTATTTTAAATGCAAACAAATATTGTCTAAATGAACTTTCATGTAGACATAGGTTTAGAAAAGTGGGTGGTGTTTAATATTGAGCTCAGCAGTACTTCGTTAATACAGAATATAGCCTCTGTGTGTGTATCTGTGCTCTGTGGACTTCCTTAGGCTTGACGTTACTAGTCTTTTCCCTGGTTGTAGTTTAAAATATTTTAAGTTTATATATTTGACATTTTTATTTTTTATATCATGTGAGATGTATCTAGAATGAGGTATGGATATTAAAGTAGACCATAACTAAGATATCCTACAAGTGATTGAACAGTGATTGAAAATTATAAATTGAGTAAAATATACTTCTTTTTTAAAAAATTCACATTTCATTCTTATGTCTTTTACAATATTGAATCTTATCAATTAAAAATTAATAGGAAAAATATATTTTCTGTAGGGCTTTAAGTATATTTGAAATGCATTTGAATCCATAACTATATAACTTCACTGCCCAACTTTACCAACTGATATAAATCTTTTGATTAATGTGTGTATAATTATTTGTCCAAAAGTTTTTCTAAATATACACTTAAATTTTTTTAACTTTTATTTTGAGATAATTGTAGGTTCACAGAGAAATCCTTTGTGTCTTTTGCCTAATTTTCTTAATGGCAACATCTTGTGAAATTATAGCACAATAACGCAACTAAATAATTGATATTGATATGATCCATTTATTTAGACTTACCCAGTTTTACTTGTGTGTTTTGTTCTGTGGATACAGAACAGTCCCATCACCACAAAGACCCCTGCCATTGGCTTTGTGTAACATGCACCTTCCTCTGCTCACTTCTCCTTTATCCCTTACTCTACAAACTCCTCATCTATCTTCCATCTCTGTAATTTCATCATTTCAAGAATATTATATAAATGGAATCATGTGATTGATATATAAACTTTAGGAACTGAGTTTTTTTACTCAGCATAATTTCCTTGAAATTTATCCAAGTTGTTTGTATTAATGGGTTTTGTTTGTTTTTTGCTAAGGGGTATTTCATGGTGTGAGTGTGCCACAGTTTAACCATTCACTCATTGAAGGACATTTGGCTTATTTCCAATTCTTGGCTATTGTGAATAAAGCATATATGAACATTTGTATACCAGTTTTTGTATAGCAATTGTATTTTTTGTTCAATAAGAAACTGCCAAACTGTTTTCTAGAGGGTTTATACCTTTTTACATTTCCACCAGCAGCTACAGTCATCTGAAGACTTGACTGGGACTGAAAGATCTGCTTCTAAGATGACTCACTCACATGGCTTTTTGGCCTAAGACCTTATTCCTTTATTATGTGGAGTTCCCCAAGGAGCTTCTTGATTATCATTAAGACGTGGTATCCATCTTCCCCCAGAGTGAACAATCCAAGAGAGGAACCCATAGTTCCTTTTTCAACTTAGTGTTAGAAGTCACACACACTCATTTCTGCCATATGCTGTCCATTTGAAGTGAGTCATTAAGTGAAGCCCACACCAAGGGGGAAGGACATTAAGTTCCACATCATGAAGAGGGGAGTAACAAAGAATTCATGGACATATTTTAAAACTGCCTCAAATGGATACTTTTATTGTCTCCATTTTCCAGACGAGGAAACTTCTGAATGGAGAGATTAAATGGCTTATCCAAGGTGCATAGCTATTGCAAGTTGGAGAACTGGAATTTCAATCCCAGCAGCCTGGCTCCACATGAATTTTATTTTTTTTAACTACATATGCTTTACTGCCTTCAGTACTTAACCTCCGAAATGCATATTAAAATGTCAATGACTTTATTCTTCATACTCACCCATATCTGAATTTTTGTGGATTATGTGGCTCCCTCTTTCATGCTTGGTTCCTAGTATTGTGACTTAGTTTTTACATTCACTCATGTAGTTCATTCTAAAGATACTCATTTATTGCCTACTGCTAAGTACTGGAATGCTTACCACTTTCACATGAAGAAGAACTTTGATGTTGAAGGTGAGCTGACCTGGCACTAAAAATTTTAAAGTGTATATTGGGTTGTTTCCCACAATTAAATATTGGAAAGCAAACCTTTTCTCCACATATTTCTCGTTTTGCAATTCTCACACCTTCTTTAGTTGTTAAAACTATGGTGCTTTGTGGATGGTTATTAGGAATGCATTGCAAATTGAGGTTGAAAGTGGTCCTCAGTAAAAATCAAGGTCCACTACTGCTACCAAAGCAATAAATGCTTTAGAGCCCTGGGTGGTGGTGAGTCCATATCTGCCACTGTCTACATGTTTTTTTTTTTCAGATACTTCAAGTGACTTTGAAGACTTCTGTGTGCTATCTAGTTTGGGAGAGGTGGAATGGCTTGTTTGAACAGATCCACTTTGTTAAATAGCAGTCACCCAAACTATGCAGAAGAAAAGAGAGGAGAGGTCCCGGAATTTTGAGAAGATTTTTTTCATATATTCTGCTTGTATTTCATTTTGTTAGGCCATGGAAAAAGTCTGTATTGTGGGTAGCCCAGGTGATTTTTTTTGACTTTCAACTTTGGGATACTCTATAGAATTAAAATCCTAGGGGCAGGTGCACTTTAGGGCATTAGAATGCAAAGTTCTGTTTACAATACACTGGATTAATGTGTACATTTTTAAATCGTTGTGTGTTAGCAATGTAAGCAGTGTGATTGAATGAAAAGTAGGACTCCACAGGCTAACCAGGGAACAGAATAAGCCATGAGAAAGTTAAAGGAAACTAAGGGAAGCCAGGGTAGGGTAAAAAATAGGACCAGAATTAAGGGGTAAAGAATTCTGTTTCTATACAGGAATTCTTGTTGAACTCTAAGGACCTGACAGCCATATATTGTGTTTGACAGCACTCAGTGAATTTACTAATAATGAGGTTAAGTTCTCACATGCACACACTTACATATCTAGTTTTTATCTAGGCTAATTCAAACCCTAAATTTTTGATTTGCTTCTGGTACCCATCTCTCTTTGTGTCTGACAGCACTAAGGAAATTTCTTAATGAGGTTAAGTGCTTACATGTACAGATACATCTCCTACCTATATTTGGGCAGTTTTCAAACCATAGAAATTCTCGATTTGTTTCTTATCCTTTTACACAAATGTATAACAGATGCAAGGGATGGCCTAGATTGAATTTTAATCTCAAGAAGTCCCATCCAAGTGAGAGATTGAGACCTGATTATGTCAACGTTGGGTTGGGCTAGAATAGGCTCATCAAAGAATGAACTTACTTGCATGGTGTACCTAGTGCTAACTTGCTGTCCCAATAGTTGTGCATGACCCGAGCCCTGCATATATGTGTTTATGGAATGCCATGCTCCTCTTTCCACATGTGCTTCCATGAGTCTTCCTTTTCCTGATACTACTGGAAACTTTCTGATCACTTTGGTAAAGAAACCTGGCTTCCGTGAGCCCTAAATAAAGGTGCAAATTTAGTTATTCTGCAGATAGGGTTAACCAACTGAATATCCCTCAAAGCAAACACTGGTGGGTACCTTAAAACTAGGGAAGTGTGCATTGTGGATAATTATGTGGCTTTTTTCTTTAGAAAGGAAAGCAAGTATCAGTTTAAAACTACAATGTGGAGTCAGCGTAGTGATCCTTTTTATCCTATGGTTAGTCAATCCTCGGCATCTGTAGCAACCTAGAACTCTTGAACCAAAACATACCTCCCCAGGACTAGAAAAGGAACGAGTTTTTAAGTCCAGTAGGTGGCCATTGTCAGGAAAAAGAAACGTGACCACTGTTCCACCTTGAAGCCAATGCCAACAAGAAATTAGAGCTTGACCCAAAGGCCTGTCAGAGTCTTCTGAGCTGCAACCAGAATTAAACGCCTGGCAGTCCATTGTAATGATTGTGGTAATCCATTTCCATGGTGGCAACACATGAATGAAAAACCGTAACAGGCAACAAAGTGGTCTTTGGAAGCAGGGTAACCAGTAGTCTTCTGTAAGGCTCAGTTTGCAATATAGTGTTTCAGTTGGGGCTTAATAAGGAAAGAACTAAATCCATTTATACTTTATTTTAGAAGAGTAAAATAATTTAACCAGAGTATAAAACTTAAAACACGGCTCTGGAAACCCACACCCCCTTCCTTTTCCTGCCTTTTGTGTTAAAACAACCCAGCTCTGTGGGATTTATGCTGCATAGGTATGTGGAGCTCTTTTTAACTTCTCTGTTCCTGAAACCAAGTTTATATTGTATATTACATGGTCTCAGAAAAGAGATGGCACTCTCTTAGCTGTTATAGAGCAAGTGCTCCCTGTGTTCTTGTCTTAGTGGAGAGTAGGGTGATCACAAAGCAAGAACACCCTTTTGACTGCAACCAGGATGGTCCTGCTCCTAGAGCCTTAACCTAGAGGTATTGGTGCCCCTTTTTTGGCTAGATTCTATTTTTAGAGTAAGTACAAAGAAATACTGATTTGTGGTTGGACTCAAAATGTGAAGCAAATACATGAATGTGTATTTCTACTACATCAGTTCCCTCTGCAGCAAGGATAGGCAGGAAAATGAAAATTTCTAAGGACAGAAGTAGAGAAGCAGGACCCAAGGTTTATATTTTCAAAGAAAGGAGATATATTTGGACTTGTGTCTCTTTTTTAAATAAATAGTTTATGCATATAAATATTTAAATGCTAAAGTACATAAATATATAAAATGTAAGTTCTGTAAATCCCACCTCTCCTCCCCCACTATTAACATATAGGAAATATTTAATACATTCTTTCAATACTTTTTTTTTTTTTACTTGAGCGTGTACTACCTTATGAAAACACTGAAAGAATTAAATGACAATTTTCTGGTGTTTGCTTTTTTACTTAATAATCAAGAACTTTGTTCTGTATCAGTAAATATAGATATCCACTCACCATTTTGTGCACACTAGTGAGTTTGGGCATCTTTTCAAAAAACTTTCTGAATTATTCATTTACATACATTTGTTAAAATTGGACATATTTACATAAGTATGTTTCAATCTTCATCACTTGAAATGTGAACGATTTTACTGACATTCATGTATCGAGCACACTGTTTGTTAATGGGTGTATAGTCTTGAATTTTTTTGTGATTTGTTACAATTTCATTCTGTGTCGTTGTTGGTTTTGTTTTTTTTTTTTTTTCATTTTTCTCCCTTGTTTCTGGTTGTTTCGTCTCATTTCTCTTTTTCCTCTTCTAAATTTCTGTCATTTATAATGTTAATCTTTTACCTTTTTGTCATATATGAGTATCATTTGATGTTGTGGTAACTTTATTTATATGATTGTGACTGGGAAATGTGGTAGACTCCTTTTGTTTGCCATGTAGTCAGTCACCAGAGGTCTCTACAAGCAAACACTATCTCCCATGAATATACAATGTTATTCTGGAGATTTCTAAAAATAATTCAAGTGATATTTATAGAGCATATACCTGTGCCTAGGACTGTGCTACCCACTGCAAAACAAACAAACAAACAAAAACGCTTTCTAAAACACCTCTTGAAAGTTCTTTCTGTGAATCCACATGTGTGTTTTAAAGAATGATTACACCAAAAGAATGATTTAAACATACAGCACATTTGAAAGCTTCTTTTGGAGTCTACATTTGTACCTTTAAAAATGTGGGTAGATGGAGAAAAAGCTTACAGAGGATAGATGATCATAGACGCACCCCCAAGGGTTTTACTCAGACTGTTTCAAATGAGTGACTACATGTACAGTTATTCATGAGTCATTAGAAAATGAGAAATTGCCTTTCCCCTTCCTAGGAATTTAAGAGGAACCTCAAGAAGTCATCTCAGAGCAGCTAGAGAATGATCCCTAAGACTTTTTCATAAACAATTAAAACATACACAGAAAATGCCCATGGTCTTTGGACACAATGGTGCTTATCAGATGTGGTCACCTACTTGAAAGTGTACACGATTATTCTCTGCTATGTACTGAAATTAACAAGCATTTGTCTATTGGTTTTTATTTTAATGTCTAGATTACTTACAAGATAATGCCTGTGTTCTTCATTAAAGGTGGGAGTCTTTCCATTTCAAGGCTTGTTTTGGCCTTTCTATCCAGAAAAGTTCAAGACTGACACAGTGACCTTACCGAATTAGAGTTTATTAAATTAGATATCAGTCACTGAAATGTGATGTATCTTTCCCAGTGGTAGCGGGCAATGCCATTTGAGAACACATGGTTGGTTTTATCCAAAATGTAACTGGCCTCTGCCGGAACGGTACATAATCGCTGAGCCAAAAAGGCTCTTGCTCATCCTGTTTGGCATAGGACAATTTTTCATAGCATTTATTCTTTTTGTCCTGTTGGGGTAAAAACGAAGTTAGAGATATATCCACAGAGTCCATTAGAGTCCCTTTGGGATAGAGCCGTCAGCAGCTTTATGTCTTGAACTTCTATGAAGCATGTTGTGTCCTTGACTAAGAAATGTGTTTCCCCATGCGTCCGATAAAGTAAACATCTGTGATGCTAAAGGCATAGTGCCAGGCACATCTGTGTCCTTAGACACTGTTGGTAAATTAAGGGCTGCTCTGGATAATGATTGACCTGCCACAAAGTTCATTTGGTGTCTTTTATTTGCTGTGTTTGGGGGAACTTTTTTCCTGAGTATTTGATCATGGATTTACATTTCTTAAACTCTTGTATCTCAGTATTTGGGTTCTAATTGGTTACTTTATAAATGAGCGAAGCTTTTTGTTATCACAGAAGGTCTTGTGTGCATCGTTTCCTTCACTGAAGGTAAGCTCCCTGCAGTCAAGAGTCATGGCCTACCTCTGTGATTTCTATAAACAGCAAAGACAAAACCCAGAAGCGCTTCGTTGTTTAATGGCTCAGATAAAAAATGTGGTGAGAAGAGTAGGGAAACTGAAATGTTTTCAAATATCCTCAATTCTAGGTCCCAGTCACCTGGGATTCATAGAAAAGTATGAATTACATAGTCAAGAAGAGTTTTTTTCTGCTTTTTATGCATGATCTTTTTTTAACCTAATGAAGTTTAGAATTATATATCTAGGAAGAGTTTTCCCCCCTCCTCTCCCCATTCATTATGCATGATTTAAAAAAAAAAAAAACCTTGGTTAATATAAAGTTTGACAAGTCTGAGGAAGTCTAGAAAGGATTCAAAGCACATGGATTCCAAGTGCTTGGATTTAAGTGACCTTTAGTTGTACTCATAATTTTATAGTGTAAGTATTTAAGAATTTTTTTTCTTAGTATATATGTTCTGTCAGAGAAGAGAATATCTCTTCAGTGAGAACTGACATATCCTGGCAGATTTCTGTGACAATATTGGGTTTCACTAGGTTCTAGGAATTGAAAGTTGTGTCCACGTGTAAACAAAATGTCAGACATCTTAATTGCCTCTAATTTAATGAACAAAAAAGATGCTTTGAGCCTCTTGTCATCTATGGGCAAGTGGCAAATGTAGGCCTAACAGTTTTTTGTGTTTTTTTTTTTTTCCAACGTATAACAGTTTCCTGTTGAGACAGAGATAAGAATCTCTTTTAATTCTCAAACATATACATTAGACAGTTTTCTTCATAAAACTGATAGTTTTGATTATAAATATTGGCATTATTTATAGTTTCCTCAAGAAAGCAAAGAAATAAAAAATGAGACAATTCCCAAGCTAACAAAATAAACTTAATAGTATCTAATACATACTTATTATAGAAAGATAGAACATACACATAAGCTAATAAAAAACATTAAAATCACTTCTTATTGTACCACTCAGGGCTAAAACCATATAAATATAAATGTTTTGGTGTATATCCTACAAGGTATATTTTCCCTCTTCAAATACATGTATGTTAGCTGTTTTATAGAATATAACTGAACTATATGTACTTTTTCTTTGAACATCATTTTTATTGGTTGCATAATACTACATTTTATGGATGTAGATGAATCTTAATTTATGCCAAGTTTCTTGTTGATAACCCCCAGAGTTCTAGTGGGGGCGTTGCTAAATTATTTGACTTGCAAGTTTGTAAAGCCTTTTTCTTTAGGCATGAGGATGGTAGGACAGTGTGGGAGTAAGAATAAAGTGACATGAAAACTTTTGGAGGTGATGGATGTGTTCAGTATCTTGATTATTGTAGCACTATAAATGGTAGTTTATTTCCTAAGGTAACTCCCAAAATCCTAATTGATACCTATCACATAGTTAGGTTTGCCTGCTGGACAAATGGTACTCCAGTGTTTAAAACATAGATCTGCTTATCATATTATTTCCATGGAAATCTCTGTAATTTAGTCAGTACCTGGCATAGTGTAAGACATATAATGGGCACTCAACAAAATCTGCATAAAAGGAAGTTGGAATTCTCTTTCTGCCCAGGGTGTCTTAGCCAGAGCAGCCAAATAGAACAGATGAGTGTTCACTTTCTGGACTATAGGAACACCAGATAGCAGGATTCCCTTTGACAATTGTCAATAATTCAGCCTTAACAGCTTTGATAAAGAAAGTTCTTAGGAAAGAGTCTTTATCACTGGCAAAGCTGAGGGAGAAGGGAAGAAGCAAAAGATATATTGAACAACAAATTTGACCTAATTGACATTTATAAAACACTCCACCCAACAACAATAGAATACACATGTTTTTAATACACAGAGAACCTTCATTAAGTTCTGGGCCATAAAACAAGGAATTGAAGGCAGTTTTCTAAAAAGTAAAGTGTATACATACCACATCATCCAGCTATTCCACTCCTAGGTATTTCTCTAAGAAGAAAGAAAATATATGTCATGCAAAGACTTTTTATAGCTATTTTATTTGTAAAAGCCAACATCACTTCAATGTTGATGGGACATTGAGGTTATTTCTAGTGAATGGATAAATGAACTATAACATCCATACAACAGAATCCTACTCAGTAATAAAATATAAGACTATTGATAAATGCAACAATGTGAATGAATCTCAGAATAATCAGACTAAAGGGAAAGAGGCCAGACAAAAAGAATGCATACTTTATGCTTCCATTTAGTATGTATGTTCTAAAGTTTTGTATAATCTGTAGTGACAGAAGGCATATCAGTGATTGCCAGGGCATGAGGATAGTAGGACAGGGTGGGAGGAAGATTAAAGGGGCATGAAAACTTTTGGAGGTGATGAATATGTTCAGTATCTTGATGGTTGTGTCAGTTTCACATGTTATGCATATGTCAAAATATATCAAATTATAAACAAGATATACAGTTTATTATATATCAATTATACTTCAATAAAGCTGTCTAAAATATGAATGAATAAGCAAATAATAAAATAAGATACAATACTGGGGCTATTTAACTCATTGTGTTTATTAAATAATCTATATGCAAGCGGCATGATATTTCACTGTGTATTGTGCTAGATCAATAAAAGAATCTCGTTTTGTGCTTCTTTACAACCAGAGACAATGGAAAGTGTTAGGATTCTAGAACATGTTCTCCCTATTTCTCACTGAGGAAACATCTTTCATATTTACACATTAACAATTGCGCATTGAATTTTTCTTCAGCAACATGATTTCTAATGAGGAGCTCAGTCATTTATCAGTCTGAGTAGAGAAGAGGAATAGAAAATGCAGGAATGAAGCTAAAGTCGTAAAAACAGAGTAGAATGGTGGTTACTAGGGGCTGGGGAGTGAGGGAAATGAGATGTCGGGTAATGGGTACAGACTTCCAGTTAGAAGTTAAATAAGTTTTGGGAATCTAATAAATAGCATTGTGATTATAGTTAACAGTACTGTATTATATACTTAAAAGTCGCTGAAAGTAGATATTAAATGTTCTCACTACAAAAAAAGAAATAGTAATTACGTGATGTGATGAAGGTATTAGTTAATGCTCTGATGGTAATCATTTTGCAATATATAATACCAAATCAACAGGTACATCTTACACAATGTCATATGTCAGTTATATGTTAGAGCTAGGGCAGGGTACTGACTAAAGCCACACAAAATACATTAAACTAAGTACAAAACAATGTGGTGGTATTGATAAGTCAGTGGTTACTCTTTGCCTGTTAATTCAAGACCAAATTCTTGAGCCAGTGACTTTTGATGTCCCCTGTGGTTTGATCCTCAGCTACCTGTTCAATTTGCGTCACCCATCTCCCAAAATACACTGTGCTATCCCCTTTTCATTGCCATCATTCATGTTTTTTTCTGCCTGTGACTTTTCCCCATCCTACATCATCTTTTATATCTATGTGGTAAAATCCTATCTATCCTTTAAGTTCCCATTCAGATGCTAACGTGTTTTCTCTGATCCTCTCATCTGGAAGTGTGTCATCCGTGTTCTGTGTTTTAGTAGACACTGTTCACACAGTTTGTACCGTGGGCCTTATAGGTATAAGTCAGTGAGGTCTGCCCTTTTGTTTTGGAATTGAGAAGGTACAGAGTTAAGCATTTTAGCTACTATTTAGATGTGTTTGAATTGTTCAGTAAACTTTCACATTTATTAAAATTACTGTAATGCTGATGAGGGAATCAATGAAAAGACAAGCAGAAGTAAACAAAATTTTTTTTAATTTCATTTTTGAACCACACACTGTTCATTTGATTAGAGCAAAGGAATGGTAGATTTACTGTCCTCATCCTCATGACATGTTTTTCTTAAGCTAAGAATTTGACTATCTAGATTGTCTTGTCTCACATTTTTTAGAACCAGGGCGTGTCTAGTTGGAAAAGAAGTCATTTTGTGAATTTAAATCAGCTAGAGGTTGTTCACTTTGAATAATCCACATAGAAGAATTGGCCTAATGGCATCTTAACATTAGAGTATTCATCATGTCATTGAAAGAACACGAATTAGGTAGGGTTTGTGGAATATTTGAAGAAATGCGTTTTTGAAATTTTAAGTGAGAGCTGTTCTCTGGATTCTACTCCTAAATATCACTTCTCATATTTATTTTCCAGGTCCGGACCCTATTCGTCAGTGGTCTCCCTCTGGATATCAAACCTCGGGAGCTCTATTTGCTATTCAGACCATTTAAGGTACCTGTTCTTTCAGAAATTGCCAAAGGAAACAAAAAGTGTATGTGTGAGCTTCATGGGAGCTCTTTGGAGGAAGAAATGAAATGTTTGAGAAAGTACCCTATAAAGTGACATTTTTAAATGATTAGTAATGGAGACTTAACAACTCAGTTGTAATGTACAGAAAAGACTGAAGCTGCCATTTGTCTACCCATCAGCTAATCTAGAGACTTCTCTTATTCATGTGAACATGTATCTGTTTCTGTTCTACATAGAGCAGCCTCCTCTGCCAATTGGAGGTATTCTTCTTAGTACAGGTCACCAAAAAATATTATGAATTACTGATTATGTATTTATATTTCAAATGTGATAATAAAGTCAAGTCCTATCCCTAGGAGATTCTTTCTTAGTTGAAATAGTTCTGTTAACACTATTCTTTGGAGACATGGTACATTAAATAGTCTTTTATGAATTAGACTAGGAACCTAACACCATTATTTTTTTTTCCATGGGAAAACAAGTCCTACATTTCAAATAAAGTAAAATAGTGGCATGAATTGAGTGGACTCTTTCCTGGTGCTTAGTGAAATATTTAATGGAGTGTGACTATCGAGATAAACCTACTTTAGGGATACTTAATGTTGCTGGGATTGAAGACTTAACAGGAAGTTGAACTAAAGCTGAAATAAGCATGGAGAAGAATCAAAGGTTAGCCTGTGGAGGATAGGAGAAGACTGAGACTGGGAAAATTGTGGGCTGGAGGCCTTGGCCCTCAAGGAGTAAACCTAAGTATGATAAATTTAGGAACTGTGTCTGAACTAGTCATCAAAGACATATCAGCAGTAATACCTGGCCAGGCCACACTTATGATTAGGCGATGGACCATTTTGATTTCTAGTTAAAGATTCATCCCCATTGAAGCAGGACCCCAGCCACAGAGGCAAGACAGGTTGAGAAAGAGGAGAGGGAATAGGATGTGACAGCTGAAAACAGCTAGGTTGGAAAGAAAGAAAGGGAGGATTGAGGGGGCAGCCAGTTAAAATCAGCAAAGATAAAACAGTCTAGCTTATGTGCCAAGAAGGCACCATGTAATAATGGATATAATTCCATTCTGACAGCCATCCCCTTAGTGCAATAAGAATGATGACAGTACAGAGGGAAACAGAAAGGTTAGGCATGAGGTTAGCTGAGAGGAAGTAGGAAAGAAAGAGATGGTGTTGTGGGGAGAGAGTGCCAACTTTATAAAGTTTATTTCCTGAGTTTTTTCTACAAAGTTGCAGTTTTTACTATTTCTTTTGTAGGATGAGGACTTTTTAAACTAATCGATCTTCTTAATTAATGTACAAAATATTGTGTGTGTATGTTTGTGTGTGTATAGATATTCGGCCATCAAGCCCCTTACATGAATTATTCAGTTCTCATCACAATCCTTTAAAGTGAGTTGGCCTTATTTTTTTAAATGAGGAAGATTTTGGAGCAGTTGAATAAATTTTGCTCAAGGTTTACACATAGAATAAATGGCAGAGTCAGGATTCAAACCCAAGCAATCTAGCTCTGCCATCCCTGTTCCGAAGTACTGTGTGATACTACTTTTCTTCTTATGACTTGAGAGCACAATATATCCCTACCAGTGGTGTTTTACTTGAGTGAAATATCCATTTGTCCTTTGCCACTGAGCCCTTCAGGGTGTTTAAACCTCCAGGTATTTTAGAGAAAGCACCTTGAAAAAGAAAGAGGCGGGGCTGTGAATCATGACCTCTTTGGCCAGAAGAGCTCAAGGCTGTTGAGGTAAAATGTTTACAGTAGCTAATTAGTTGCATAGTTCTCTGCTGGGAAGATAGGGGAATGAATCAATCCCAACATCCTGCCCAGAAATGCTGTGTTAAAGTCAGGACCCTGCTACATTCCTAACAACCCTCTTTTAATTAAAGTCCGAGGAGGTTGACCATAGTCTGCAAATCTGTCTCTGTACTGATATGTGTGGTGGTCAATCATGTCAAGTGGTGTTTTTCCCTGCTTGTGTAATCCATCAGTGCAAGCCATCAGCCATTGATTATTTTCAGAAATAAACACTTTGTTATCCTTATTCTGAGGAGCCAGGGAGGGATGAAGGAAGGAAGTAAAAAAGAGGGTTTCTATCTTCCTTTAGGATGAGCTGGAGTGAAAACCCAAAAGGGAATTTTTGCTTGTCTCAATCAGAATACCAGCATGAAAAGTGGCTGATTCAATATATAAGCAAAAGAACTCAACAAGATTTAGCATCATTACTTGCTTAACCTTTTCTGACAGTTTTGAAATTTTGATTAATAACTTCTATCTAGTGCATTCTTAATGTTTCGTTGTTGTCTTATAGCAATTACATAATCAAGTTTAACATACTCTGGCCTTCCTATCTTATTAAATTTACCCCCCTTCTCTCTCCTAGTTCTATAAAATAAAGAGATCTGCTGTTAGAGACACACTCATTTTCCTACCATTAAAAAAATAAGAAAAAAAAAAACATAAAAATGCATGAATTTCAGGGCTTGATTACTTTTAGGCCCCAAGAATGCAAACATAGGCATAGGTATGTGTGTGTGTGTGCATAATTTGCTTTTGTGGTTAACTTGAAAGGCATTTGTGAAAAGAGGTAGTCAATAGCCATAAAGAAATCATTTTTACTTGAGCAAGATGCTATAATTACTTTTTTTCTTAGTACTTTGTTTAGGTCTAAATTTGGTTCTTTGTTTTCAGGGCTACGAGGGTTCTCTTATAAAGCTCACATCTAAGCAGGTAAGAATTTTAAACTTGCATGTAAATGATCACTTCTACAATAAGTGCGAATTGACTTCAAGAATGTTACTGTGGTTCAACATTATTTCCATTAGGATTTTATTTTGGGTGATAAACACACAATAGAATATACAGTGTCAAATTATAATGTACACCTGAAAATTATATAATTGTATTAACCAATGTTACCCCAATAAACTTAATTTTTAAAAAGTTAAGAATAAATTAAATAAAAGAAAAAATAAAATAAAATTAAGGGTGAGACTGGTTAGGAATTAGCACAGAAAAATGATTTGTAATTCCATAGTCTCCAGCTAGGATTACTGGAACTACCCCCAAAGAAGGCAAACGTGATGCATCCAGCGTAGTTATCTATATATTCAAAATTAATTATTATCCAGATTCATTTTTATTCTCAATTCTATTTTTTTTAAATAAAGTTAAACAGGCAATCTTTCACAACTGGTGTATCTTGTGGTAAAGAATTATATTGTCTTTCAAACCCTTAATGGATGTGGTAATCAGTGGCCCTAACAGTTCCAGCAAGATTATTGAAAATTTTCAGCTATATTCTTTTTTCTAATGCTGACCAGTTGGCATCCTCACCTCCTACTCACTTTCCATTACTCAAAGAATTCCCTGTTTTATTGGGCATAAGCTATGTTACAAGCATCCTTCTGGACTGAAAAATATTGAATCTAAAAGGATTATGACCCCTCTCTCTTTAGTTAGAACAGTATGGCTTACATACCTAATTAAACACAAGCCTTTTTTATTTTATTTTATTTTTCATTAAGTTTATTGGGATAACATCGGTTAATACAATTATATAATTTTCAGGTGTACATTATCATTTGACATCTGTATATTCTATTGTGCGTTTACCACCCAAAGTCCAGTTTCCTTCAGCTGCCATATATTTGATCCCCTTTACTCACTTCACCCTCCCCCTACCCACCTCTATTTGACCCCCTTTAACCGTCTACCTACCCCCTCCTCCCCCACTCCCACTCCCACTAGTCTCTAGTCCATGAGTCTCTGTTTGTCCTGTTCATTTGTTGCTTTTAGGTTTATATCCCACATATAAGTGATATCATTAAACACAGGACTTTTAAAGGTACCCCTTGGGATTTGCGATGACTGTGTTCCTTTTGTAATTGTGATCATGCAACAAGAGTATAGGGCTTTTATCGTTGTGTCATTATAGTCCTTGCACTTACGGTGTACCAAAAGGTGATTTGGTTCTCTTCCCATTTTAAAAGATGAAGAAACTGAGATACAGTGAATTTGATTTAGGAAAGTAGAGCCTCTTGACCCAAGTTTTTCTCTATCCCCTTGTTCACTGCTGCTCACTTTTCAACTCCTTCTAGATTATTTTTATGATTCTCTGAATCTCCAGCTATGTCCTAGAAGAACCACCCTCACAATTCCTTTTATTTGTGTTAGAAATTTGTCTAAACCACTGAGTCAAGATTCTTCAAGACTGGTTTTCTTATTTCTACACCATTGCCCATGATCATTTCTTTATCTTAGCTCTTCAGTTCGATATCACCTTTGATCCAGAAAAATAGCTATCCCCTGATTATTTTTCCCTTCATATTTGTTTTTCTTTCTTCAGCCCGTAGGTTTTGTCAGTTTTGACAGTCGCTCAGAAGCAGAAGCTGCAAAGAATGCTTTGAATGTGAGTACTAATGATGTAATCATTGGGGGCTTCCTTATGAGGTGAGGAGAAGTGACAGAACCTCAAATGGAAGGAATATGTCTTCTCAATCTAACATCAATTTAATTAGCCCTCTAAAGAGATTTTTCCTAGAATTGTGGTCAGATGTACAAGCTATTAAATAACATTTTGCTCTTCTCTAGCTTTCACTATAATGCTCAAAATACCTGATGATGTGGGTCTCACAGCACAGTCATATCTCAGTGGTGGTACAGAGCTTAGTTTGGCCATCATTATACTCTTGATGGCTAAGGCTAAGCCAAGAGTAGATCAAAATCTTGATTTTCCTTATTTCATAAAGTTTTCATTTTATGTATGTGGCTTTTTGTTTTTTAAATGGGTCATAGTCTTTATTCTGATTGATAAAAAACATGCATATATGGTTTTCCCAAAGACATTCTGTACTATGATATAAAAGACATTCTGTACTGTGATATAATAAGTGATAGTAAACTATAATTGAATAGAGATAGCTGTATTTGGTTTGTAGGCATCTTGTCTGCCATATGTTGTGAGACTTTAACCAGCTTTACTTCAGTAAATGTTTTTCCCCTTTGATGTGTTGAGAAACAAAACAAGAGAATCAAGCTAAGAGAGGGTGGAAGGAAGCCGATTTAATTTAGTTCTAGATGCTGAGAGCTGATCTTCAGGTGAGGAGTCTCAGTGAAGAATCTGGCTCCATCCTGCTCCAGGTGTTTGGCCTAAGCAGCTGTGAATGAGGACTGAGTAATGCTGCCAAAAGTGTTTAGGGTGCTTATGGAAAGGCAGCTGGCCAATTGACTGGTTGCAATCTGAGTGTCATTGTGTAAGCTTCTGTGAACTTGTCACTGGCCTTTATGTTGCTTTAGAATCTATAGGTACCCCTGCCAGTTGCTCCTCTGAATGCCTGGATGCTAAGAGGGACCATGCCGAGGTGGGGCTATAGGAGACATTTGATGGCCTGATAACTTGGTGTCCAGGGAAAGGGCCTCCAAGGGATCTGTTTACTCAACATAATGGTGTTATTGTGACACAATCTTGAGAGTTTTGGGGGCTTTGAAAAAAAGTGCATACACTCTCAGAAGAAATGGTTTGATTGTTGTTGGTTTTTCATGAAAACATACAGGAAAGTCTTAGGAATCTAGGAACTCCAAAGAGCTCAATTTTTCTGGATTTGATAAATGACCTCCTGGTCAGAATAACTTCAGTCTGTTTCTCTTCCACAGAACAAAATACAAACCAGTTATTTATTGAGCACCAGTGGTACACACTTAAGCAAAACGTATAATCGAATGTTTTAATGTAAAAATTATTTTGTGATTTTTTGCATTACAAAGACACAACCAGAATTTTCTCAAAAAAAAAAAAATTGAAACTCAAAAATAAAACCATGATTTCTATTTAGGCAGTGTTTTTCATGAAGATTGGCATCTTTCTAAATGCAGAAATGTTCTGGGTCCTTCAAAGTCATGTTAAATGCAATTTTCACCAGGTTCTTTTCATTGTTCTTCTAAAGGAAGTAACAGCAGTTGAAGCTTGTTCACAGAATAGGCTCTTCATTGCTTTGTTTTATCTTTGCTGTGTGGATAAAGATGTCATGACCCTCTGTCTGAAGAACAGTAGGCTTTTATAGTGGCCTCTCTCATCTGAAGGCAACATTCCCTTATTGGCTAGGTTATTAAATGGTAATAGTCATAAGCTGTGTTTCCTTGCATGACAAGCAGATCATAGCAATATAATTTCAATTCTTCCTGGTGCCTGAGGGTTATATCATGATAAATATCAAGTATCAAGCATTGAGCCATGCTATAACATAGTGATATAGGTGTTTAAGCCCATCCCTATGCCAAATGCCCCCAGATGATTGTGCTTTTTTGACCTAAGGTCTGCCTGTGCTTAGCTCTTCCTTTTTTTCCACTGGCAGCATGCCTTCCTTTAGCAGCATTCTCTCCCTTAATCATTAATTCTCTTTATTGCTCATGTAATAATAACTGGGGAAGAACTCCAAGCAAAATAGAACTCCGAGCAGAGTTCTCCAAGCGAATTCTGTTCTGTGGAGCTAAAGGTAACTCTTAATGTTTACCTGTGGAGTACTGAACCTGAGCTTTCTTCTGCTCAGAGGCTGACTTTTGAGTATAGGGCTTTTATTGAGCTCCTGGTTGATCTCTTTCTCAATGTGTTTAACTTTTAAATATGAGGCATTAGAGGTCTTTGCACCTTAGAAACCATCCTATTGTTATAGTTCAGGGAACTGAGGCCTAGACAGGACAGATGGCTCAGTTCAGGAAGTGTAGGTTTAGAGCTACAAATAAAAGTAAGCCTCTTGCATCTTATTCCTGGTGGCAATGACAGCCTATTTAATTCACGATGTCCAGGACAAACAGCAATGATAAAGTTTGGTATGTGACCATTGAGCAAGGTTCCTTCTCTCTGCAGAAAAAAATGGGTCCTTTCAGGGTAATACTTAATCACGAAACTGACACATGTTCTGTATGACCCAACATATTATGTTCTTTTTCAGGGCCATCTTTTCTCATTTGTGAATTAAAAACATATGATGCTCATAACTATTACAAAATTTTCTCCTCGTGTCATTTGTTCAGGCTTCTCTTAAAAGCCTTTTCTCACATTCTTTTGGGGAAAGTTCCATGTTGTAATGTTTTGTTTGATTCTGCTATTGAGAAACTTAAACCTCAATTCAGTATGACTCTCAGTATAAAAGTTTCATGGTGTTATGAACCACTTCTCCATGTCTGGAACGTTTCTTCCTATTTCTCTGTCTTGGTTTCTATTTGTTTGAATTATTAGTATTAATAATTAGTCTTTTCCCGAAATGACTGTTTTTTAAATCCATTCATTTTCTTCCATTTTTGGATTATGCTTCAGTCAGTTTGATAACTTTATGGGAAAGCTTAGATTGAATTAAGTAGTATCATTGAACTTTCATCGGGGGTTACTCGTATCTTCTAAATATATATAGTGTATTTTGTTTTTATAGCAAAAACTCTCAAATTTAGCTAAAAATAACCCAAACCCAGACATCCTTTCAGGTTATCTATGTTCCCATTAGTCCATTTGATTAGAAACCCCATTTTTTCTTTAAACTGACAGCAAAATATCTGACCTATCCTTCACCCTCCACACACATTTGTAATTTCTGTACTGGCAGTTTTCCATTTTCCATGCTAATAGAAAGGGGAGCCTTTATAATTTGGGAATGTAAATCAAATACATTGATACTGAAAGTTCACCGGCTTAGTAAAAATTTGATTTGTGGAAATTTTAAGAATACAAGAAGCAGGGCAGATCTAAGGATAAAGACCCTGAGCAGAAATGGGAATAAGCCATCTCTGGCTGTTCCTACCAACTGCGAAAACCCCAATATTGCCATTGTTGCCTACCTGAAATTGTGTTTTAATGAGTGATTTGTAATTAATACTTCAGATCAACAGACTCGTCATGCTCCTTGCTTCTGTACATTTCCTTAATAGGCATTGTCTTAAAACTAGTGTTTGGAAATCACTCATCTAAAGTACTTTAAAAGGTCATGTGTGGACTTTCGAGCATACATGCCATTTTGTTTGATATTCCTCCTCCCCTAATTTTAAATAGCTGTTATTGGGGTAGGTTTTATCATAGTCTCTGTTATAAATTATTATGTTAGAGCAGAGATGTCTGATGTTATTAAATTCTGTAATACAAATTGCTTTCACAAATAAACATTGCTTAGGCTTGACTTTTAAACTAGACTCCTTGATCTAAGTGTTCTCTATTTATCCTTGCACCCTCAAGTCCACTAGGTTCTTTTTAAAATAAGCTGTATTAGATAAAACTCTGCACGTGATTTGCTTATTTAAAATGTACAATTCAGTGGTTTTGATGTTATTTTAATTGTGATAAAATATATATAACAAAATTTTCACTTTAATGATTTTTTAAAGTGTACCATTCAGCAGCATTAATTGCATTCACCATGTTGTGCAACCATCACCACAATTCCCCCAATTTTTCCATCACCCCAGAGACTATGTAACCTTTAAGCAGTACATCCTCTTTTTCCCTCCAGCCCCTAATAACCTCTAATCTATTTTCTGTCTCTATTAATAAGTGGCCTATTCTAGGTATTGGAATATTTGTCCTTTTGTGTCTAGCTTCTTTCACCTAGCATAATATTTTGAAGATTCACCCATACTGTAGCATGAATCAGAATATCTTTTTTTGGCTCAGTAAAATTCCACTGTATGGATATACCACATTTGATTCATCCATTCATCTGTTGATGGACACTTGCGTCGTTGCCACCTCTTGGCTATTGTGATTAATGCTTCATTGAACATTGGTGTACAAGTATTTATTTGAATAGGGACAGTTCCTTTTTAATTCCTTTAGATATATACTTAGGAGCGGAATTGCCAAGTCATATGGTAATTGTATTTTTAGATTTTTAGGAACCTCCAAACCTTTCCATAGTGGCTGCACCATTTTACATTCACACCAGCAATATTACGAGGTTCTAATTATTTTATATCCTCACCAGTAATTGTTGTTTTCTGTTTTGGGGGGGTTTGTTTTGTTTTGTTTTTAGCTATGACCAACCTAGTAGGTGTGAAGTAATCATTGGGTTCTTGATAAATGCTTTTTGACAGATTTCAGTCGTACAGTTGGGTTCTTTTGGATTCCCACCTGATTTAAAATGTTTCTTTTAACAGGGATTAGTAACATTCCTATGATGGTAGTTCTAATTAATGTAACTGTATTACCCTTAAATAGTTTACCTGTTAATAAAAGAAGGTTGGAGAAAACTCAACTCAACCATTGGATGATTCTTTTAAATACAAGACTTGCATGTTGTATATACAAGAATACAAAACATAAGACATGAAGGAAAGGTATTTTCTCAAGATCTACATAGATTTCAGAATAAAGAAATGAAAGCAGTTTGGTATTGAAGAAGGAAAAGTTGGCAGTTATTCAGACTTCCAGTGCAAAGATGCCTTAATAATAAATGGAAAATGAAGAGAAATTGAGGATATATAGTATTAAATTATTAATCTTTAAAGAAATTTATTGATTCAATAATGTGTGTGGCAAAAAGAGAATTTTTAGGAAAATCTTTTTAATTTGTAAGAAAGCATGTTGAAAAGGTATCTGATAGTGACACATGTTGAAAAAACAGCCGATATCAGGAAAACTTAGCTTTTTCCATAAATTCCTGGCAATGAAGGAAAAACTGCAGTTATTTATATCACAATAATTCCAGTCTTGTACATAATTTGTTTTGTTAAATAGCTTGACCTCTCCAACTACCAACTTTCTAAACAGTTGAGTATAATTCAATATTCCTATACCAGGTTCTCCATCTGTGAAATAGGAGTGTTATTATTCACTTCTGAAAGTGTTAAAGGAAAACCACCAAGCAAAAACACTTGCAAATGCTCTAAATATGAACCTATTCCATGAAAATACTTTCTTAGTCAAAAGATACAGCCATAAAGTGCTGGTACAAACTCTTGAGTACAGAGAGACATCAGGGCAGTTGAGACCGGCAGTGGCCACTCAGACGTTTGGCTTCGGTTTGACAGGAGTCTGGATGACAGTCACTGTTTCCTGTATCACAGGTTTTCCTGACAGGTTGTACAAGTTAGGACTTTTGATCTTAATATTTGTACAGCTTGTGAGTTAGGAGAAGTATTTCCACTAAACAAAACTTTTCACAAACACAAGCACCCAGATGGCCTATCTCAGCTCTCTTCTCACCAGGCACCATGTCAACATGTTTCTTATCAGTTTTAAAAATTTCTCCCTAAATGTCTCTTAGCCTGTTGCTCAAAGTGGTTGAAGAAACCTAATTAGTGTGATCCCAGCTGGGACTTTTGGATGGGAAATATGCAGAGCTGCCAAATGAGATCATGAGTTCGATCTAGTGTTTATCGTTAAATCTGTTTATGACTGCTTACTCTTGACTTGCAGTTTTAAGGCAGTCGTTTGACATCACTGGGTTGGGGACTGTGCCTGTGCCAATACAGAGCTGCCATGATGCAGGGTTGTTGGACTCTCTCAACGACTGCATCTACTTGACAAACAGCTCAATTCAGCTAGCCCCCTTGAAAAGTCTGAAATAGGCTTTTTCTCTCTTTTTTTCTCTGCTCTCCTTATGTCTTGCATTTTTGGATTGTTATAAAACCTCCCTAGGGATGGTGCAGCACGTAATTTAAAAGTTGTTCTGAAAAAAAAAAAAATAAAGGTGAATGTGAGGAATTTGCTCAATTCCCAATTAGAGTCTTTGCCTGAAGAAAAGTAGGTTATTTAAGTTTATTAAGCATTCACATAGAAAACTAACTGTAAGATACAATGCTAGTAAAAGAAATCCTAAAGAAGTTTGGAAAAGGAAAAGTAGCCAGAAGTGTTAGCATCATCCTTTCCCAAAGGAAATGAGCAGGAAGAACCATGGATTCTCACACAGAAACCAGTGTATAGTAAGTCCAGTGACAAGTATATGTGGAAGTGAAATAGTTCATCAGATATTACATGGCTATGTGAAACTGCCCTCAGACTTTGCATTGTGTACTTTTTTTTGGAGGATCTACTTGTTTAAACTTATCTAGATTTCCATTTAAAACTGCCAAATCATTGACCTTGCCCTTTCTCCATGGTTCCTTAGGTATTTCAGAAATGCTGAGAATCTATTTGCCCTTAATGTAAGTGAAAGTTGAAAATGTGTAATATGTGTTTGTGGAACATGAAGTGCAAAGAATGACTTATTAGTTGGGATTCCTTTTGCTAAGAATTCAAGCCAGTTTTTTAAAGCCAAAGTTCACCACTCTCTAGGCCATCCACATTACCGATTGTTCTGCAGTGCAGCACATTTTGGCTCCTTAAAATCACTTTGTTGTAAAATCACTCTTTTAGTTTTTAGTGAATGATCATACCAGAGCTCCCTCCAGCATGGGCTTAGGGTTTCTGATAAACTGCATGGATTTAAACTTTTGATCCACAGAGCTGAAACTCTGCCTTACTCTGTAGCTAGAATGAATTAGAACATTTTAAAGTATTGGAGATGTGGGGTGGGACTTAACCCCCTTAAAAGTGGAATAGGATATTTTGAGAAGACGTGTCAATTATTGTGCTCTTATTTTCTTACAAGTATACACAGTATGAGGTATTTTCCTTCTTTATAGTTAAATGTATACTTTTTTTGTTTTAATAGACATTTAATAAATATTACGTGGAAACGTTTTAAAATTTTTAGATAGTCAAGGATTTTTTAATGTGTAAAAATAAGTAGGGGAGAAGAAACCATAAATATGCTTCTAGAATATAAAAAATATATATACTGCATTGTATATATAGGAAAAGGAGGAATACAAAATAAAACAATTCTAGTAAACATGATTTGAGTAATCTAGAATCTTAAAAATAATAAAAACCCATCTTAAAATCGCATATTTATAGAAAAAGTAACCCATGAAATATTTTTACGACTAAAATTCCTCTTCTAAAAATGTAGTGGTAAGATTCAATAGGGAATATTTTGAAAGATTAAGTGATATTTTGAGTAACCTGGATAGTGCATAAGAAGGTATAAGTTTTGTTTTTAGCCCTTGTGGGGCAAGTTAATTTTAAAGATTAATGTTTTAAAATTAAGAGGGCCACATAATTTCCCCAGAAAATGTAGTTGGGTGGAAAATTCCTGGTGAAAATTGGTAACCAGTGGTTCTATTATATTGAATATTGAATCATTTTAATCAATTTTGTCTTTTATTTGCCTTACACTCAAAAGGACATCCCTCAAAAGTAACTAAATGAATAAATACACAGAATTTAAAGAATAAATTTGGAAATATGAGAAATGAAAACAAGTTTAGAAAAAGGCACTCACATCATGTTCTCAAGCAGAAAGTTAAAGTATAAAATTTTCTACACTTTCAAATGAAAATTAGAATTTACACAATATTACAATATAATTTTTATAGAATTTTGGTATTCAGTTAGAAGGCCAAATGTAATATGCAAATAAGGGAACATTGAATAGAGGCAGAAATGACTATTCAAGGTTACAGATCTTAGATGCACTTCAAAGACAAAAGCAAACAACCAGGTTATGAAAGGGAATCTGGCTGTTTGCATATCTTAGAATGCTCAATAAATGAGTGACAAAATTAATGGAGAAAAGGCTTTTAGGCTTAAGAATGTCCTAGGTAGCTAGTAGAAAGATGTTGATTTTCCTAATGCTTCACTGTCTCTTCCTGGTTTATCTATATTGCTGTTCACCAAGTTCTAAAAACATACTTTAAACAGTCCTAAAAATTAATTTTAATTCACTAGTGTTAAAAATAGATTGTCTTTGATGTATTGGAGTGGTTTTGTGTTTTTGCACATAACATTAAATGTTGTCGGTATGTTTGTACCTGTGAAAAGGTACTAAATCTCTAAATGGAGGCTAAGGGGAGAGCAAGGAAAACGTCTTCTTGATAACTAATTATCAGGCCTGAGAGGGCTTCCTAGTCAAAGGCAATGTATTAAAGGTGTTAGAGTCAGGCCGACCAGGTTCAGATCTGCCACTTACTGATTTGAGGCTCTTCTCTGAGCCTCAGTTTTCCTGCTACTGATAATATCTATTTCAAAGGGTAAGAGGATCAAATTAATGAGATAGGTATTTTTAAAGCTATTAACACTTAATAAATGGTAAAAATTCTTATATTTGATGATGATGACTTTCACAAAGGACTGTTTTTTATTCCTAAGTCCCCTTTCCCAGATTGATTATATATATATATACACACACACATATACATACATACATATATGTAATATAAAAATACATATAAATGAATATATGGAATCCCAAATTCCACTGGGTTCAGAGTACTTCTGAATGTTGATTTATATGAACATTGATTTATATTATGATTAATAGTAAAGTGATTCATTGGTCCTTCCTTGGAGCTTTTTGGGGCAACAAAGTTATAAATGTCCTTGATATTCTCAAGCCTTCAAAATATTGTAAGCCCAACAAACACCTGCATCTCCGTTTTATTCTATCAAGTTAATCAGGCACGTATCTTTCTCCATTTCAGGTTCCGATTCAATCTATTTAAAACCAAAAAAGCCTGTATCCATTCTATATAAACTATTATATTTATCAGCCAGTGAGATTCTTTAGGATTTATTGTCTAGACAAGCCTTTTTGTAGAGAGGGGGAAATTCGGCCTCAGCCTTGTCAGATCGCCAGTAAGTGGCCTAGAGGGGATGCATTAGAGTGGAACAAGAGTGCCGATTTAAGTTGCTCAGAGGTGAGATCCATTTTGACTCACTTTATTTTGGCTTTTTTGTGAAGCACAGGAAGTACTTTGTAGTGAACTTCCGAAGTTTAGACTTCACTGTTTACATTCTTTTCAATTAACTTGTGCCTAAGCCCCAAATTCTTATTTGGAAAGAGGTTGCAAGCCATTTGATGGTCTGTGCTAGAGTTTTTAAAAAAAACAGATCTTTCCTTATTTCTGTATTTTTACAGCATTCATCAGAGAACAGATTTCCCACCCATGGGCTGATTTATCTGTAGTGATGTTAATAAATGACTATGACTTTGAGGACCAAATTAATATTTTATTGGTGTACATGGCTCTCATTTTTATACCCAGTAAAACTGAAGACATAAAGCTGTTGATGTATAAAAATATTTTTAATTTTTTAAATGTAATGTAACCTTTTTAAAGAATTGCCATTATCCTGTTATGCCCATTAAAAATCAATAACTAAAATGGACATGTTTTTCACTTCCTCTTGGTAATTAAAGACTAACTTTAATATTAAGTAAGATTTAATGTTAAGATTACCTAAACCTGGTCATGCACACACAAGTGTGGGAGTTTCCACTGGATTCTGTTGAGAGGGGGTATGTTTGATGCTAGAGAATTCGAAAGCAGAAACAGGGCTGTAAAAATATACTCGGAGGCTTATTGTGGGCTCTGTCTGATCTTTAAATGGAAGTCTTTTCAAAATGGTTTTGGAAAGTTTAGGCAACTGTCTTTATTCAATTGTAGAGACTGTTTATATCAGCACTGTTTTTTTCTCGCCTACCTACCCGCATCTCTTCTACACCAGCCATTAGTAAAGACTCAAAGTAAACTATGCAAAATTATCCTTAAATCATTTACAAAAAGTTAAGACGGGTCCTGAAATGACCTAACAAACATTAAAAGAAAGGTGTGTTAAATGCATTTTCTTATCCTGCCCACCTAACAAGTAGGACTTTTTTACATAGATACAGAAATACTTGTTTTATGATTCTGAGACTTTATATTGCACAGTGTTAATCATTCAGCATACCTCAGAGTTCATAAAGCATTTACACACATAACACACTATACACACAACACACACATTTATTGTCTTATTTTGTCTGGCATGTGCCTAATATGTGTTGGATACAGAAGCAGGTCAGTCTCCTATTTTCAGTAATTAGAAGTTTTTTAACATGTAATTATGTATATAGTCTTTTCCTTAAGGTGCCAACACCATAACACCAGTAACGCTTTTATCTCTAAAGGATTTGTACAGTCATCTGTGAATGAGCTATTGAATATGTAATTAGTATCTAGAAACTCATTCCTTCCCCATTTAATATTGTTTTGTACTTTGCACAAGCCAATGAGCACATGGGTGGCCTTTATGAATAAAAGTTATTTTTGTAGTTGTGATTAATAATTAACACCTTTTTTACCAGGTATATTATGTGACCAAAGGTGTGTATTTTCTAGACTGGCCTAATTTAGTAATACAGACTATGGCTAAGAATAGGATTGGGATTTCTTTTGTTTCATTATTTAGTTTTCTTTTTTCCTCAGTGCCAATCTAGCTGATTTAAGCCAATGATCTGGACTTAATAGCTGAATCACATATCCTAGAAATTATTTACATGTTTACATTGACAGAGCATGGTTTATATCCTACATTTCTTTAGGTTATCATTTTAATCTCCGAATTTTTTCCTGTGGAGCCGTAAGGCTTTGAACAACTACAGGGAAGTACCTGGTTGTGTCAGAACCTCTTTGTTGATGTCCCCCAAAAAAGTGAATTTAGCCACCAAAATTCCGAGGTTACTCTCTTGTCCGGTGGAGTGACAGACATCAGCATAGAAAGTCATGGGTCAATATTAAGCAGATGTAGACCATCAAAACTTGTTTTATAGTTTTATTCCCTATCACCCAAAGATCTTCTCAAGGTCAAAAACTGAACTAAAAACCATTGCCTAGGAACTACTTCCTTTTAAGCTTTGATGAGGAGTGTCATTCGTTTGAGTGCCTTTATTCAGCAGGTAGCAAGAGTGAAAGGTGGTCATACAGCTGCTCCCTTTTTCTCCCTGAAAAAAAAGGGGGTGGGGTACTTATGGGTACATTCACTGTCCAACAATGAGACACGAGAGAAGGCATGAGGAAACAATGAAAGGGATTGCTGGTGGCACCAGCCACATTTGGTATTTGTGTGTTTAGGATTCCAAGAGATGACTTTGTCCCTACCAGAACAGTTGACCCCTGTTTACCTTCTAAGAATCCAGAGTGAAATGTTAATGTCAGGATTCCTGAACGAAAGAATGCCTTCTGCACTTCGGCCTGTTTCTTTCCACGTAATATCTGTTTCAAAGCATCACTGTAAAATATTGCTTTAATGGGTAACTGACCATGCTTGAAGTGGAGTCAGCCCCTTCCTTACATTGTCAGGACCCAGGTCTTTCAATTATCCTTTTCAGGACAGTTTGAGAACATAATGGCAGAAGTTCAAATAATCATGCCCTCTCAACCCTTTGGAAAATAAACTCTGTTTGACTCCGATTCTGTTGACATGTTAAGGATTGAGTTTATAGCTTCTTCAAAGCTCCTGTCAAGACTTTATAGTCATCCAATACAGAGCAGATTCTCCTAGGGCATGGTTAGGTATACAGGGGGTGGCTGGCTAACAAAAAGTATGCTTTAGAGGAAAAGAAATTTAGCTGGGGTGGACGGTCAAGTCAAATGGAGACCCAGATACCTCTGAAGTACTTCTCCCTAATTCTCTTATAAAAGTGGATCCAGTCTCCGCAGTTACCAAGCCAATCTTCCTAAAAGCTACTCAGACTGTGCAAATAAATCAACAGAAGTGGGCGATAGAAGCAGGACACGCACCACCTCCCTGTGGGGGAAATGAAACCAAGTAGAATGAAAGAAGTCTCAAACTACCAATACCAGCTTGGACAGAAGCTCGGGTATCCTGATTAAGAACTCTAGGTGGGAGAGTCTCAGAGCCGAGTATGAATCTCATCCTTCTCTTTTACAAGTGATAGCATCTTTTCAGAAAGTCCAAAGGAGAAGAAACCCCTATCAGTTCATGTGTAGCAAGCAGCTCCTTCGCTGATGAGCACTGGACCACAAGAGTGTTTATCATATGCCAGACATTAATCTATCATTGACAAGAGCTCATTTTTTCTTAGAATCACCGCTGTGAGGTATGGACTGTTATCATTTCCAGTTTATGACTGAGGATGTTGAAGCACGGAAAGGTTAAACAAGACACTCAAGATCAACAGTGGAGGTAGATTTCAATGCAGGCAGTCAGACTCCAAAGCCCACTTGTAATTGTCACAATTTAAACCTCATTTGTAGGGAGGTTCCACCCAAAATTGGTTGTGACCTTGAGTTGAGGTCCTTTGAAATTGTCATTATAATTAACCACAGCTGATGATACTACTGGAGAACCAGTTTTCCTATTGCCTTCACCAATAAGTGGAAGAGAGTCCACCAAGACCATCTCCTGGTTGCAGTTCTAAGCCTTCTTTGGGAGACAGAAATGAGTTTTTCCTCACTTTGTTGTTGCAGATACATCTTTATCTTTCCCACTTTGAAGGTTTCACCATAGAAATCTGGCTTAGTGGTAAGAGAGTGTGAATTTAAGTGGTAAAGCTTGTTCACACAAAATGAAGCCAAGGATAAACTGTTTTAGTAAGTGGCCTAGTCACTAGGAAATATTATTAAAATCTTTTTATTCCAGACCCAAGATGTCTAGTGAGGGATGATAATGGATTTTTCTATTGTGACTGAGCTTATTCTATTATACTTAAAGATCTGAGCTTGTTACAAAATGTTATCAGAGGAGAAATTGCACAGGCTTGAAATCAAGGATAAACCTCTAGAGACATTCTAGTGTTAGACATGGATGCATATTCTTGTCTGTCACATTTTTTTTCCTGTTTCCTTCCAAAACAGGAAAAAAATTCATTGTATTTTTTGGAACATCTAGTTTAGAAACAAAATTATACTTTTTTTTTTTAATTCAAGGGGTTAAAAACAAGACAGGGATACAAGACATCTAGAAACCTAATGCCTACTAGAAGACTGTTAAATTAGGCAATAGACCAATAAATTGTACATGGACTCATAGCCCAGCTTCAACCCATATGACCACATATACCTAGAGAGAGCTTTTGGAAAGGAGTATCTTTCTTAAAGTATAATCTAGATCTATTACTAATGGGGAGGGACATATTCTTTTCAAATGACTCCTCAGGCAAGGAAGACAATGAGTAGTAAATTATCCTAAGGTAAATCCAGGGCAATACTTTGAGGTAGTTGGATTAAGAAAAAGAACAAAGTGTAATTGGTCTGATAGTTTCTTAATGGGCTATGACCCAGCAGCACAGGCCGCTGTATTAATAGTCCTGATGTTTCTGCAAGTAATGCCCTTATTTAGGAAAAGTATGAAATACGGTTTACATCTGCCAGATTCCTCTCACTTGTTCGTTCCCTGTTGGAACCCACATCTACCTAAATTTCAGCACAGTGGAAACTGAACAACAACCTCCATTATTATCTGAAAATAATGTAGTCATTGTAAAATAATGAACTTTACAGAACCGCAGTACACACACACACACACACACACACACACACACACACACACACACACACACACACACACACACAAAATCACAGGAAACAGAAAACTGAATTCTGGATTCTCTCAGTTAACTGAATTTAGGTGAGTTACTTGACTTTTCTACGTCTTAATGTCTTTGTCTGTGTTGAGAGGCTGTTGACATTTTGGATGAGGCCATTCTTATATTGTATGGACTGTCCTGCTCGTTGTAGGACTTTAACATCCTGGCCTGTCCACTGAGTGCCATTATGGTCTTCAGTCGTGTAACAGTCCAGAAACATCCTCACACATATTTCCATATGTCCCTAAGGATGGGGGCGGAGCCAGGGGAGCATGGTAGGGGGCAGTAAGGAGAATACCTGTGGTTGAAAACTTCTAGGTTAGAGGTCCCAAAAATTCAGAGCTAAAATTCTGTGAATTTCATGCTTTATGTAGATAATGCTGTACTACTTAGCATCAAAAAACCTGACCCAGTTCTCTACCAGTCCCTCGCTTCTGTCATCTTCACTCGCAGATAGTTTTTATTTTTTTTATGTTTGTGCATCACAGGCTTTCACCTGTGATACTATGACCTGTTTACAAATGGTAGAAGATTTCTACTTATTCATTTTTAGAAATAGTATTGAGTTGGGAGGAATTTTTGAAATTGTAGAATCGACTCCCCTGCAATTTATTTTCCTCCAGTCAACGTCTCTATTTACATGTATAACATGCAACCCTTCCTTTCACTTCCTTCCATACTGTTGTCTCCGAATGAGCCGCATCCACTCCACTGTAACAGATTACCCAGTTTGAGTTTCTATATGGCATGCCATTGAGTCATTTTAAGGCTCCAACTGAATGTAACAATTGTTTTCAGACCCCTGGGGAAACCTGCATAAACCTTGCCTAGTGTCTGTTTCTAATCTGATTGAATGTTTTATGCTGCCAGTAGAAGAGAAAGCTGACAGTACTCAGAAAACTATAGTTCAGACCCCTGAGACCTCAGACTATCTCTAAAGTATGTATTTACCTACATAGTTTCTGAGGGGACTGACATATCTTTCAATAAGATTCAGAAAACAGTTTATAGTTCTAACTTGCGTTTTTAACTTCAGAAAAGTAAAATTCTTTCTATTTCATTTCTTTTTTTATGTCGAAAGATTCATGGCCTCCAGGTTATTTCCTTTCCTTGTGACCAAAATGCTTTTGAAAATAGAAGGCTTTTATTCTTAGCCCTCTTTACAAAGTGTTTTAAAATATAACAGCATTGAGAAATGCAAATCAAAACCACAATGAGATACCACTTTACACCTACTAAGATGGCTAAAATAAAAAAGACAGGCAATAACAAGTGTTGACAAGGATGTAAAAAAATGGGATTTTCTCCCCCTCATACATTGATGACAAGATTGAAATGATTATAACCACTTTGGAAAACAATTCTGCAGTTCTTCACAAAGTTAACATAGAGTTACCGTGTGATCCAGCAATTCCACTCCTGGAGAATTAAAAACACATGTCACAGCAAATGTTCACAGCAGCCAAAAAATGTGGAAATAACCCAATATACAGCAACTGATGAAATGATAAACAAAGTGTAGTATATTTGTACAGTGGTATGTTCAGCAAGAAAAAAAATGACATACTGCTACATGGTACAACATAAATGAACCTTGAAAATATTATCCTGAGAAAAAGAAGCCAGTCACAAAAGACCAGTATTGTATGATTGCACTTATGTGAAATATCCAGAATAAATGGGCAAATTCACAAAGATTGAAAGTAGATTAGCATCTGAGAGTGAGTGTAGAGGAAAGAGAGGGAGGAATGAGGAGCTACTGCTAATGAGTCCAGAATTTTTCTTAGGAGTAATGAAAATGTTCTAAAGCACAACTCTTCCTATATTAAAAATCACTGAATTATACACAAAAGGGTGAATTTTATGGTATGTGAATTATATTTCATAAACAGGTTATTAAAAATCTATGATATTCCAGTAACTTAAAATAAGAACATTGAATTTTCAGTTAAGTTAACATTAAATAAATAGGAACTTAAGTCATAAATAATATAGATTTCCGTGTTTGATCACTTAGCCAATCAAAGTCTCAAATATATTTTGCGGTTGAGCGAAAAATCTGTTGACTATACTATAATATAATTATACTGTAGTATAACCATAATTATACTGTAACCTCTGAATCTCTCACCCATATATCTTCCCCCACATGCTATTATGACTGGAGATCTTTTGAGTACAACTTGTATAAGAATAGATAATAAGAATCATTCTCTTATTTATTTACTTATTTACTAGTTTGTCCTATTATTTATTTATTGGATTGTTCTAGTCTGCAACAGAACTGATTTATCAGCTTGTTATTGTCAACTAGCAGAGGTAACTGGTGTTGGAGCATTTAGTTTCTTATGGAAGAAGCCAAGAGGTTACTGAGTAGTTTTTTACTAAAGCTAAACCAACACATGATCTCAATTTATTAGAATATAAATCATTTACAAAGCCTCCACACCATTAGCAGAGTGTGCCATTCTCTTAAGTTACTCCTGAGAATTAAATTAGTTCTTCTTTCCCCAAGGATACTGTTTTATATATCACAGTTTATAGAAACTAGCAGTGTTGGTTCAACTTTTCTGTTTAATGCTTGATAATTTTGATAATTTTGATAGAATGAAATCACTTTACCACGCACTCCACCCCCCCCCCAATTCCATTACACTATCTGATTTCCTTTGCCTCATAGGAAAATAATCACTACCTTTAAAAATAGAAATAAAAACATAAATTATGACTCAGGCTAGGTCAGTGATAAGAAAGGCCAGCAGTGAGCACCAGGCAGATCAGCTACCACCTGGTGGAGCTCTGACTACTGGAGGTTCTAACAGCAGGTTATGAAGCAGCCCTGGAGATTAACTGGGGTCTGTGCTTGGACAAACCTTGAAAAAGTATGTCAGAACCCCTATCCTCAGAAGACCTGGGGTTTAGTACCAGAAACCAACCTAAGGAGGATGGTGTGAAGCAGGAGGGAAAACAAGATCCAGGTATAGATGTTAGATTACAAGGTCAGAAAGGGGTCAGTACTAAGTTTGACCTTGACTTGAGCTCCCTTCTTAAGGTTTCTATTTCCTGAACATAAGATGGAGGTTTCATTGACCTCATCTGTAAAGGTTAGAAGATCCTCAAGGCTAAAGAAGAACTAAGCCAATTGTTACGAAAGAAAATGTATTTTAATATACTGAGATTTTATTGTATATATAGCTTTTGGTAACAAATTCTCATTCTGTATTAGAAAGTCAATGAATTAGTTAATATCTGTAACTTAAAGAGCATTTATTTCTCCCCTTCAGCATAGACACCTGCCTGGGTAGGGTTTTCTCGATACCTCCACATTTCTTAAAGCAGAATTGGGTTTTCATTTGGAGATAGGCATGGAGAAGGGAACAGTAAGCTTCTAGAACTCAGTCTGGAAACTCAGCATATTAAGTTGAATCTTTTGAAGTTGCCGCTACTATACTATCTTTATTCTATCGATCAAAAAGTAGTTTATCTGGTTTGATAGGTTTGCCTCAGATCCACTGGATTACTGTATCAGGATGGGGTGTATGTGAAATAAATGCCAGGAGATTCTGATAGGAAATGCCCTTCACTCTAAAAAAAAAAAAGTGGGAGACTTTTAGCTGTCTCCAAGGGGACAGCAGAGTCCACTGCTAGTAGAATGAGTGGTAGGGGTGGTCTGTTATTTTCCAGTAGAGTTTCATGTGGTTAATCCAAATGAAATAGTATTCTTAAACATTTGAATTTTCTCATATTGTGACTTCGTAAAGGTTTTTGGTTCAAGACTCACCAAGAGAAGCCAAGCATCAAGCACAGCTCAGCCTTAAGAATGCCCCACTCCCTCCTGGTTCAGGCCACAAACTTAATTGTCTGTTTGTAGTAGTATTTATTTATCACAGCAATTTTAGCTTATTATCTAAATAATTTTAGCTCATTATTTGCCCCCACCTCATTTTTAAAACATTTCAATTAGAAGTTGAAAATTAAACAAAAAAAACCTATAGGCAACATTAAAAATCTTTGGTTATTTAGAATCTTCTTTCAAAAGGTGCAGTAAGTCACAGCAAGTGTGTGTGTGGCAGGGAAGGAGCTGTTAAAATTCTGGATACTCAGCTTTTTAGCCAACATACATAAAGTTATTCATAAATGGGTAAAAAAAAGGTAAAATGGATTGATGAATTAACTTTAATTTTTTAAATGATATAATGATTTATACCTGATAAAAATATATAGCTTGAGAGAAAATAGAAACAAGGATGGGGAGAGACCCCAAACTGAGTACAAACAGAAAGAAATGGATCTAACTATATTTCAAATGAATAACACAATCACACTGAAGGTGGGGGAATAAGGAGAACTAACCCAAATAATTCTTGAATTTACATATTGGCTATATACTTTTAGGCGAAAGACAAAAATAACTAAATAATTATTGAATTGTAGTTAATAAGTTCGTTCTTTATGTTGACTATACATTTACCTATTTGTTCAATATAGGAATGCATACTAAGAATGCATTCATGAGAGCTAAAATTCAGAGAAGGCATTACAAATACAGAAATGGAAGGCTAGACTTAACCCAATCATGTTGGATCAAAATTGGAGCTATCAGTACAGACTTGTGTTTTTAATATGTCTAAATAGATGTGGGTGTGAAAGTGTGTGCGTGCGCACATGTGTGTACATAAAAATTTGGGGAAATTTGAACACCAAAACAATTATAGTAATAAATCCGAGAATAAAATAAGCTATGAACTAGTACTGATGTTTGAGTGAATGAACAAAATAATGACTAAATACTAAATCAGGCTTAAGGGTACACTTTTCCTTGGAGTAGAAAACAAATACAGGCGGAATGATGGGATTAATAAATCACCATCTGGCAACCACAATAGTAATGATTGCTTCAAGTAAGAATCCTCAATAGATGCTAAAAATATCGAGTGGAAGTTTAAAGAGAACCAAGATATTTGTATAGTCTCAAAGTATCTCCCTATGAGGCATTTATGCATTAAAAAGGGGAAAAGATAGTAACTTTACCGTGACACATTTGGCAAACGATCAAAGTTATTATCACCAGTAATTGGGACAAAAATAACATCATGTGCCTCCTGATATGCACTAAGAATGACACAAGTCTCTTCTGTGATATTCTTGCCAAAAATGTATAACCTGGATCTATCTAATCAAGAAATAAATCAGATAAACCCAAATTGAGGGTCGTTCTACAAAATAAATAGCCTATAGTCTTTAAAAATGTCAAGGTCATAAAAGACAAAGACTGGGGAAAATATTTTAGGAGACTAAAGAGATGACAGCTGAATGCTATGTATGATTTTGGATTAGATCTTGAATCAGGAAAATGAGGTGTCCTTGTTTTTAGGTAATGAAACTGTAAACGGTAAATGGGCATCATACTTTCACATTACTGTTAAACCATTCAGGGAGTTGGGGGAAAGATTTGGGTGGGAAATCTGGGCAAAGGTTATACAGGAACTCTTTGTACTATGTCTTCGATTTTTCTATAAATCTGAAATTATTTCAAAATAAAGTATTTTTTTCAAAACGTAACAGAAAACACCAACTTAGCTGGTCGAGCACTCCGTGTCAGGATGTCTACATGTATACTACTCTAGGTTCTGCTCTGACTCTGCTAGCAGTCCATAGGAAATCCCTTATTCCAGCTCCTTCCCTCTTTAAAAAAAAAAAAAAAATATATATATATATATATATATATATGTATCAGATTTTATAAATTGTAACTTTATAAATTATACATATTTGTAGTAAGTTCAAACAATTCAAAATTATATAGAATAGACGTCATCATGTCCTGTCTACCCCCTTTCCCAGCCCTGCCACCATCACCACCAAAGGTTCCTCTATTAACAGATTTGTTGTCATATTGTAAACATTTCTGAGCTTACACAGATAGGCTAATGTGTTCACATACATGCACATGTACAGAATCTCCCCTTCTCTCCTGCTCCCTCCAAGATTATTTAACATCATTCATTTTTTCCCTTAACATATTTCTGTGGGCATCATTCGCAGTAAATACATATAGCCTTGCTTTATTCTTTACTGTTTGTTCCTCTAATGAATGCATCTGTTGTCCCTAAAGCTAGTTATCAAGGACTGGTTGACTGACTTTAATGGTAGAACCATTCATAAGGACCCTGGGATACCTGGTAGCTGATGGAATTGAATGATGTACCAAATAAACAAGATTCCACCAGGCGTCAGGATAGCTCTGAAGACCTCAGTGACAGGAGTTTGGAGATGTTTTCTCTAGTGGGATATTATTAGGATGACTCAGCTCCAACTACCTCCGTTTTCTTTATCTTTATACTCAAGGTCGAAATCTTCAGAAGAAAAAACATATATGCTACTGGGCAGCATCTTTCCTTTAAATAATCAGCTACTGTCAGGGGAGTAAGAGCATAGAAGCCAGACATTGGCTTCTGGGTGATCTTCCCAAAGAAGGACCAACAGAGCAGCCATCCCAACCAACTTCTCTTTCCAGAGAGGCTCAAATTGCTTCCTGTCTGGTCTATTCCAGTCTCTCCATAAGTCTAGAAAATTCTCTTTTTAATCTTTTTATTTACAAATAGTTCTTAAGCTTCATTTACATGTAACAGAAACAGAAATAAAAAGAGGATTTTTAAAAAATTCCCTCAACAGAGTTCTGAATGCAATAATTGACTTTCTTTGAGTTAAGAGCATCGTAGTATATAAATGCAGAGTTTGAATTTTTTGTTGGTGTCTCTAATTGTTCTCTGTAGCTTTTGAGATTGAATTAGTAGGCCTTCTAGTGACCACATACCAGGCATCGCAAAGGTTGTTGAATAAAACTGTTCTTGTGGGTTGAGTCACCTGCAGTGAGGGGAAAGGTAAGGTACAGGATGAGGTTGGTGGAGAAGGGGAGATTTACTTGTGTGAGACCACAGAAGGTTCAGAAAGAGTACTAAAAGGTATATTTAGGAACTATGGCCCACGAAAGAAAACGGTGCTAGCATGGTGTCTTAGCTCAGGCTGCCATAACAAAATATCATAGACTGAATGGCTTAAATAACTGACATTTAATGCTTTCCATTTCGGAGACTAGAAAGTCCAAGATCAATTTGCCAACTGATTCAGTATCTGGCGAGGACCCTCTTCTGGGCTTACAGACAGCCACCTTCTCATTGAGTGCTTACATGGCCTTTCCTCGGTGCACACTTTTGGTGAGAGATCTCTGGTGTCTCTTCTTCCAAGGGCACTAATCTCATCATAGGGGGCACCTCATGACCTCATCTAAACTTAATTACCTCCTAAAGGCCCACCTCCAAGCCATCACATTGGGGTTTAACATGAAATATTCAGTCCATAACGCATAAGCGTATGGATTCAAAATTGCCCCAGTATATTCTTAAGTATACTAGACTACTTAGGATCCATTATTTGTCAACAATGTCTTTATCCTTGCCGAGTTGGCTCAGGAAGGGGGTTTAGCTTTTGTAGATCATGGCGAACCTCTGTTGCTTTGGTCACAGTGTTTTAGGCCATCTCGAAGAGACTGTTGGCTGTCCCTGTAGCCAGTTAGACTGAGTTGTTTCTAAATAACTGTTGATTCTCAAATTGATATCATACTGATAACATACTGCTTTCCGGTCACCCTGTAAACAAGACAACATTTACAGCTGGAAAAGTTTCTGTTCATTCTAGGAAGAGTTTTGGTTAATTATAGACAAGAGAGGAAAAAGTTGATTTTGAAAGGTACAAATTTCCCCCTTTCACTTGGCAGTAATTTTATCCTGACAGCATTTAAAGTGAATTCACTGTGGCCAGCGAGTAATTTTATTAGGTTTTAATTAAAAGCACAAGGTGTTTTTTTTCATGTCTCCTCTTTATCTATCTCCCTCTTTCTCCTCTTTTTCTTTTCTTCCTCTTCACTTCCACGTTCTCCCCCAACCACCACTGCCTTCTCTACATCATCCTTGAGCACTTAAATGCTTTGGGCTTGGCTAATCCCTGTGGATAGAAACGGAGCTGAGCAGGACATTGATTACCAAGTATGGTATTGCTGCTAAAGATGTCAGAGGAACGCGGCTCTTACTCTAAGCCTCCAGCCTCTGAATAAGCTGCCAAACAAGTTAGGTCATTTTAACTTCTGAGTTTTTTTTTTTTTTTTTTTTAAATAAAGAGTTGGAACTTTGATTTGGAACATGATGGTGGTGTTATTTTAGCTTACATGGGGAGGAAGGGTATGAAGAGAGGGGCAGGAAGTCGGAGAGACTCCCTTCAGCATGTGTTAAGACCTGAGCCACCAGCCCAGGTTGTATAAGGAGAGGCAAGTACATTGTGTGGAGTCTCAGTTGACCCTGCAATGCCAGTGAAAGAGCTGAGGCATAGATTCAGATGTGCAGCCTTATTGTCTGAGGCTAGACACTCCAGAGGACACTGATAGGTCCCAGGATGTTCTTCACATGTTACAATGGCCTGGGCCACAGTGGTCAGATATGTGGGTTCAGGTTTAGGAAAGTCACTTCTTCACAAAAAGCTTGGTGAAGTTTAGTGCCAGTGAGGACAACCTGAAACTGGTGGCGAGTTAACTGTGTGGCAGCTGAGGGTTTGTGGTATGAATATACAAGTCCTACCATCTACCATAGCATACCTTTAAATGACAGTCAGAGACTGTGCTTGCCTCTCAGCAAAGACCACAGCTCTTCAGGTCCATATTTGGAAATACTTATTCTGTTGTGACATTAGCTTTGGTACAGTAATATGTTCTTATGTGGGAGCGAATGTAAGCAAGTGCTTCAGAATGCTGCTTTGTTCTTTTTCTGTATGTTTTTGGCAAGATAATACTAAGGTTTCCCAAATTAAAACAAAACTGAGACTAAAGAATTTCTTATGTTTCATATAACTGGCAGCCCCTTTTCACTTTTTGTTGTTGGTTGGGACTACACAGGTAGATTCCTTTTCTTCCTGCCCACCCTTACCTGTTTGCCACCTTCAGTTGGTTTCTTCTCAGAGAATGGGCAAATCAGCTGATTAAAGAAATTCCATCCACTCCAGGATGTCTGTGGGTCAGAGCTGTGTGGCTTTTTGTCATACCTCCCTGGAGACCTTTTTTTCTACCCCTTCCCTACCTCGTTTTTCTTACTGCTGTTAACCATTTAGTCATAGGCTCTCCTCCCATTTTCAGTGCTAAGTCTGTGAAGCTCAGAGCAGTTCATCCTGGTCTGCAGAGTCAGAGATTCTTAGTTTCTTGTGGAAATTGCTCTTGCTTTTCTTCAAGCTGATTAAGAAGTGGGGCTTGGGGCCCACAGGCCCACCCGTATTTTTAGGATACTCATTTTCAGAACTTCACCCCTTTTCCAGAACATGTCATACAGACAAACATGAACCCTAAGTCTGATCTGGATGCACATTTATGTGCTACATACTGGGATATCTTTCTGTTATGATTGTTTGGGTCCAGAATCCATGTTATCGAACGTAGATATCATGAGAGGGTTTGTCATGCTTAACAATGGAGGCATTCTCGAATGATGAGAGAGTTTCAAAATAGACTTATCTTACCCTAAATCTTGTATTTTAAAGTGTTCATATTTATTTCGTTGACTATGTCTTGTTTTAAGTAAATTACAGTAATAGGGTCAAGTATAATTGAAATTACTATCCTCTCTTTGGCCCATATAATCTGTCCCTCTATCCACATAACTAATAAGCCAGCTATAATCGAAATCAGAACTTAACCATATCAAGACATTCAGATTTTATATAAATTTATAAACTAACTGGAATTAAATGGTACTAGTTATATTGAAATTTTAAAACTGTTCAGTTCCCGTCTTCTTAGTAACTCAGTACAGGTATCACTTATGGAAGCTCTCCAGATAGAAAGCGATGAGAATGCTTCCCCTCTGTAGATGGTAAAACCAAGGCACTGAAGAATTGCAGTGTGTTAAGTCCGTGTGGGGGCACTGATCAAGCCTAGGCCTTTTGAGATTTCAGGTGTTAGACTTTCTAGTATTATATGGGGCTTTACATTTATTCTTCTTATTGGTAACCATTAACTGAGTTTTTTAACTATGCTAGGAATTTGCTGGTCCAAATTTAAAACTTGCAGGTTTTTGTCCATGAAGAAAAGTTGGGAAGCCATGTAACTAAAGATTAAGTAAACTAAATCTCCCCAGCTTTCTAGACATGTTGTGTTATAGATTTTCATGTATTCTGTGTAAATAGTGAGAACAAGAGCTCTTGCTGACTTTTTTTTTTTTTTTTTTAATAGGCCAGGGTTTACTGGTTTGTTTATTTTGTCACCATTCCGGTCTGACTCTAAGGAAATGAAAACATCTTCCATTTGTTCTTTATTTCCAAAGGGCATCCGCTTCGATCCTGAAATTCCGCAAACACTACGACTAGAGTTTGCTAAGGCAAACACGAAGATGGCCAAGAACAAACTAGTAGGGACTCCAAACCCCAGTACTCCTCTGCCCAACACTGTACCTCAGTTCATTGCCAGAGAGCCATGTAAGTTGATCTACTTTTCATTTTTAAGAAGAAAAATGAATAACAGAATTGTTCATGTGTTGCATGTGAGATTATACCACAGGACATAGTGCTGGCTGAGTGTCATTTTCCATTTTTGTGAAGAGGCTGCCTATTCTTGTCTGAACTCCAAATACAGCAATCTTATTTATGATTGGCTGTCCTGAGGATGGTTCAGCTTGATGAGAACTATAACTACAAAACTTGTTTGATGTACTATAGATTTCCCTAATGTGATCTTGACCTGATTGTGAGGATGCCCTGTTCACTTTGGAGCATAAACCGTTTTTTGTTTCCTCATCCTTGGACATGAGAGCTGGTTCTCAGCATTCACTCTACTTCATTTGTTGAAGAACATAAGTTCTATGGCTTTGGAAAAATAAGGTATTAAAAGTGAAAGAACCAGATATTAAGAAGCTTGTTCTATGTTTGAGAACAGTTTAGCCATAAATCTAGGGGCGGGGGAATTAAACACAAAGAATTTATATATTGGAACAATCAGTTCCAGCAAACTAATACCAGTAAAGCTTTAAGGAAATTTGGGACTTTTTGTTTTAAACTAATTGGGTAAGGACACTAATTGCTAAACAAGTCTTTTACCCCACCTCCTGAGCTTATTCCCTTAAATGTCAAGGCTACAATTTTTGCCTTTGATTGAATAACTTGAAAAGGTTGTCTTAATTTTCTTTCTCAAGCTCAATCAGCAGCAGAAGTGAGGCGTGAGATAAGCCTTAACTTTCTCTTTCATTGCAGAGCCATGTGTGATTTAATGTGGCAGGGCATTCAAGGAGTCCCAAGTGACTTGCCGTTATTTGGAATATTTCTGTCCTGTCGTTCTTGATCTTCTTTCCAAAACACATGATCTTCTTCTTCTTCCTGCTTTCTCTGACAATAATTTCAACTTTTCTTATTGAAATTGAAGGTCACATGGGTTTCTCCCCTCCTGCCCCATCATATGCTTGTCAAATTTAATCAGGTTATTGTGGAAGTAATAGTCGTTCTGTAGGTCACTCTTGAGAAAGCTGCTGCTTGTTGGTGGAAACAAATAGATAAAAGAGTTTCTCTCCCAGTGTGTTCTAAAATTTTTCTATGAAGCCACAAAGTCATAAGAAAGAAAACCTTTTTGTTCTTCCATGTCCTAGGGAAACTTTAAACCTTTGTTTATTTAGGAGGGAAATCTAAACGAAAGCTTCATCTTATGGTACAGTACAGGAGGACATATGGACATTTCTTACATAATTCCGTATCTCTACGGCATCTAGTTCAGTGCCTTACACATTGCATATATTTAATAAATATTTATTACAGTGATGATGAGTGGATAAATTAATATTTTAATTTAGCTATTTGCAGAACTATTCCGTTTGTATGCTGATTCATTTTTTTTCCTGAAATTTCTCTTTTGATTAAGGCATCAGAAAAAAGTATTTGTAGAAAAGAGAACCTAGAGTAACTTTTTACCTTCTTAATGAATTTGTCTTGCTTCAGACCTCAGAGTAGTTTGAAAAGATTGATTCATACAGGAATTGTAATGCCAGCAATATTTTATCCCTTTAATTCTTTATCGAATGCTTTTTCTGGTAGCTCAATTTTTTTTCTAAATCTACTGTAACAGCTCTGTGAAACAGGTAGCCAGGGAGTTGATAGCCAATTCACAGCAGGGTACACAAAAGCAACAGAGATGAACAGATTGAACATCCGTAGGTCACTAAAGTTACAGGAGAGCTTAGAGCAGAGTTTAGAACACAGCTCTGGCCAGCTCTGCCTACATCCCTTCCTTGTGTACAGAACAGCTCCGAAATGGTCAGATAGTTTCCATGACAGGGTCAAAACTTGCCTGGCAAAACAAACTTGAAGTTAAAAAAAAATCCAAACAGCAATGTATTCTTGAGAAAATAAAAGTTATCGCGGTTCCTCTTAATATAGCTCCGTTTTACGACATAGGGGCCTTGACAAACAGCAAGCAGTTCCACTGTGACTCAAATCGATCTTATCATCCATTACAATTCCCTCTGGGGATTGTGAATTTGCCTACACATACGTAGAACTGTTGCTTTCCTGGAAGCTTACTGCAGACTAAGAACACCATGGTGGTTTTGAACTGGTGAACACAACTGCATTGTGCCTGTAATTGGTGCTCAAGGTGGTCAGTTTAATCACCTGTCAGAGGTAGACTGCCATGGAATCAGAGAATTTGAGGGTTGGAAAAAGCCCTGTAGGCCTCTCTGTTGTAGTCCATGAGAGAAAGTGTTCTTATTTTTTAATAAATGCTTCTTTTCGTTTTTATATGGTGGTAAAGTTCCCATTACCATCACAAAAGGAAAAATTTGCTATGATCCAGTTATACAACAAATATTTACTTGAACTGTCATTTCTCAAATATCTGTTGAACTTAAATGAGCACCCAGTGTGCTAGACACTGGGGAAGAAGGGTCTATGGTTGCTGCCTTAAAAGAACTGTCAGTCCGAGGGGTTGGTGGTGGTCAACGCTGTTAGGAAACTTGGCCTATGCAAAGGATGTAGAAGATTCCTTGCAGCTTAGTCTAGATTGCTCCAAATCAGACCACTTTATTTGCTGAGCCCCTACTCTGTTTGTGTCAAACATAAAGATCAAGAAAACCATATTTTACAATTTGCTAAGGTAGAAGGTGGCCTCAGAGGAGAACCTTGGACTCGAAGATGTCAGTGAGAATTCTGGCTCTGCCACTTATTGTCAAGCTTTGTGACATTAAAGAAAAACATTTAATCTTGCTGTGTTCCTGTTCCCTCAGCTATAAGATGGGAATAATACTTTCATATGATTATTATAGAGCTAAATAAAACAACATCATAAGATTGTGTTGAGGATTAAATGGATGTAATATATATAATACTAGACAAATAAATGTAAAGGACAATCTTAATTTTTTAAAAATGCATTGAATGCTTTTCTTTCCTAATAGTTAAAAGTAGGTATTAATCTTATGAGATATCATTACTGTATGACTGTAGCCAATTGTCTGTAAGTTAGGAAAAAGGATGAATGAAATTCACATACAATCCCATGAACTATTACACTTCCCTAACTAAATTTTTATTAATTTGAGCTTCCCCTTCTCTTACTCCCTTGCATGTATTTAAGTAAGAAAAATACTATGAGAAAGCAGTAAGTAAGAGATGTAGAAAATTTATAAGTCATATAAAATTATCCTAGATTATGCATTTGGTTGTACAGAAAAATTGTGTTCTGTAGCATAAGAACTCCACTTCAGAGATGCAAAAAGGGCACGTCACCATCTGTCTCAGTTTCGTTTTCCTCATCTGTATATGATGATACTCTGTGCCATCACTCTGCTAAACATTTTATATGAGTTATCTCTTTTGGTACACATTAGCACTACTTTACAGTTGAAGAAACTGAGGCCTAGGACGGTCCAGTAACTTTCTTGAGGTTACATGGTCATTAAGTGTTTGTATTGAATTGTGTCCCACCAAAATTCTTATGTCGAAGTTCCAACCCCCAGTAGCTCCATATTTGGAGGTAAGGTCTTTAAAGAGGTGATTAAATTAAAGTCAGGCTGTTAGGATGGGCCCTAATCCAGTATGACTGGTGCCCTTATAAGAAGAAAAAGAGACACCAGGGATGTGTTCACACAGAGGAAAGGCCATGTGAGGACACAGCGAGTAGGCACTGCAAGCCAAGGGAAGAGGCCTCGGGAGGAGCTAAACCTGCCTGCCATCTTAATCTTGGACTTCTAGCCTCTAGAACTGTGGGAAATTTCTATTGTGTAAGCCACCCAGTCTGTGGTATTTTGTTGTGGCAGCTTGAGCAGACTAATATATCAAGAGATAGAGCCTGGATTCAAATTCTGGCCTGTCACTTTATTAGTTTTGTAACTTTGTGTCTCATCTATAAAATGGCAATAATAAATGTACCTACCCAAAGGGTTGCAAGGATCGAATTCATTGACATATGTAAAAGTTAGAAGAGGGCCACATAGTGAGTATTCAGTGACTATTAATATGTGCATGTAAAAACGTTTATGTGACTTTTGTCCCTCATAGTTGTGAGATCTTAGTTTTTCTGCCTTTGTACATTCAGCACATGAAATTTTTTTCAAGATGCTGGATTTTGTTTTATGGATTTTCATTTGGAACTTTTAAAATTTACGGTGTTATCGAGGTATGATTGAGATATGATAAAATGCACATATTTAAAATATCTTATTTGTTAGGTTTTGTCATAATACGTACAGAATTTAACCAAATAAATGTGCTGGATCTTCTTTCACTGTTTGCAGTATACCATAGTATAATAGTACCCTTCAGGATGAAGGGAGACAACACATAAGAGCCCTTACTCAGATTATATCGATCCTCCGCTTTCACTTCAAATTTTATAGAGCAAATATCAGAAGGCTCTAGAATTTTGCAGTAATTCAGATTCCTGTAGTCCAACCCCAGGGATTCTGATTCTGTGGGTTTAGCCTGGGACTTAAGCTTTGCATATTCGAAAGCTCTTTGGGTGATTCTGATGCACAGTCAGGTTTGAGAACCACCAGCAGAGCAAGGAATTTTAAAGTTGTCCTTCCTACTCATACTCTTCTCCCCCAACTCTGTACCATCCCCACTCCTTCAAAAAGCAAATGCATGCTCTCTTAAGTGGCTACTCTTAAATACCTTGAAAGCACATAACTCTATGGTAAATAGTCAGACACCTTCCGCGTTTTCCTGCCACACCACTGGAATTTCCCACTTATCCAGTACTGACCCCGATGGGAGAAGAGTCCAAGTGTGAAAAGGAAGTTCTGGAGAAAGACTGTAAGGGGGACACTGGGCAGTCAGAGGCATTGGGAAGCGGTAAAGGAAAGTGGCCAGGAGACGGACACGGGAGACAGAAGGCAGTTGGCTGCTGAGCATAAAGGACATGAGGACATCAAAGAATGAAAGCTGAGCTTGTAGGATGGTACTTATTTGACTTCTGTGCCCATTCCCTCTGAGGCAGCTCCACAGTGGGGGCTACCTAGGGATTCTGTTCTTGTCGTGGACCAGTTTGAAGCTACCAGAAGTGCTGTTCGTAGAAACATATCTATGATTTTCATTCTGTGTATCGAGACTTCATAATGATTGAGTAACCCACTGAGCATTTTTCTGAACACTGGCACTGCGCCCCTCCCCCACTTCCCCACCACTACCAGGTCTTCCTGGGCCTGTGTGCCATGTCACATCACAGGGAAAGACCTATTGTCAAGAGTCAGGATGAATATTTGCCATTCAGGATATGTATAAGGGCACCCAGTGCTTAAGCCCCTGGACATTCTGAAAACTAAAAACATGAAACAAAACTATAGTCAATAAGGATAGCAAATTTCTCTTAAAAACCAGAGACCTAAACTAATGTTTATTTCTACATATGTCTCACACTGACAAAGCAAAAATATTGTTTTCCTTTTAGAAAGAAAGATCAAACATTTACTGAGCCACAGCATGTTTACAGGTCCACTTCCACCTCTATCTTCCCTTCAAACATGCACACATTCCTAGTTTTCGCTGTATGTGTATAATTTTAATACTTGTTAATAATTAAATTTAACAATAAGATTAAAGCAATATTAGGCAATGCCTATGTTAGGAACGGTTTCCATATGAATGTACTTTGTGTTTTGTGGAAGGTAAGTTATTGTGGCACCAAGCAGATCAGCTACTCTGATTCATTTTATTTACAGTATGAGTTAATGAATTGCCTCTCTTTGATTAGTAATGGCTATTAACATTTTGCTTTGAGCTTCTGTTTCTTGTTTATCTAATCATTGACCAGCTTATAAATAAATCTCTTAAGAACTCAGGAAGTCAAATCACAATTCTTTTGTAATGCAAATCAGTCCCAACTTTAGTGTTTTGTAAACTTGAATTATTTGTTACCTCTTCAGAGAAATGAAAGAATAAAGAGAGTTGATTTCCTGGGACAATCCAGAAGAAACAGCTACCATAGACTTAATTCTTTTCAGGCCATGTACTCTCCTCACCTGCTCATTAAAAGGAAGGCATTTCTTATTTCCTCAAATAAAGAGGTACTTTTTCTTGTACAATAATTCTCAAAGTATTTGTCTGCCACTCCCCGGTTGGTCTCCAAGACCCTTTCAAAGAGTCTACAAGATCTAACCTATTTTCATGAGACTAGTTTTTCTCACCATGTAGTAGTGGGTAAACTTAGTATATGTCGAGACAGTGGCACCAAACTGTGTTGGTAATCATCCTGTTCCTCATACTCTGTGTTGTGAAAAAAATCCAGTTTCAACTAACAATTTCTTTGATGAAGAGATTAAAATTATTAATTTTATTCAGTCTCAATTCTTGAATGCAAGTTATTTTGTTACTTTTTTTTGACAAATGGGGAATACACATAAAGCTCTTCTGCACTTGTGACCTTGAACTAGCTGCTTTCTTCACAAATGCCATTTTTCACTTGGAAGAATAACTGATAGACAAACTATGGTTATTCAAACTTGTATATTTGGCAGACTTTTTCTCAAATTCAATGAGCCTGTCATTTCAAGAAAAACAACAGTATTTGTTGCAATAATAAAATTTGAGCTCCAAAGCAAAAGTTAGATTTTTTTGAAAACCATGAATTTCACCACTTCCCAACACTTAGGGACTTTTCCGATAAAATCCGTGTTGATTATATATAAATTTTTTTATTGAATAAAAAAATGAGTTGACATTTGGAAGATCAGCATAATTCAGTGAACCGGTATTTTCCAAATGACCAAGATATCGCGTTATAAAATCATGCATGAGTAAAAGATCCATCTAAACTATAAAATGGAATTTAATGCAACTATATGAAAAGCTCATTGATAAGAGTTCAGATTCCACAATGTAATAAATCTTTTGGTGTAATGTAAAAAATGAATAGCCACAGTTACTTATGAAAGATAATAAAATACTTCCCAGGAGGCCTTTTTTTTTTTTTCATATATTGCAACCAGTGCAATACATTGCAATAGACTGAATTAGAAGCAGATAGAAGAATCCAATCGTCTTTTATTAAATCAGATACAGTAGTCCTCCCTTATCCACGAGGGATATGTTCCAAGACCTCCAGTAGATATCTGAAATTATAGGTAGTAGTTATAGCTGATCTATAACAATGGAATACCCTGTAATCAAGGCTCTTTTCTCTGGGGAAAAAAATAGTAGAAGTGGTGGTTGTTTGGAGAGTTAAAAATATCAGGCTTGAGGTGTAAGGTAGTGTCAATGCAAATGCAGGTCCTTTATCATCTTCCTTTTCATTCCATAGTGTGTATAGCTCCTAGGATTTGAGAGAAATGGTGGCGCTTCAACCACAAGAAGCATTTCTAGTTAAAGTCTAATTAGTGACTGAGGGTGGAGGAGTGTCTTTCTGTCTTTTAATTAAATATCTCTCAGGAGGTCAAGGAGATCAAGCTGGTCAAACACTAACAGCTCTGTACAGGATATTATGGTGACTTCCTGTCCCAGTTTTCTCTCAAGTTTAGCAAACATTTGAGGGGAGGTGAGAGATAAAAAGCTGAATAAGGGTACAATTCTGCTCTCGTGGTGTTTACACTTTAGTTGGAGAAACAAGCCTGTAAATGACTGCAATAGAAAGAAGGCAGAGAAAGTGCCAAATTGAAGGTTTAGATAATGATGAAGCTGGTAATTATGGAAGGAAGGAGAAAAGACCTCCTGGAGGTCTATTGACCTAGTAGCTGAAGATGAGAAAGATTTTGGGCAGAGAATTGCAAAAGGATCTACAGACTTCAGGGGTGGCTGACATGAAGATCAAAACTGTGAAAGTGTAGGAAGGAAGGAATCACAGAATGCTCAGTGATCTGGGGAGGCCGAAGAAGTGTGCAGAAGGAAATAGAGGGCTACAACACTGGACAGGGGTGTTGTACCAAATGTAGGAAATCCATACACACTGGGTGACAGGTTTTGTTCTGTGAACAGGAAGAAACCGTTTCAGATTTTTTACTCCATCACAGACTACATCTTACCAGTGCACTGCTTTAGTCATCACGGATACACACTTTGAAATAAGTAAACTGATAAAGGAGTGTGGATTTGGAGGGGATGGTTATTAAAACAGCATACATTTATTATTTCACACATGCTCTAGGTCAGAATTCCAGGCCCAGGTTAACATGGTCTCACAAGGCTGAAATAAATGTGTTGGCTGGGCTGCACTTTCACCTGATCGTCCTTCCATGCCCACATGGTTGTGGTAGATTTCAGGATCTTGAGGTTGTAGGCAATTGGCTAGGAGTATAATTTTTTTAAAAAAATACAAAAAAACTGTCATTTACTTGAGCCACTACCATGTGCCAAATTACAGGCATGTACATATATACATTATAACCCCTCATGACAGCTGCGTAAAGCAGTATTGTCTCCATTTGACAGATGGAGAAAAGGGTGCGGAGAGTAAGTGTAATACTGTTTTCTCTTCCTGATGAGCAAAGAAATATTCTCTGGTGGTTTTGCCTACTTATTGTTTCACACCCAGAATCCTGAATTTAGCTGGAGAGGAAAGCGTTTATTAAAAAGTCTCATTCTCATTACCCCTGACAGAAGGGGGCATGTTTGCATGACAAAATACTGTGATGAAACATTCCCTGGATAACTTAAATCACCTACAACTTAGGATCCCATCTCAGGGAGTAGGTGTCTCCTTGGAAACATTACAGAAGAAACTTTTTTTTTTCTTTCTCACAATACAGAAGAGATTGGTGTCTCGAAGTTTTGTTTTATTTTTGCTTAGGGGGAGTGTCTCCCTCTGTTGTTTTCAAACATAACAAAATATAGAGAGAATAGTATAATCAACTCCAGAAAGCCATTATTCATATTTAACAGTTACCAAGATTTTATCACAACTTGCTTTTTAAATTCCTTCTTTCTTCTCCTCCTTAGTCTTTTTATAGTTGAATTGGTCAGATTTAGTCATGTCTCATAAGTGTCTTCTATTCTAGAGCAGTTCTCCTTCCCCAGCCTCCTTTTTTCATGCCATTGATTTGTTGAAAAAAGTGTCAGCCGGCGTTTTTCTGTGTGCTTCTTTTAAGGTATCCTTTTACTTATTCCTGAGTCCACTCTGTTTATTGCAAATTGAATGGCTTGATTAGATTTGAAAGGTTTGGTTAAATTCAGGTTCACCTTTTTGGTCAAGAATTTATCATACGTGGCCGTGCTTCAAGTAGCATTGCATTATGAAGTAACTAATGTTTGGGTTATTCTAAGTTTGGTGATGCTAAGACGAATGGAGGCTTTCAACTTCATTTTCATGGTTTCATCCATTGATCATTACCTCATTACTTGATAACAGGTTGATTTTCCTAATTCTGTTTGTTTACCCCTGAAATACAGTTAGTTCATCCAAAAAAAATTAATATTTAGTTCTTTCTCTTTCATTGCCAATTTTTAGCATAAAGGATTGGTGCTTGGTTATCTTCATTAGTTAATGATCACTGTTTCGTGGGATTTTTTGTTTATTGCTTTTTTTTCCTTTTGCTTTCCCTATGCATTTGTGTTTTTATATTCTCAAGGTATTTCAGTGTATCGCAGTCATTACTCTTTCTGATCCCTGGGAACAGGGAAAGGGTGGCATCTCTTAGACGGAAGGCAATTCCAGGGCTGCCATAGTGGGCAGAGCTTTAGAATGTCCCTCGTTTGGGGGATTATGGGGTCCTGCGGCTTGGTGGTACAGGCTAGTTTGGTGTGCCTCGTCTATATGTCTGTCTAGCTGCTCACAGGACCTGTTATCATTGGAGTATAATGAATTTCTTTGGTTATTTAGTCAAAGCTACTTTTTTTTTTAATCCACAGAGAGGCCACTTCTGCAACCTTGCTGAGGATAAAACTTTTAGAAAGAAAATAGATTGTTTTGTTTTTTAATTATTCAGATTCTTTAATTAGGAATTGCAGTAGAACACTGGAATGATTAGTGGTTATATAGGGTTGGTTATTTTCTTCTTAATTTTAAGAATATTTGAGCAGAAGAGTAATGAAAAATAGTTCTATGTGTCCAGTAATTTCCTCCAATAAAATTAAACTATAAATGGAAAGGTGGGACATGTAACAGCCAGGATGTTCATCAAAAGGAAATGAAATTTATCTCATAAAAAGAATGTCTTTGAATTATGCATGTAAAATAAACATAAAACAGACTGAGCAATGATATTGACTAGATGCTTTAAAATAAGCTCAGGGGGCAGAAAGTTAAATATTTAGATTAGAGTGGAATGTTAGCTTTGTAGCAGTGTGCCATTGATGGAGTATTCCTGGAACATGTCTCCTCTGCTTGTTTTAACACCTGACCTTGGTCCCTGAAATGGAATGTGTAGACTAGAAGACACTCAGTGATATGGGTGGGATTGTTTGACATTTTCTCTTTGTTTGTATAAGCCATTTAGTTGTTTCTTTGCACTCTCTTTAATACTATTGAAAATTTGGTGGCTTTCTAGAATCAAGACAGTGTGCATCTGTCATTCCATTATGATCTGTTTGGGTTCACTAACTTTTTCCCCCAAAAGACTAGACACTTGAGTCTGAAGCTGAACTCACTTGTCCTTTTCATCTTCTGTTTATAAAGAGTAGATTGATCCACCAATAAGTATGGTGCCTGGCACAAAGATGGAAACTTGGTAGGCACTTTGGAATGAGAATACCTATTTACCTGTCTCTCCTCTCCTGTTGGATATATCATCATATATACACTGATTCATTCTGTCTGATTGGCAAAAGTGGCATGGTGTTAATGGTTTAATGAAGTTAATTTCTTGTCATATACTCATTGGCCATTTAATTTAAGAGTAGTATTTTTCCATTCATCTATTTCTTATTTTCCTTACTGATATGTATATGTAAGAACAGGCCTTTCTTGACTAGTATTGTTAATGTTCAGTGAATAATTTCTTCATCATTTGGTTGAAGGAGAAGCCGGTAGTTCTGTTTTCCTTTTCCTCCCCCTCAAAACTGATAATATGAGCATCCCTCACAGCTGGTGGTTTCTCTTTAATATAATGATGAACTCCCTATTCTGTTTGACTTCCGTGAGCTATAGTGGGCATGAGATAATGTGCTTTGAAATATATTAAGCACTACATAGTGCCACTATTGCAACTGGTATTGCTACACCAAGAAGACTTGAAGCTCAAGGCTTAAACAGAAGTTCATTTGGAGTGTCATTCAGAATGCAGGTCCTCTAGGAGTACCTTTTTTCTTTACTTGATTCCTGAGCTCTTACAAAGTTCATAACTTGCATTACACTTAAAACAGAAACTGTGATATCATAACTGTGTCAATGTATTGCTTTCTAGTGAGTGGGGAAAGGCAAGAAAAGAGTTAACGGATGATTGTTGTCTCACTTTTAGTGTTATCATTTTTAATGGTCATCTAATTTTTTTAAGTTTTTATTATGGAAAACTTCAAACATACACAAAAACAGAGATTTTTAGCATAATTTTTTCAACAGTTTGTTTGAATCAAGATCTACGTCTACACCATCTTTACGTTTAGTTGGTCTCATATAATATAGTAATCTCCTCATTTTTTTTGCCCTTGCGTTATACTTATTGAGGAACCCAGATAGTTTGTCTTATAACTTCCTCTAGTGTGAATGTTGTTTATTGCTTGATCCTATATATTTTTCAAAATATATATTTGACCAAACGTCAGTGATTTTAGAATCTTAATTCCAAATTTTGCAAGAAAGACTTTTTTGTAGCACCTTCTCCCACATCCTTTAAAGACCCCTTACTAACATTGTAAAAAATACGAGAGCTCAAATCCTCTGGAAACATTCCAAGTTTAGTCCTTCATTTCACGTAAACATGCCATTTTTCCTAGCACTTCTCTTAATTTATCAGTGGATAAATTTATGAAGAAATTTAATCTAGATGTGTTTGATAAACCTTGTCATTAAAAGGGATTTCAAAAGCTATTTTATTATATAGTAAACATTTCTCAAATTTATTTCATTTTCATTCTTTTCCTAAAATAGCAATTTAATTTGACTTCTGGCAAATAGTTACTCCTCAAAGAGTGAGCTAAGTTTCGAATGCAGCAATTTTGCATAGAAGTAAATTTAGCAATTAGCAGTCTCCCAGTTTAAATCCAAGTGAACTTTTAAAAAGTCTAAAATATATTGGCCTCTCCCAAGACCCAGACTCTGATATTAACAAATGCCAAGAGATGTGCAAACAGGAAACTATGTGATTCTTTTTTAAAATGCTTTAAATCATATAGTCATTTTTCCATTTGACCCTCCCCCACCAAAATAAAAAGAATCTACAGTGATTCTGGTAACTTTAGAAATTTTTGTTTTTCTCCCTGCTTCCCCAGTCTCTCCATTTATATATTTTAAGTGCTACCTGATATGGCAAACAAATGTAAATGATGTCCTTTCAAAGTTCACTGGCTTCCTCCTCTCTGAAGTCATCTAAAATTCTGGAGCCATAATATAAACCATCAGATAAAAGCGTGAGACTTTATACTTGAGAAACAAAGTGCCTTAAAATGATTAAATGGAACCACAAGAGCATTTTTTTTTTCCAGTTTCTAGAAGGAATTGAGTTACTCCTTTAACTGAATCAGAATGAGATTTTAGTTCAGGAGAATGGAAACTCCTTGAGGGGGACTATAGGTAAATCCTGGCATCGAGAAAAGTGGTTGGTAGGGCACAGACCCTAAGGCATCATGTAGGTTACTGGTCTTGAGACCAACCTACAGAGCCCCTATCTCTCTGCCACTTGTGACAGCCCCTGCAGCTGGCCTTCCCGAACTCACCTAGTTTCTCTGAGACTTTCATGCCTGTGGTACTTCTCTCTTGAATTCTCCCTCGAATAGCATACACAGTGTGTGAAAGAGTTCCTCACCACTTGGTGAAATGTATTGATTTATTGTAAAATATTTGATGAATTTAAATCCCAGATTAGCATCAGTTTATGATAACAGAGGTCCTTTTGGTGAAAAAGTATTTTTAATAGATACATATCCCAGTAGTGACCTGAGAAGAGCTTCATTGCCCTGTAGAGAAAATCTCGCCTCCTTAGCATAGAGTGCAGGCCCTTCATGTTCTGCACCTCTGCTCCTCATCCGCAGTCACTGGTCTCCTCAAAGCTACACTGCATCAGTACTCAGCTCTGGGAGTCTGTGCTGACACGTCATGTGCCCTCTCTGCCTCTGAGCTTTTTTGCCTATAGTGCCCTTTCCCTCGCTGTAAATTTAGTCCTTTTGCAAATTAGCTGCTTGTCCTTCAGGAGTCACCTTAACTGTCTCCTCCTCTGGAAAGCTTGTCTGAATCTCTAGGGTGGATTAATTGCCCTATTGGATTGGTTGCTGCTATAGAACTGTTCCTTTAGAGAAAACCTCTCATACTGTATTGAAATTGCCAGTTACTTCTCCATCTCCCTCTGTAGTCTGTAAGCTACTTGAGTAATAAGATTGGGCTCTGCATAGTGTTAGACACATAGTAGGTGTTTAATAAATACTTGCTAAATTAATTCTTCAGTTCTGCTGCAAACTGGCTAAAAATCTATATACCCTGAAACTTCCATTCACTGACCAATTTTTACTGCCTGGGCTTCACGTAACAAGTCTAATCCCACTTTTATATGATAGCCCTTCAGAATCTAGATTTCTGGGAGTGTGGTTCCCCAGAAAGAATGAGATATTCCAGAAAGACTGATTTCTTACACGTGAGCAGAGCATACTTACTTGCTTATAGAACAGCTGTCAGGAGTAAAGAACTAAAGGATAGCTTTCCTCCTGAAGAGTAGTAGGCAAAGTTCTTATGGTTTTTGTTCTAATGAAAGAAGGAAGACAATAAAGTAAAAGCATAGATACTGACTACATTCAAGGTGGATGATAGGCGTAAGAAGTTCTTAAAAGTGAGGACATTCCACTGAGATCAAATTTTATGTTAATAACTTTGAAAGCTGGGAAGCCCTGAAGTTAGCACTTGAACTGTACACAGCCTTGGGAAAGCCATTCTAAGCTATATGGCTACCCCTCGGTTTAAATGACTTACATTCCAGGCAAGAGGAAAAACAAGTTTTAAAGTTCAATGGCAAGAATAATTTTATTCAAGAAATCCTGACTAATTTTACGCAGCTCGAGGTGAGTTGATGGTGTGTGGCGGATATGAGAAGAAGAAGGAAGGAGTAAGTGAAAATGCGTATTACCATTAGGAGTTGTCTTTGATTCAGAAGCAATCGAGTGCTATTGGAGATTTATAAGAAGGGAATTACATTATCAAGAGGATCTCTGCAGTGGGTTTTGAAGGAGATGTGGTTTTGTTTTAGGCATTTTGTCATCCAAAAAAATTAAATGATTGAAAATGCATCACCCAAAGTGTCAGGGTGATGATTCAGATAGCACTCTATGGCTTTATCCAAAAAAGGGCACATTAGCTTGTTTTTCTGACATGTACTCTCAAGAAACTTTCCCAGTACTGTCCCCACCTCTATTCTCAGTACCATTTGCCCTTTGGACTTGATTTGCAACTAAAGATATTCGAGTACGGCAAAAATAACTTTTCTGACAAAACCTTGAGATGAATTACTGTAAATCCTCAGGCAGGCTTCTTATTCTATATTTGCAACAGGACAGAGGAATTAACAGCTGGAACAGCCTGGGAGCTGGTATGGAGTCTCCTCACCTTGTCCAAGCCATGATCTCACAGCTGCCCTGAGAGGCCTTTTCTAGGGCTCCTAGCCTCATTCTGGATGAGGTTTGTTCTTCCCCTCAGCTAACACTTCACCAAGTCTCTGAACTAAACTTCCCATTCTCACCTCTTCATGAATTCTCATGAAAAGTCCAGAGACATTTGTAAACTCCTGCCATGTCACCCACTAGTTGGCCCACAGCCATTGGTTACTTACACAGCCTCAGCCTAATCTTTTCATAATTTACCATCCAATTTCCACAGTGAATGTGCTACGGACTGTATGGTCTGTTTACCAGACTGTTCTCAGCGCCTGTATCCCATACTGGGCCTCCACACTGTGTGAGAAAAGAGAAACTTGGAGGGAATCCAGCATGATGAAGAAAATGATTGAAAGATTGGAAAGAGGAGTTGGTATGAGAAAAGGATGAAGGAACTAGCTCAATTTAGCTCTGAGAAGAGAGAGAGTGAAGTTGAGAGAGAACAGTCAGAAGTTCCTTTGCTTGCTTCATTTTCATCATAGTTATATTATCCATAAAGATACTTAAACATTTTTAAATCCTTATTTAGCGATGGACTCTCTTTGCGCAGGATGTTACATTGCTTAGGACGAATGGTCCCAGGTGCTCAAACAGTCTCTGCTATAAGATTTTGCTCCCTATGTTTCCTCTCCCCTGATTTGCTGTGAGATTTTAATGGTGAAGAGTGGTGAGCTGATGGATGATGCTGCAGGGAGACATATAGGATGGGGGAGGGTGGAGCTCCTGCAAGTATGTTTGCCTAAAGGATTCTGAACATATACTGAATCTTTCTTGCTACGCTGGTGGGTCATTAGGTCTTACATAGTTCCAAGGGCTGGTTAAACCTGGAGTCAGTAGATAGAACATGTTTGACCTTTAGGAATCTTCAGGTATCTCGTTTACTCTTCACAAGAACATATTATGTAAGTACAATTATTATCCTTATTTTACAAAAGAGGAATCAGGCTCAGATTGTTTAAAAAATGCGTCCAGGGTCATAATTGGTAAGCTGCCCATCTGAGATTCAAAGCCAAGTCTACCTGGCTACGGAGTCCAAGGTGGTGTTTTTCGTTTGTAACAACTTTTTTGAGATATAATTCACATACCATACAATCGATTTTTTTTTGTATATTACATTTTTTAATTGTAAAATATATATGATGTAAAATTTGTCTTTATAACCATTTTAAATATACAATTCAGTGGCATTAATTATATTTACATTGTTTTGCAACCATGACCACTATTTCCAAAACTTTCTCATTGCCTCAAACAGAAATTAATCATTAAGCAAAACATCCCTATTCCCGCCCCCTGACAGCCCTCAATAGTCTCTTATCTGCTTTGCTGTCTCTATGAATTTGCCAATTTTAGATATTTCATGAAAGTGGAATCATGTAATATTTGTTTTTTAATGTCTGGTTTCTTTCTCTTAGCTTAATGTTTTCAAGGTTCATCAGGGTTGTAACATATTAGAATTTTTTTCCTTTTATGGCTGAATAATATCCATTGTTTTTGATATACTGCATTTTGTTTAACCATTCATCTGCCGATGGACACTTGAGTTATTTTCACCTTTTGGCTGTCACGTAGAGCCCCAGTTTTCACTGGCATGTGCATTACAGCATAAGCCGAGGACCACCTCAGGATGGACTCTCCTGACTTCAGTCCTGGGTATCCTACCATGTCACAGAGACCTCCTCGTTGCCCTAGCATTTTGTAGTATTTACAAGAGCCAGGCATACCTGGGTTTTGAAACAGATCTATCACACATTGGCTGTGAGAGCTAGGACCTTTTACTCAGCCTCTCTCACCCTAGGTTTTCTCAGTCTCTAAGTTGGAAGCAATAATACCTACCCTTCAAGGTTGTTTTAAGACAAATAATACTCAGTAGTACTTTTTAAATGGCCCATTTGCTAGGGTTTAGATATTTTCTCATGTATATTTTTACTGACATGGGATTTAAGAATTATAAAACAAAGAAAGCCTTGAGTCTTCATATTTAGTTCTGTTTGTTTTTATAACATTGGAAGAATACGTGTTCTCTTTTTTCATCCTCCAAAGGGCCCTTATGTCCTTTAGTGTTTTTACCCTTTTGAAGAAAAATATACAGGAATAATACATGGCCATGGTATAAATTCATAAAGCATAATGAACAAAAACAGAAAATGTAAAATCCAATATCCAGAGATAATCACAATAATATTAAGGATGTGTTATATCGCAAGTTTTTAAATCCTTTACATGTCTCATTTAATTCTCCTGACAACCTGTGACACTAGATACTCCCTTCCTCATCCTCTTCTCCTTCTTCTTTAATAGTTTTCAGACAAGGAAATTTGGCCTCGAAGTTACTAATGTACCTCAGGCCACATAGCTGACAAGTGGCTCAAACTTACAGCTGCCTGTCGAAACGTTGTGCCAATCCCTCAAGCAAGACATGCGTATGTGTGCGTATTCGTGAGGTTACACGATACATGTCCCACAACCTGTTTTCTTTTTCACCAAGTGTTTTGTTAACATCTTTCCACATTTGTAAATGCATCACCATTTGCAATGGCTATAATAATATGCCACTTTATAGTCACTTACCTAGCCTCTAGGTTTGAACATTAGGTTTTCCTCCCCAATTAAAAGAAAAATGACAACAAAAAACCTCATGTGACCATCTTCATAATGCTTAACCAGCTGCCAGTTCTAGATTTGTGAGGGATCTTGCCAGCACCGGGATGGCTCAGGCATGCCCTTTCTACTCTGAAAGAGTCTCCTAACTGGTGCTGGGGTGGGGGAGGGTGGAGCTGAAACAACTCTACCAACTCCTGGGTTCCTGTGCAGACCTCTCCCCCACTCCCCTAGCAAGTCTCAGAAGTCATGCCAGAGCCCGCCAGCCTTCCTACTGACCCTCCCACCCAGATTTCCCGAGTGTTGTGTATCAGGGTAGAACTGGAAAAAAGACTTACATGAACAGGCAGCCTTTTAGAAATTGAAGGTAACCTGTTCATCACAGACCCGAAATCTTCATGAGGCAGAATTGCTTACCATTCCCTAAAATGAAGAAGCTCAGCCTACACCCCTCCAGTTTTCTTTTGGTATTTTAGTGCTTCTGACCAGGTTAGGATGCTCCATTCTCTCAAATGAACTCTTCCTGTCATTCACATCCCAAGAGTGAGTATAATCTTCAGGAATGAGAGGGTGGGAGGAAGGGGAGTTGTATACGTCATTACTTGCCAAGTTTTCACTGTTTATCTTACTGGAAAGTCAACAATGTGACTATTAACCTCCTGCACAGTTAAGATCTAGGCTTTTTGTTATGGTTGTTTTTAAATTTTGTGGTTAAATCTTTCTGATATTTTGCAAAGTGCAGAGACGGAGTTTGGTCAGTCAGGGGACTGAGATGCACTGACACCTGGAGCTGCTGTTGTAACTTGGGAGTCTTGTAGTCCGTGGAATGGGTGATCGGGAAAGTGTGGATCAGTCTCTCCAGAGGTACTTGGCCAGTTTTATTTATGAGGTTAAGTGGACCTTTTGAGCAGATCAGATTCCCTTAGAGAAATTGAAAGGCAGTGAGACTTCTTTTAAAGCAAGGCTTCTGCTCTTAAAAGAAGAGCACTGTTGTTATTTTAAAAATAAAAATATACATGCCATGTAGTCAACAAAGCTTTTATCTTATAGCGATCATCAACTTATTCCTAGTAAAAAGAGCTGAACAATAAGTATGAGGCACAAAAGAATGAGGAAGACACGGAGTTAAACATGAGAAGTGGCACACATTCCAAAGCACCACTCCCTGCTGTCTCCGCCAGGCAGGTATGGCCCGGGCCGACAATTGAATGCACCGAGGAATTTTCTTGTAATGGGAGAGATTTCCTATACTATAGACAACATTATTTACACCCCCAGATTGTGTCTCCACCTCCTTTCCTGTTGGTGTCAGTTGTTGCTAGCTAACTAACACTATACGATAATATACACTTACTATGTACATCTCAAATTCTCATTTACTTTTTATATTTAACATATATGATAGCCTATATTTTTATCTGAGGAAACTAAGGCTCAGAGAAATTAGGTAAATTGTCCAGGGTTGCACAGCTAGCAACATTTACAACTAAAAAGCCTGAAGAGGAGAAGCACTGGTTTGACTTTTCAGATGAAACTTATTGAGCCACTTACACCATATTTCTGGAATTACCTCATGTATTATACAGATACAAGAAGGTCATTTCTTCTTTTCTAGTCTATTTCCTTTTCAGTGACCATTTCCTGGCTCCCTGAAGAGTTTACACTTCTTCCGGCACTTTCCAGATTACAAATCACATCTTCCTAATAAATAGCCTACCACCATGAAACTAATAAGGAGTTTCATTTTCAAATAGTTTTTTTAAAAAATACATTCTTCTCTCCACCCCACCCCAGAAACACTGAAATACATTTAATTAAATAGGCTTGACCATTCAAGTTTGTAGATAATGAGGTCCTTCAATGGCTCTGCATTACTGCCCAAAGTCAGGCTGGAGAAATCAAAGATGGTGGCATGCACCCAGCATCTGGCCCAAAGTAGGTACTTAGTAAATATTCGTTGAAGACATTGACAGAGAAGTGATAAAATCAAAAATAAAGTAGCCCTGACTAGATTGACATTTTTGGATACCATGGGATTTATTCATTCATGCCAGCCCTGAGCTGCATTTAACTTTAAGAACTAGCTTAGTCTCTTTTTGTTATTAACTGGAGACTGCCTAATTACTTCATCCGTCTTGTGGCCTCATGCTTCAACACTCAGAAAACATTTTATTCAATTCTATCACAGAGTCTGCAGGTGGAATTGTCCTTCAGTGATAACGTAGAACCTGTGTGGCCTCTGAGAGTGTACGGGGAGAAGGAAAGCAGTCTTAGCAACAGATGTTTCTGGAAGTGGAGTTTGCTTTGTACTCAAGGTTTAATCTGAAGCCACCAGATTATAAAACTGAATGAATCAAGGGAAGAGTTAGGAGATGGAAAAGGGTGGCAAGTTTCTGAGTTTTCTGTATGCTAGCAACTTCGTTACCTGTGCACAGGAAGTTCCGGACCTACTGACGGCTTTGTTTTTATAGATTTTTCATAGTTCATAGTAATTGGCAATGTGAGATTTTCATATTTGAATGATTGATTTCTGATTGATTGATTTCTGATTGATTGATTTCTGGCCTCCCTGAAAGATATTAAAACACCTTGGCACAGAGAAATGTTTATCAGCTTTCACCAGTACTGTGGTACTAGAACAGCTGCTACTGAATAAAGAAGACTTTCATTAGGACAGTGATGACGATCATGATCATCATTGAGCATTCAGATCACTTTTTAAATATTATTTCAAATAATGATCACAGTGCTGTGAGGCAGAGACGTCTTCATTATTTTGTGTCTTCTTCCCATTCCCCAAGTACCATTCAGAGGCTAGGGCAGGAATAGTTCAGGAAAGTTTGTTCATGCTTGGGACTTTTTCGACATTTATCACACATGCAATTTGGCTACCATATACTCCTAACTTTGATGGATTCCCGTTTGGCCACAATGCATTCTCTGGCTGCATCAGTCTTGGTGCATCAGACAACCAGGAGGGTGAGGGTGAGGTGGTGGTGGTTGTAGTCTAGTGCACAAGCCACCTCAATCAGGAAGGCAGTAAATGATATACACAGCTCCCTCTCTCTTAATTGTTTTGTTCAATTTTATAATTGCAATTTTAAAGTCTAAATTATGGTATCACCTGAGAAATTAGGAGAAACAATACTAAAACGTTTCAGCTATTCATCTCTAGAGAAGATGGCGTTTTATTTCAGCAGGTCTTTATCATCTATGTACAACTGACACTTTTTAGTCTAAGGGCTCTTAACTCAATTATTTTCAGAACAGCAGACTCTAGACTAGGGTTGATCTGACATGAGAGAAAACCAAGGAGAAGCGAGGAAGCAGCTGTGACAGAGGTTTTGCCAGTGTGGCCCACGTACCTCTGATCTTTGCGGTCTGTGCAGCCAGGATATTATGCTCTGCCAGTGGCTTATGAATATTTATGACTTCTCTGTGTATAAATCAAGGGCATATGGCCCAGGGCCAGCCTATGAACAGAGATGGGGAACCAAAAAGAGGGTGTATTTGCTGAGCTTACAGAGTAGGAGGAGGGAGATGAAAGGAGGGGCTCAGTTGAGACATACAACTCCAGTCAGAAATTACTCCCATGGCCCATAAGCCACTGTGCGTGCGTGTGTGTGTGCGTGTGTGTGTGCGTGTGTGTGTGTCTGGATTTGTGTTATTTGTACTCTAAGGTGTATTTTGAAGTTCCAATTCATCAGTTCCCTGAGTCATTTTCAATCTCTTTAAAACTGATAGCTATGACAAGTTATTAAAGTTTCTGCCTTTTTATCCAGAACTAGAACCTGTGTAGATTTAGTCTGACATTTTCTTAAAAGTCAAGGAACTGTACTAAACTATAAATCATTAGGTCAACTATATTTTTCTCAATTTTCATACTCTCAATAGCGTAATAAGTTGCAGGCACTTGGTTATATCAGATAAATTTAACAAACTTTCATTGAATATCTTTTGTATGCCAGATATAAATGCTGGTAGTAAGAGATTACAACTTGGGGAAGGAGAACAATACAAGAAGAGATTATTTTCTATATTAGTGATAGTTGCAATGATCATGCTACACATTATGGATGCTGTAAGGAAGGATATTTTATCCATCCTGGATTTTCAAGAGAGCAGCATGCTTTAATGAAGACTTTTCTAGGCAGCACCTGTTTGAATTAAGAATGTGGAAGTCCATTAGTTTAGCTTCATTAACTATCAAAGAAATGTACATTAAAATAATGGAGAGATGTTTTGCTTATAAAATTGTCAGTTTTTATTTGGTTTTTAATGATGACTTCCAATATCGTCATATTACAAGTTCGTACAAACGTGTCTTTCTATTGGGAATATATATTGAAACATTTTAACACAGCAAGGTGTATCAAGGTCCTTAAAAATGCTAATCACATTAGACGTAGTCACTCTATTCTTAGAATTTATCTTGAAGAGGAAATAAAGATGTACTCAAAGATTTATGCCTTATTATAGTACTTGTTAAAATTTATGAATGTCTGCTGCATAACATGTACAATGCTAGGCACTGGGGATACAGTGGTGAGCAGAACAAACACAGGCCCTGTACTCAAGGAGCTCATTGTTTGATAAAATAGAGTTGTAGGTGATCTGTTCTTATAGACTAGAGATATATCCAAACAGCAGTTTCATTAAAAAACACCTATGCCTCCATATGCTCTTATAAACATACCTCTCCCTTCTAATTTTCCTCCCTCACCAAAAAATACACATATTGCCCAAAAAGGAGATTGGCAAGTGGAAGTTTTACCAAAACACTGAATGTTCTTTAAATGGAGGAAGAAATTTCTTTTCCTTCCTTTCTCCTCCCTCTAGTATTCTCAGTAAATCACAAGTTGTTGACATTTCTCATATATCATCTCTGTGATTCTAGAGCCGCAGTTCTCATGCCTTCTTTCTCCTTAGAGTTCATATACACTTAGTATGTCTCCTAACTAGTTTTGGTAAAACTTATGTCAAAATTACCTTATGGATATACTTTTCTTTTTTCTGTAAATTTAAAAGATAAATTTAGTAATAAATTTAAAATTACTTATCATGGCCTGGAAAAACAAGTTCAGGATTATTACTTAAATCAAGTCCCAAGAGGAACAATTTTCTTTCTGCTTATGCTCTGGGTTCCCTTCAGCTCTCAGATCAGGAATCAGATTCTTTTAAAATTATGGATTGTATTATTGTTTCATGGTTGAAACAGCTGAGTAGTGAGAGCAGTGAGTGCCCAGAGGCGTGGCAGAAAAATCATTAACTGGAGGGGAGGTGACTCTAGGCTAGTTGAATCAAGACCAACTTCCTTTTAGAATTTCCTTGGCATACTTATTTTGTGGTTCTGAGTTGGCCTTTCCTGCGGGTTTAAAGAGTTGCTCCGGGAATATGTGTTATGAGAGAAAAATTGGAGTGGAGAGCGAGTGGAAGTTATTAGGAAGACAGTTTCAGAGTCAAGAGACTGTTAAAACAGTCCAGCTGAGAACCTGCATTTAGGTGGTAGAAGTAGCACAGAAAGGAAAAGGTAGTAAGAAAGGCATAGAGGAAATGTAATCGATACGGAGAGGCAGAGAACTAAAAGGATATGGATTCTGGACTGATGTGACTTTAATTCACATCCTGGTTCTGTCACTTGCTGTGAGTCATTGGGTTATTTAACCTCTCCGTGCCTCTGCTTCCTCATAATATAAAAGGGGCTGATGTTAGCACAGTGTATTCAATAAATGTTAGCTACTGTATTACTACTATTAGCATTGTTATTATAAGTATGTTTATCATCTTTAATGTTATTAGGACTTAGCAGTCGTTTGGATATGGGAAATTTGGGGAAGTCAGGAGAGGAATTGATTTATGAGTAACAGTTCCCTCTTGGATAAGTTGAGTTTGATGAGTTTAGGATGTCTATATTGGAGTAGAAATCAAAGCTCTAGATTTATGAGTTATCCTAAATAGAATTAATAATTGAAGCAATGGAAGTGGCCAAGGACCATGATAAAGAACAGGTAGAAGCAGAGGTGGGTTGAGCACAAACTTGATTTCTCCCAGTGTCTCCATCCCTTAGTACAATTGGTTTCCTGTGCAGAACACAAAAATTACAGTTGATTTGTGTTAGGTTGTGCAAAACATATCCTTTGAGCTTTTGGCCAGGTCTTTTGATTCTTTCCCTATACTTCTTGGGAAGCCAGTGAAGGTGTATGACCTTAAATAGAAACTGTAGTTTTCTAGGGCCATCTAAGAAATTACTGCCAACTAGGTGTCTGAAATCGAATATCTATTCTCTTATAGTCGAGCAGGCCAGAAGCCTGAAATCAAATTGTCAACAGGGTTGTTTTTTTTCTGGAGGCTCTGAGGGAAAAACTGTCCCATGCCTCTCTCAACTTCCTGTGGCTGCTGGCAATCTTGAGCTTTCCTTGGCTTGTAGACTCATCATTCCAGTCTGCCCCCATCTTCACATTATCTTCTCTTATAAGGACACCAGTCATTGGATTTAGGGCCCACCCTAAATCCAGAATCATTTCATCTTGAGAACCTTAAAAAAATTATATCTGCAAAATTCTTGTTTTCAAAAAAGGTTACATTCTGAGGTTCCAGATAAATGTGAATTTTGGGAGGACACTATTCAACCCACTGCAGGAGCTAGAGTGCACTGTGCTGGGCCTCAGAAGAGCATGTCCTAATAGGATAGTCCCCCAAAAATAGTCTCATAAGGCTAACTTTTGAAGGGTGTACCTAACAGATACAGATCAACTACTTGCTGCAGTATGTGAGTGAGAGTTGATTGCTTAAGAATCCTTGGTTTATTTTTCTTGTTTCAAAATTGAAGTTTTCCCCCCATTAAAATGTAATTTTTCATCATATATGGGCCTTTTGTGTCATGGCTGCCTTTTTTTCTGGCCAAAGTCTTTATCTGTCAGGCAGGCTCTTGTGGAGGGCTCTGACCCTGAGTTTATTTTAGTTAATTGAGTATACTAAAGCTAGAAATGAAGAAGACCACCTGCACTCCAGGGGCCTATCACCACCGCCAGTCATAGAGGATCCTTACTTCAGGGAGGGCAGGATGGCGTGTGGAAGGTAACCTGAACCATGAGACAGGAGACCTGGGTTCCAATCCAAGTTCAGACACTATGAGTTAGCTATGATACCTTGGGGAGATCTTTTCTCATTGTTAAAATGAGACACCCATTCCTGTCCCTTTCCCCAGAGCTTTTAATGAGGCTCCAGAATGGTAATGGATGTACAAGCTCTTGGCTGTGTATAATTTGTATGCAAATATAAGGTGTTATTAAAACAGGATTGAGATGCAGTCTTATTTAAGAAAAGCATTTACATGCTCTCATGTCCATCTCCTTTCTGTACATATTTCTCTCTCAGACAAAATTCAATTAACTTACAGTTTTATCATTTCCTCCTCTGAAGGGCAAAATGGAAGCATATTTTTTTCCTCCATTAATTTTATCAAGTACAGAGCAAATGATTGACTTCTTGATACTTTCTGATACACTGTGCTAGGCACTAGGGTAGGCAAAGAGTAAGAAGTTATAGTCCTGGAGGTAACTCCTGTCACTGGGTGGTGCAGAATGCAGCAGAACATGGAGAACCGCCCACCCCCATAAGTGGAGTCCTTTGAAGAATGAGTAAGAATTAGTTAAACCAGGTTTAGGAGGAGAGAATGTCTCTGGCAGAGAGAGCAAGTGTGTACAAAGTGGGAGAGCATTGAAAATGACATCTTAGACTGTGCAGGAGAACCAGGTGAGATCCGGACCTGGAGAGCTAGACAAGGGCCACATCCTGCGGGCCATGATGTCTGGAGTTCAGACACTATCCAGAGAGCAAAGAAATCATAGAAATGTTTGAAGTGGAAGAATGACATTACCAAATTTTATGTTTTAAAAGTCGTCCTGGCTGCAGTGCGCTGGCCAGGAAGACTGTCAGCAGGCCTTCTCAGTAATCCAGTGGCAGTGAAGATCAAAGTGGACGATGGGATAGATTAACTAGGGCCTCGGTGAAATACTGAATATGAGGGAGAATAGGGTGACTACTAGGTCTCCGGCTTGGGCAACTGAGTGGCGTCATTGACTGAAGTCTGGAAAAAGGACAGGCTACTGGAGGGAGTGTGTTTAGATTTAAACATGTTGAGCCTGAGATTGCTGTTGAATATTTCAAAATAGAAATGTCCAATAGGCAAAGTAACACAGTACTGATATAAAGCTCTTGGACCTTATGTTCTCAACTGTACTCAGATTATGTCCATTAAAGATTCTCCCTGTTCCTCTTTCTCTTGGTTGTTTCCGAAAGTCATTCATCTTTACCTCTGTTTCAAAGTGATCTCAGACCGGAAGCTTTCCTCATCTAAAATGAAAAGGCAGACTCAGAGCTCCTTGGGTTTAAACCGTCAGAGCCTGTACCTCTTTTTTTTTCAAAGTGATTGGAGGGTGGAGGTGCGAAAGTTTCTGGTCCTTGTTTGTCAGAATCTAATTTGAGCTTTTCTGGTTGCATATTTTTATACTAAGAAAAAGGCTTATTCAGATGTATATTGTGCACCCTCAACCTTTTCCTCAGAGGCACAAAAGGAGAAAGGACATAGCCAGATCTGGTGCAATGGGAAAGGAGTAACCCAGCCTCTCAGAAGGGTCGGATTAGGCCCAGACAAAAAGCCCTGGCCTCCAGATCTGCTTTGGCCCCCTGGAGCCTGGCTCATTCCGAGCGGCCAACAGCCTCTCTTGTCAGGGGGGGATCTTACCCCCTCGCTGAACTCTGTTTCATCCCAATGGGCCTACAGCACCAAACTCTTCTTTTTTTAGTCTTCTCATCCTATGAAATTTGAGCAGTATGTATGGGTAGTGACTCAGGAAGGTGAAACCGACCTGGTCCGGGCCACCCTCCTGCCACTCACTCCTTCAGTTGGGTTAGGCCGCACGGAGGGCTTGTGCTGTGGAGAACCCGTCTTGAGCTGTTGCAACTTCCTCAGGACCACATTAGCAACCATAAAGAATGTACAAATGCAGAACTCTCATTCAGCTTACTACTCTCTTTCATCAAAGGGGAGTGTGGGTTTTCAGAGAATTCCCAGCCTCATACTGAAATGTAGATGTTCGTGAGGGCTGCTTTACTGGAGGTGTGCTCCTGACCTGGTGGGGCTGCCCCGTTGTCCTAGGCAGCTCTGTCACAGTAGCTCTGAGCCAAATAGGGACGTTAGGCTAAGACTGCTTCATTAACCCCCCAGGTCTCTAAAAACAAGTCCAGGATTATTGCTTTCATTTGCATTTTCACTCAAACGTTTCATTCTCTTATTCATTCAGCAAACTACTATGTAACAGGTACTATACTAAGCTCGTTGAAAGCAAATGCACGACACTTTGCTCAAGCCCTAATACAGTAAAAGAGAAAGACAGGTAAAATAAATAACTTGGCAGCAGTGGTTCTCAAACTTAAGTATGTGTCAGAATCACTTGGAGGCGGAATTTCTGGTTCAGTGGGTCTGGGGTGAAGCCAGGAATTTGCATTTCTACCAAGTTCCCAGGTAATGCTGACGCTGTCAGTAGGGGTCACATTTTGAGAACTGACTTACAGGATGGTATACTGTGGGTGCTGCAGTGCAGGTAGGAAGATATGGTTATGGTTTGGGAGCATGGACGAGGAAGGAAATAGATCCACCTATTTTATTTACTTGTTTTCTGTTATTTTACCTGTTCACATTTCCTGGGTCAGATTTTTCTGCACCTTGTTTGTGAGGCCATGAAAGCTCACTGCTGGACTCCATCAGCACTCCGAGGTACTTCGGGCACTGACGTCCATGTCAGTCAGGAGAGCCCGTTTGCTCCATCCCAGTTGTCTCGTTCTTCGTTTCTTCTCTCCGGCTCTGGCTTCTCATTGCTTGCCCTCTCTCTCTCAGACAGGTTCCCAAGAGCTGCAGGAATGAGTTCAGACTTCACAGAGATTTTTGAAGAGGAGCTTACTTTTAAACGGATCCCTGTGTGAGAGCAGTTTTCAAACTGTGTTCTCTGGAATCCTGGTGTACCTTGGGGACTATCACAGGGGTTGAGATCCTTCAGCCTTTCTCCCCTCCCCCACCACCAAGTTGACCAAAATAGTTACACTTTTATTAGACAGTTTCTGGGGGAAATTAGTTTGAAAAAAGGGTTCCACTGCTCTTATTTTTAACTTTGAAAATTACTGCTCTGTAACATTTGCTCTCGTTTGAGCCTCCTTTTGCTCCATTTTTTAGTGTGTACGACAGATACTGCAAAGGATTGAGACACATTCAGGTCTAGTTCCTGCGGATATTTTCTAAGTTCCTTTAACAGAAAACAGTGGCATATCTTTAGAATTTTCCATTGGGTACTATTCAATACAAGCATGATTACATGCTAAGTGTCAGTCGCAGAGCTGGCCCAGGGATGCAGACTTGTGTAAGACCCAGATCCTTGGAAATCTGTAATTAGAAATCATCTCCTCCCCCAGTGGTCTGTCACCAGCACAGAACATCTCCATTGACACATTTTGAACTCATCCTCTTCCTAACCAACCCACTGCATGCTGCATGTCTGTTGACATTTACAGTAACTTCTTGTGATTCCTTCATGAGAGGAGAAGGGAGAGATGACGAGATGTCTCAAGAGATTTAGCAAGTTAAGTTCACCCTCATCTCTCTCAGGCCTCTGCTTTCCTACCTGACGGAACTGTTACTCAGCAGCTTTCGGTTTGTTGGAAGCAAATCCCCGATTCTGCCGAGCTAGGTTTTGTACACATGTTAATTAGTGAATTGTCTCTGAGCATCAATATGGACCCAATGGAAAGTAATATTTTAGGATGAAAATGTGGAAATGTCTGGAAATCATAACTATATCAGTCAGCTGAAACTCTGGCTCTGCCTTATCTCCATTATTTATCTCTTTAGGATCCGATATCTTAAAAGACGTTTCATTTTTAAAACTTTCTAAAGGAAGCACCCATCTATCAGGTAAACCCCCCCAACCCCACCCTTAGCCAGTTCCAGTTAGGCATGAGGGCTGCCAGCCAAGCCCCTCTCCTCTGATGGCGTTTAGTCTGCTGTCACGGTGGGGCTGGACAAGCGTGAGCTAAGAAATTGTGTGCTGGGTCTTGAGACTCTCTGGACTTTTAAAGACTCAGAATAATTTAAAAAAAAAAAAAGATTCAGAATGTCTTAAAATAGCATGGTAGCTGAAGCAACAACAACAATAACAGCACGTCATTCTTGAGAATGGTTGCTTAAAACTCGAGGCATTGGTTCTGGCAGCAGTCAGTTTCCACGAGCTGGGCTCCCACAGGAGTTGCTCTAATGGCAATCACATGGTCTCATCACGACAGGAAACGGAGGTCTGCTAAGCATTCTCTCAAGCCCCCTGTAAGGAATTTCCTTATAGAAACCACAGACCCCTAGAACTAGTGGTATAGACCTGATCATTTTCAAGAGGCTTGTTGTGCTACTGTTTTCCTCCCCAAATAATAACTATCAGTTCACTCTTTTGGCCTAGGCTCTTCAGCCTAGAACTGTAAGTGGTCCGTCTTCTCATTTCCACGTCCTGAGGACTTCATTCCTACTGCCTTGTTGAGAGAAAGCATCAGGGAGAGGATGACGGGGAGGCCATCCAGTCATCCAACCACAGTATATCACGCCACGTCGCTGGGATCTCCGAACTGCCCTCATATCATCTTCTTAGAGGCTCTTGCTGTGCTGGCTGGCTGTGGGAAGCCTTCACTCACCCCTTCTCCACCAGATCCACAGGCATCCCCAGGCTCAGCTGCTTTCTGGTAGCTCCGTAGAGCAGTCACCACATCACACTCAGCAAAGCAGTTTTCTGCTTCTAGCCCCCTTCCCATACTGAAAACCCTGCCCAGAGCCAGAGCTTGGTGGGATGGGAAGGAGGCGGGAGACCTGGAATGAGTGGGCTAGGGTGGCTTCTTAGATAGTGGGAAGGAGTGAGGTGACTCTCTTCCTGGATCGCATGCACCGTGGACTTCTGGAAAGTCCTGAATGGCAGTGTCACTAATGGCTTTATCAAGTCACCTTTTCTTGACTTCCTCAGCAGTCCTGGGTAGCATCCTTGACCTACTTGATTTCAGATTTTGACAGGTGATAAAAGCGCATAGTGTGAGATTGCTATTTCACAGGGTCCAGATTCATAACTATTGACTGATGTTATTTTTGCCTTTGCCAAGATGCTCCCTCATGTGTTTGCTGTTACTCTAATGGATTGCTTCCTGATACATTCCGAGGCCCGGACACTTGCCCTTCAATCTGGCAAACTGCAGCTTGACCTGAATGGAATCAGGGCTGTAAGAGGAACATTTAGACCAGGCAGTTGGCGACTTGACTCACTTTTCCCTAGAAGAAAAATATAGTCTATAAATAGCCACTGTGAACGTTCTTATTTACACCTTTGTGGAGCTTAACTTTAATCGGGATACTCAAGGCTTAACATCTTAAAATGCCCTGTAGGCACAACGTCTGGCCCTGTGCTTTTGAGGGCTAAATGTAAAATGCTTGGCGATCGTGATTTATTTATCTATTAATTATACTGATAAACAGAAAAGTCCTACAGTTCTTCCGGTCTGTTGGGGTCCTGCCAATAAGCGATTGTTCTCCCAAAGACTCTGCAGTGGGTTTTCATGAACTATCTCCTACCAGTTCTTCTTCTTCCTCTTTCCCTTAGAGGCCCATATTTGCTGTTGTATGCAGGAAATCCCCACTGTTCTTGGTTTCCCCCAGCTACAGCTGGAAAGACATCAGAGTGCCCAAGGCAGCCTGGGCCTGAGATCTCAGCAGGTCAGACAGGCAGCAGATGCTCACTGCTTTTTTCCGTTTTGTGCTTCCCATTCCCTTGCTTAGAGTTTGGGGGACCAAAGCCAACAGGTTATTAAAAGAATGAGAGTAATTTGACTTCTGACATTGATTGGGGCTCGGGGTTATGGGTGTTTTGTTTCTGATTTGAAACCAGCTGTTTGGTAACCACTAACTCTTCCCTTATTCTTTTCTTGCAGATGAGCTCACAGTGCCTGCACTTTACCCCAGTAGCCCTGAAGTGTGGGCCCCGTACCCTCTGTACCCAGCGGAGTTAGCGCCTGCTCTACCTCCTCCTGCTTTCACCTATCCCGCTTCACTGCATGCCCAGGTAATTTATACCCATCGGCCACGACTTCACTCACTCCACCACCAGTCCTTTCAAACCTGGTTCCCCAGAGCACACCATACAACTAACACCTATCCAGCTAACAGGTCCACCTTCAAGAGATTACTGATCCCCTCTAAATCAAGCTGACACTCCTCCAGGACTTATGACGACCATCTGACAGCAATGATATCACCCACTGCCTGATGTTTGCCCCAAACGACACCTCTCTCTTCCTTAATGATCTCACCCTCATATCACACACCAGAGCCTGGGCCCCGGTTACCTCCCCAGCTCCCAGCCAGCCTGAGGGCAGCACTAGAGCGTAGATGTGTGTGTGCCTTGTTATGTGGAAGGGCTACAGAGGGAAGTGTGCACTTGTCACAGGAGTTGTTTGTGTATGTTTCTGCGTATTGAGAGATTTTGGGGGCCGTGTTCTGTGAGATCTAGTCACCAAAGAGGAAGGTTGGGAGCTTCCAGGAGGAAGACTGTGCGATCTTACATATGTTACAGAAAAGATTAGGGTTCCTTTTCCATTTTCAGGAAACCCTGACAAAAAGGAGGTACAATATAACGTCTAAAATGTAATTATAGGTCAGAGTAGAGGCCTTGTTCTGACCAGCTTTCTTTTTTTTTAAGAATAGCCTGAGTTTTATAAACAAACTCCCTTGTTTCTTCACAAAGATGGCTGTCTGCTTACCAAGCTTTTCTCTTAACTTAGCTTTTATTGCAAGTTGTAGTAATCAGTGTTGGGATTCAGAGTGATGATTAATAGCAAATAAGTTGGGTATAGATTTCATTTGTCTTACTGAATGTATAACTCCTCTACATTAAAGCAGGAAAGCCTGGTTTTAAAAAAATTGTTGGCCTACTCAGGTGAGGATTTTGTTTGTTTTGCTTAGTGTTTCTTTACAAGACCATATGAAACAAACAGCTTCCCAGAAAACTCTTCTTTCTGACTTAAAACGCTTTCACGTTGTACTAACTTATTGTGTCATGTAAGACACCTACAAGCAGTCCCCAGTGACGGTTCTCACAGGCCACAGGCCAGGAGTGGTGTTGGCCAAACACCCTTCCGTTCCCTTTCAGCTGAGTTATCCATGCTTCATACATGCACTGATGACCTGGTTTCCCGGACACCGCGCAGGCAAACTACAGAGACAGCCTCGGTGCCTGGGCCCCAGAAGCGATTGCTCTCTGTGTTTGGAGGAGTTGGCAGAAAGTGGCATAAGTAGTGAAGAAAAATGTAGATGGTGGCGGTGGAATACTTGGTACAGAAAATCAAATAACAGGATTATTCTCAGCTTGATTACCCATTTCTAGATTAGCTATGTCTTGCTTTTTTTTGCCTCTGCTTTTTCTACCTTTTGTCCATGTCAGTGCTTGATCACCCTCATAATGGCCAGAGGAGGAAGAAGGGATAATATGTGAGCCTTTGCATGTCTTCTGCTGAGTCAGCAGCCTGCTTTTAGTGGGCCTCGGGGATAACTTTGTAGATGACGTGGAGTAACTCAAAGAGCCTCCTCCGTTTGTGCCCCACTCACCCCATCCCTACCGTCTGTGGCTGTGTCTCCTCTCCTCTTCTTCCTCTTGCTAGATCGCCTAGATACTAATCAATTGACAATTGAGGCAAATGCCAAATTCACATAGTCTTTTGAATATCCATGGCTTTGGTTAATTAGCAAGAAAGCTTCTCACCATTACCTTGGAAAAGTAAGAATTGACAATGGCAAGAAAGGACTGGGGATGGTGGCTTTTGGCCAAGACATCTGGGTAATTTGCCCTTGGTCCATTCACATAACAGATGAAATCAAAAGTAATATCTGGGGATATGGTGGGAAAAGTAGCTAAAGAGTCTTAAGAGATTAGAAAGCCCATGCCATCGTGAGAATGGATGGTGAGAGACAGTGCCAAGATTAGGTGGACTCAACCATTTGACTTAATGGGATATATTTCCCAGGGTGACACCCTCCCCTGTGAGTTCTTCCTTGATCTGGACACTTTCTCAAGCTGGAATCCACTTGGCTCTGCCGCATCTGTCCTAGAGTTGGTGGAATTCTCACCTGATCTAAGTGAGCATTCTCACCTTGTGCTCAACCCCACTTTCTTGTTTCGAGTCATTCCCAGTGCAAGCGTGGGTTCTGTATCCTAAAGACTCATGAATACATATGGCTATTTAAATTTCTTTGTCCACTATGAGACTCAGAATGAACCAGCAGAGGCTTGACAGATCACCTGGTCTGACCCATTTTACAGATGAGGAAACAGACCGGAGAAGATGGAGAGAGTTACCCAAAGTCGCAAGTGGCTCTGCCATGATTAGAGCCAGGTCACCTGACTCCCAGGCCTTGCTCTTTCCACACCTCAGTGCTGGCTCACCAAAGACTTATTCTTTGATGGAATTTTGAAAAGGCCTCACTCCAGTGACTCCTGGGATCTTTCTTCTCTAAGTAGATGAGAAGCCTGTAAGAAGAGACTTGGAGGCAAAGACGAGGGAATCAGAACTTAACCTTCACCAAAAGGTCCTAAGAGAATTGTTAATAACTGGAGGTAGAGCGGTGGGGAAGACCGAAACGGAGCATCCCCTTAGTCCATAATTCCGTTTTTGTTCTGGAAATCTTGCTATGTGTCTTGGAGAAGTTTTTAAGTTATTTTGCTTTCCAGCAATGTTGTGCTCTGTTTTGAGACATGGATTTTTTTTTTCTTCTAGTGTTTCTCTCCTGAGGCAAAGCCCAACACACCTGTCTTTTGTCCACTTCTCCAGCAAATTAGATTTGTCTCTGGGAATATGTTTGTAACGTATCAACCTTCTGCAGACCAGCAAAGGGAGCTCCCAGGTTGAATTTGCTTGTTAGCTTCTTTGATCCCCCTTTTGCAAAAACTATTTCTTGGTAACATTTGAGAGAATTCAATAAAAATTTTAATCAGAGCAAAAATGATCTCAAGTAGACTGCAGCGTTTTGTTTTCATGATGATGTGATTTCGGAGCTAAGATGTTATCTCTGGCTGAGCTTTTTGGGAGAGTTGGGCCCGATGACACTAAGTATACAATCTGTGGGAGGACTCGCAGCATCTGGGGGAGACTCAGCCCACAGCCATGGCCTCAGCACTGCTGTCTGTATCTTCTTGGGCTCCTAAACTATCAAGAGCTGCGTATCGGAAGATTCTCATTCTGGCACCCAAGGGTCACATCTATCTGGAGATCTTGCTTCAGCAGGACAGTGTGCCCAGCTAGTGGAAAACCTGTTTGAAGCAAACAATGTGTTTTCCAGTTGTCCACCCTGATCCAGAAGAAGGAAGACCCAGGAGACAGAAATTGTCATTGAAAAGGCGTTGCATCGCATGTCTAGTTCTGCCCCATCTTCAGTCTGTGGTCTGGAGCCTCCATCTCTAAATCGAAGATGCATATTTGACATCAAATCCCACTTTTTAAGAATTATTGGATATGGTGGTAGGACTGTGAGCCTCAGTATTGCTTTATTTTTATAGAGACGAAAAAACTACTTGGCGTAGCAAACATTTGGCTTCTAAGAAGATCATTAATATTTTTAGACATGATCATCCTGTTTACGTTCAAGGTCATTGGTATTTGAAATTTATTAGATATATTATGTAAGTCACTGTGAACAGGAGAGGAAGGTTTCTTCCATAGCTTTCTGGAAAGTTATACTCTGAAGAGAACATCCAGCTGTTCCAGTCACCTCATGTTCACACATCTCCGCTTTTTAAGTCTGGGTTCGTTTTTGCTTTTAGTCTTGTTGCCGATGGGCAGAGAGAAAGTCAATAAGGCATGCTGTCCTCACTACATTCTAAAACTATACAGTTTGCCCTTGACCAGAGTCACATTGTTGGGCCAGCATCTTCTGCAGGTAAGTAGGACTGAGAGAGCAAGTCCTCGGTACCTGTTTGTTCTTCAGAGGCCTCATCTGCCCTGAGTAACAGCAGATCTTACTGGGCTGCCATAAGCTTTGGACTGGAATGTATCACCTGCACATAAACAAAAGGTTTTAAAATCATAACAAACTTCCCAGGGGCAAGACGTGCCCTTTGGGAGGTCCCTTGTGACACACTGGAAAAATTATAAAGGTTAAATCCAAAATAAATACAAAAATGGACCATGGGAAAAGAGACAGCAGATTGGGAAGGGATCTCACGGGGGAAGAGATCCTAAGAATGGTCTGTGGGTGGCCTAACTGCAGAGCTGCCCCCACCACTGCTGCCATGTCCAGGCATTTACCCAGCAGCACTGTGCAACTTCTGAGAACTGCGTTTTAGAAGTTTTTAAAAGTTTTTTCATTAAGCATCTCCTCTGTCACTGTTCTCTTTAGAGAATACTGAGGTAAAGGAAACACAAGAATATCTGGTTTGGCATGAGGTGTCATTTACTCGGGGTCCACAACCCCCCAGCCGCACGGTTCACGGCCTGTTCCTAAACTTCTCTGGGCCGTACAGCAGCCGCTCCCCAGCGCTAGCATCACCACCTCAGCTCCACCTCAGATCATCAGGCATGAGATTCTCATAGGAGCCCTGGTCCCTGGTGCCAAAAGGTTGGGGACCACTGATGTAGACCATGAGAAAGGAGCATCTTGAGGGAGTCAGGGAGCAGGGCAGGTGTGAGTGGACTCAGATGGGCACATAGTGGTACATCCTATCCAGGCACACGTTGAGACTCACACAGGAAGGACTCTTACTTTTCAGCTCCTCCTCCTGTACAGAAGGCAGTAGCCAATACCACAATGGTGGTTGGTCCTGTAAAGGGACCTGTGAACAAAACCATCTCTGGGGAACCATGAGAGGCAGCTTCCGCACCTCACCAGCCAGCCAACCTCCCAAAGGTGAGGGAAGAGTCGTGAGATTTGGGGCGTTATGTCTGTGCATCCCAGATGGCATCAGCCCTTAACTCGTTCTGTCTTCATCCTTGAGGCCTGGCTTTCCCAGAGGTGTCTTGTCTTCCAGTAGCCCAGGGCTTGTGACTGGGAGACAAAGCTCTGAGAGACTGCAGGACTGCCTTTGGAGCTGTTCAGCCCAAGGCTTTCAACTGTCTTCAGATACAAATGAAAATATAAATCCTCTGACATTTATCTTTCCCTTGAAATCTGCAGCTCCAGGAAGGGCAGACTGTGAGAGGAAACCACCCTTTGGTGGTCCTGAATGTGCCAGTCTTGCTAGTTCACAATTTTGCTCAGCTTTCTGGTTATCTAGGAGCATCTGGCTTGACTCCCACGGGAGACTGCGGACAGATAGGCCAGGCATGGTGCTCATAGCCTCCTGTGAACCCGGGGCTGTGCATCTCCTAATTATTAGGAGCACAGAGCCCCTTTTCCTTTCCCAGTCCCCTCTTCTGGGCTGTTTCTCTGTCTGGTCCATGAGGCCTGGCCTGTACTAGGACTTGAGCCCTTCAGGAGAGCTCTGAGTCCGTGCCGGTAACATGGGGTTGAAAAAGCAGGCTACAGAGCTGTCTGGTCAGACACAGGCTCTGCCATTTATAAGCTGTGTGACCTTGACGAAACAAGTTCCTTAACCTCTCTGGGCTTCAGTAAAGTGGGCCTAATAATCCCCCATGTAAAACCTTAAAAGAGTGCCTGGCACACAATAAGGGCTTAGTAAATATTAGCCTTTTAAGGAGCATTTGAATTTTCAGCAAAGAGAAGGAAGCCTAGGGCTAGTCACCCACGAGGCTGTAATAGTTCAAATACTAAGGACACCTTACACGTTTTGACAACACTAATAGGGCTGCAGAGTCCTCACGGCTGCAACCAAACGGAACACCAGAGGCTGGAAAGAATGAACGAAGGACAGGAACAAGATGAGCAAGGCCTCAGTGACAGCAGCTGACATCGCGAAATGGCAGCACCTGCCCTACATTCAGCAGTTTGGTCTCTGCAGCTTGTGGCAGCAAGGGGAGAACTTGTCCCCCACAGGAAGTCTCCCCACAGCCAGGCCCGGACACGCCTGCCAGAAGAAAACTTCTCTCTGACAGGAAATAGATCAAGAGTGGGAAACAGCTGAATTCCCAGAGAGACCAAATGGTTCGTGTGTTTTGCTTTACTCATACCCGTTGTCCCTGAACTTTCCAGCTGCTGCTTTATCTTGCTTTCCTATCGGAGAAACTGGAGAAGAGAAAGTCCCTCAGGTCACCGGTCCATTCCTTCCTGGGCTTTCTGGCCTGTTCTTCCCTCCATCCTTCCTGCAGGATTCCACCCAGCCTCGTTTCCAGGTGGTGGAGTTACATCTTGTGCCTTGGGAGATCATCCTCTTCACAGCCCCGTGGCTGGACTCCAGGGGATCCCACTCCTGGCCAAGCAAATACTGTCCCCATCCTGTCTGTCCGTTCCCCTCCTCTGCTGGTTGGCGTTTGGAGAAGTAAGGAGCCCCTTAGTAAGTGAGAGACACAAGCACTTGCCCCGGCGTTGTTGGGCCAGTTGTTCTTTTGGCTGGAGCTGCTGCTCCTGAGGCCCAATCTTCTCCACGTGGGGCAGCTTTTGGCAGCAGCTGTTCCAAAACCAGAGTCAGTCTCTTGGTGCTGTGGCCCTGTCCAGGGTCGCTGGTCCCAACAAGACATCCCTCAAACTCTCCATGGTCACGAGTGAGAGGAGAGCTCAAAGTGGGCCTCCTCCTGATCAGGGGCAACGGGGGCCCTCCCCGGCACACTGTTTTCTGGGTTTCTTAAGCATGTTTTATATTGTCCTTTGTAAAGCCAAACTTCCTAGATCCTCTGTCCGTTTTTGCCCCTGACCTTATTAGCAGTAAGAGCCCGTCCCCGAGTCTCGGTGAGTCTCACCTGTAGTGCCGTTGAGCCCGCCTCTGCCTCAGGATCATTAACAAACACGGGGTCCAGCCGTTACGGTAGGATGGTGCAGAGGCCGCAGCGCTGTGTGTGATAGGGACTTGGTGTTTTAAATTCAAACAGGTTTTAATGACAGTTTCCACCCACTCTGCTAACTTTGAGATTATAGGCAAGCATTTTTTTTCTTTTAACCTCACTGAGCTTCACTTTCCTCATCTATAAGAAAGAAGAATGAACACCTTACTTCACGGGGTTATTTTGAGGGAAAGAGTAAAATGCTTGGCATAGAGTAGTAGTAATTATTATTAAAATGGCTCTTCCATTTCGTTATTTTTGTCAAAAAAATCTTTTACAAGAAAAAACTTTAATTTACTTTCAAAGAGTTTAAATCCGTGAGGGGCAAAGCATTACATGGATTCTGTGTCCAACGGCCTGAGCAGGAAGGTTACTTCGGAACTTGACACGAACCACGCTGCTGTTTCCGTGAGCTCGAGTCACCTTTCCTCAGATGACTCTGGTTATGTTTGGTTTGCCACCGGAAGTCACTGTGTCGTTCTTTGCCTCACACACATAAGCACATCTCCTGCCTAGATAGAATTCTATTTCATCTTGAGCATAAACACCTTTAATTTTAAGAAGAGCTGTGTGCTCCCTCTGGTTCCAAAGACCCTGCTTATAGGCAGCAAAAACAGCTTGGACCACAGCCTTCCAGACATACGTGTCATTTTAGAAGTCCTGTTCCCAGCAGGCCTCCACAGGCTCCGAGATGGCAGAGCCAGCCTTTTTGTCAAAACTTGATCTGGCATGACCCAGAGACTCCCAAGCCTTCCCTTTGTGGCTTAAGAAGGGGTTAAGATGCAGGGACTCAGGACTGGCACCCTGTCAAGAGAAAACTAGGGGTCCAGGCTCTGTTCTTTGGTAAAGCAGCTGAAGCCAGGGCAGGTGCGGTGGCCTGTGGCTGTGGTGTGTGCCGAGCTGAGGCTCTGGCTGGGTCAGGCGGACGTCCACCCAGGGTTCTAGACTTCTTTTCGTTAGAAACAGGCACCCAGATGCCATGTGAAAGTATGGAATTCTAACTGCTTTGGAAACAAAACCAAGGCTACAAAGAAACTTGGAATTATAAAACGTAGCCCTCATAAAAAGAAAGTGAACTTCTTGAAGAAAACCAATTGTGACAGGGGAAAAAAGGAAAATCAGCTCCAAATGGGATCATGTTTTATTCAGGATTTGTGCCGTTGGTGGGGAAAGCCAGAACTCGGTGACAGGAGGGGAAAGTGGGACACCCCACCTTCAAGCCTCAACCGCTCTGCCACGAAGTACTTCTCGCTTCACCGGAGCTCAGCTCCTGGGGACCTCTAATGGCCCTTGATAGCAAACATAGTTAAAAATTAACAGACTGACAAAATTAAATATGGATGACAAGCAGCCACTGTGGACTTAATCTGACACAGGGTGTTACACGCTTGGGTGCCTTCGACCTGAGTGGTGTCTTGAGTGAACTTCTGGGATGTCCGAGCACATTTCACATGCCTGTTTGGAAATAAGAGCCCGGCTTGTACTTAGGACAGACAGGAAAAGAGTCTAAAAGCCCAGGAGAGAAAATTACCCCTGAAGGCTTATGTTTAATTAAGCCCAGATTCGACTGGTCTTAGCGGGAGGTGTTCACGGGCCTAGGACCTTGCTTTTGGGGTCTAGAGCTTGTTCCTGCCTGAGCTCAGACCTCAGTAATGTCTCGCCAGGCAGACTGGCAAGATCTTGGCAGGGGCACAGGGCTGGGCTGGAGCATGGCCTCCTCCAGGCAGGACTCTCTTGCTCTCCTCCTTCCCAGCTCTTGGAGTGGGTCAGATGGCAGACAATCTTTGAACCAATTCACATAAGTCTTGACAAGTTGCTTAGATAATGGCAACTTGTTTAATTTCTCTAGGCAAGGAATATTAGATGCCAGACAAGTAGTAAAGAATGCAGATTGCATTTCATGCTCTCTGTATTTGCTGAAAAAGAGTAGTGGGCTCGGGAGGTGGCGGTGGGGGTGGGGGGGACAGAGGAAAAGGTGGGGGTGAATATTCCTTTACAGAGTGATCCTCTGTGGGCCTCATTTCTTGAAGCAAAGAAATTCCTGAAAAGTATTCTTCCAGTTTGGTGAATGCTTTATTAGAAATGGGGAGGGTTGCCACTTAAAAGAACCCTGTAATTAATCCCACGAAGAGGATCGTCTCTTTTTCGGCATTGCAAATCATCAGTCTGTTTGGTGAGTTCGGAGTTGCTTGGACCAGAGTATGCTTCTGGCTCAGCACCCTGTCCCTCAGCCCTGCAATCTTCGGCAAAGTTTTCTGTGGTACCTGACGGGCTTTATTTGGTGATGCTGCTCAGGAACTCATCCTGAGGCCTGGAGTGAGTGGGCCAGAGTCCGTGGTAATTAGAGAACGTGTGAGCGGCTGGCTGCAGTTGGCTCAATGTCGGAAAAGCCCTGGCAGGGTGTAAAGGGCTCCATCTTAGGGATAGTAGTAGAAACCTGTCTAAATATATCCATGCCCTAAAAAGGAATGAGTGCTTGGTTCTGAATATGGTCCTGGGGAAATCTGCATTCAGGTATAGCATCTGCATTAGCAAAGGAAGGAAAATCTTCACTACTCTTTATGAATTAGACATCCAGGGCTCACACTGGTCTGATCTCCCAGCTTTTATTAGCTTTGTTAAGAACTAGACATGTGGATGCCATATTAGCGCACTTCAGCCTATTAGATTCACCGAAGGTCACCACTGGCAGGGACCTTCCAGACCAACATATTTCAACACTCAGAACTATTAATAGCTGTTACATAATAAAAAGGTTCCGCACCTAGATAAACTTGGGGAATGCAGAATTCATCAAGGCAGGCAGATTTCTTTATTGTGGAACATCTCAGCCTTTAGTGCGCTAATGTGTCTGTAGATCTGCTGAAGGGAGACTGTCTCTTCCAAACCTATCTGACTGTAGAGCATCTCCAGACTTGCCTGCGTCTGGCCACGCTTTCAGAAAACTTATTCAAGAGCAGCTCTCTCAGACTTAAGAACATGCTTCATTGTCACCTGGGGCGGGGGTGGGGGTGGCTTGTGAAATGCAGACGCTTGGGCCCCACGCCTCGAGTTTCTGCACCCCTGACATGTTCCCAGGTGATGCTGATGGCCTGGGTACCACACTGAGAAACACTGGTCTAGATCTATCCCTTTATTCTACAGAGAAGAAAATGGCTAAATCAAAGGATATTTATTAATAATAGCTACCATAATTGAGCCAGGTACCTGGCCAGCACGTCTCATGATTATTTCTAAAGGCAAGCGTGACGATGGGAGTCAGCCACTCGGAAGCGGATAGTATAGTACGAAGAAGCACACTGGGCTTGTCATGAACCGCTGTAGGCAGGGCCTCCACCTGGAAATCAGTCAAGGTCTCCCTGTCACTGGCATTGTTGGGAACGTGAAGTCTATGTATTTTAATTCGGTGGGCTTTCGTTTCCTCATCTGTGAATGAAAGAGGATGGAAATCATTTTTATGGATACTTTCTCTAGCATTCAATCTTTTCTCTGAGTTTTTTTTTTTTTTTTCTGGGTGTTCTCCTACTCTGCCTAATCTATCACCAGTCGCAGGAGCTGGTACCATGCTAAAGCTGTTAGAGACTTCAGTGTGCCCTTGAATTTTAGAAGAGCATTTCTGAAAAGGTATGATAGTAGAATCCCAAGCACTGTGGCTCCTGGATAATGAATTGTAATAGAAATAACTGTTATTGCTATTAAGTTCTAGTGGAGAAGTGTCCCTTGGTCTTCCGTGTTGCTTATTCACTTACACGTCACAGTCTATGTGACATGCTTAGCAGTCTCTGGCACAGAGGAAATAATCGGTGCTGGTTTGGATTACAGATATTATGTTAGAGATTCTTACAAGGACTTCAGAGGCCCCTGGAATCGTACACGGGGTTGTAAATGTGCAGCTTGAGAATGTATGGGTGTGCGAGCACAGCACATTTTTCTGCAGAAGGATCATTGCCTTACATGGAAGGTTAACCGTGTAGACACAATCGTTGCTGAACTGTCTGTGGAACAGGAGTCAGAAGTGTGGGTTTCCCCAGTTTCCTAAAGCACCTTAAAGCACTCCCGAGACAATAGGCAGGAGTGGCCACGAGTGACCTGGGGCCAAAACCACAGAACAAGCAGCCCAAGTGGGTGTAAGGGTGACCCCCATGTTTTCCCTCTGAGGACAGCAGTGATTATCACAAAACAGCTTGTTCCCCTGGGCCAGCTGCCTGAACCCGGGTTTTGCACCACAAGCCCTGCTGGTCTGCCCCTCTGTGTGAAACCTTGATGAGAAGCTCTGGCTGGGGCCTGGGGGGACACTGCCCTCTGCTGGAAGGCAGGCGCACCTGCGCCTCAGAGCTGGAAGAGGAGGCAGCCTTGGGCATCTGGAACACGGTGAGAAAAGCCCACCCGCTTGGCAAGCGCAGGACTGTCACAGGAGTGATGAATTTCGGGGCCTATCTTTCCTCCATCACCACCACATCCTCCCTGAGAATCAGCCAGTGGACCGACTTCACCTCAGCACAGCTCAGCACAGCACAACTTATTCCGGGCCCCACAGTTCGGAATGTGCCTCCTTGTCACCCTGGAGTGCTCGGGTGTGCTAGACCAGGCTGACTATAGTGGCACTCTGGCCTCACAAACCGCAGGCATGTGTGTGACAGAGAGTGTGAGGGCTGCGTCGGTGGAAGAGGCCAGTGTGTGGGAGGTCGTCAGAGGCTGGCGCGGGAGGTGAGGGGCTTCCTTCTCGCGGTCACCTGCACTGAAACAGGAATCATGCCATCCACTCTGCGGCTCCCCCCACCGCCCCCCCACCCCGTCAGCCCTCCCTCTTCCTGTGTCTCCTCTGTGAAACAGCATCATGTCTTGGCCTTGTGGGGCTCAGCGCCCCAGCCCCACACCCAGGCAGCACCAGTCGCCACCACTGCGCTGCCCTGATCCTGGCGCACACAGCCCCACCCCCTCCCACTGTGTGTTTAGGTCCCCAGCCCTCCACCTGCCACTGGGCTGTGCCCCCGTCCCACTCTTTACCACCTGTCTCAGGAAGGCAGCTCCAACTCTGCCCTTTGCTTAGTGAGCAAGTGGATTCAGATGTACAAAGCCATAAGCCATGGGTAGGTACAAGTTTTTTCTGTGTCACTTTCTCTGTCTTCCTCTCTTCCCTTCTGCCCCTCCCCCTTCCCGTCCTCTGTCTTCTCCCTTCCAGTCCTCCTGCCTCTCACATTTCCCCTATTTCTCTCTTTCATCCTATATACACCCCTAAATTCCCAGAGTAACATGTTTTTCAGCCTACCTCCATGCAGAGTTTCTGGTCCCTCATCCCCTTAATTTGCTATGTGTACTGAAAACGACGAGCTTCGGTGCCTGCTGGTGGCTCCGGGGAATACAGCTTTGCCCCCTTACAATACAGGGGCCCCACTTGAGCTGGTAATCTGACTTGTAGTAAATGTTATGCCCCCCCCCCCCCCGCCACAGAGTCTCTAGCACAACTGGCCCAAAGGGTTCCCCGAGATGAGGTGTAGGTGGAAGCTCAAAAGGCATCCATGGTCCTTTTAAGCCCCTTTTTCCCAAGTATGCGAGACCAGGTACCTCTACCTCAGGTTTGGGGAGTCGCCCAGTGCGGCCCCTCACCCTGCAGTAGCATCCAGAGAGGAAGTAACCACTGTGTGGAGGCCGTGGGGCAGAAGGAAAATCCAAGGACTCCTTTGTGGAGACCAGAGCAAAAGGCTGGGTATACTATGTGGGTCTTTCTAGGACCCACTCCTAGACAGCCAGTTTTAGAATCAAGTCAGGAGAGC
>NW_011888789.1:6277966-6300490 GCF_000151845.1 Pteropus vampyrus
GTGTCTTTCCAGATGCGCTGGCTCCCTCCCTCCGAGGCTACTTCTCAGGGCTGGAAGTCCCGTCAGTTCTGCTGAATACTACGTAAGTACTTGGTTTTAATAACAACTGTGTCCAGTGCATAGACGAACCTGGGACATAGCAGACGTTCAGTGCACAGGCAGCGCTCATCCCGCCTGGGCACCCACACCTTCCTTTGTCTGTAGTTACACTCACTTGGCAGTGCATCTCTTCCAAGGGATTTTAACCTGGAGTTGAGGGAGAAGTGAGGAATGCTATTCTAACTTGAAAAACTGAATCCCAGCCTTCCCACTTGATGAATCAGCAGTTAACGCTCATTTCTATAGGGCAGCTGTCAGGGAATTTTATTAGATAATTGGAGTTCTGCTGCTGCCAGCACCAAAGAAAAACCTTCCTCAAGTTATAGGCAGGCATAAGTCATCTATAATTCACATAGTAGTTTATTATGGGAGTCTTAGAGATTTATCAGAATTAACTTTCCTGCATGCACATATGCATATTACAACTTTGGATAATGTTCGTAAAATTTCCTGGGGCCGAGAGACCCAAGAAAGAGGCTGACAACTCCACCAAGACATAGAGAATTTATTAAGGGAACTTACACAAGGTACATCTTGGGCAACAGCAAGACCACGTGGACGTGCTCTGTGCTGCAGGCCAGAGCGGACACTAAAGAGTTACACAGAACAGTGCAGGATAAGTGGGGTGCTGGTGTGTGACTGGCCTCAGAGAAGGGACATACACCTTACAGCTCTTGCCTGGGGCCTGTTCCGGGAACCAGCTCCCTGGGGGGCAGCGGGGAGGGGTCGACCAGACACTCTCTGAGGGGACGTACGGGAAGCAGTCTCTATTCTGGCCCGGATCTGGCTTGTGGGTGAGCAGCGGTCAAGTCACAGAACGAACACTCCTCCACAGATAAGTTCAAATCTTTCTAAAATATCTCATGTTCGTACTGACGGCAGACGCTGTGCTGTCTCCAACTGGCTTCCTTAAAGTTTCTTCAGGGAAACGATATCCTAAATTGGCACCTTCGTGTCATTTTATCTTAGGCCTAACTTTGCTTCAAAGAACTACCAAATGAATTTTTTTCCTATAAATGAAGAATTTCTATAAAATTCCAAATGCTGTCTTTAGTTCAATATCTTGACTGCATTTTTGTTAAGTACAAAGCACTATTACTTTAATTTGGTGTGAATTTAGGGAGTCTGCCCTAAAGTCTTTCAGATGGTAGAGTTCTACAGTCAGCCATCTCTATTTACATGATTCCTTCACAAAACAAGAAGAAAAATGAGAATACGGAGGAGGTAGATCTTAATCCATTCAGAAATGCGAAAGAGGTCACGGAATTATGTACCTGGACCTAATGCTGACACAACAGTCATAGTCCTTTTCTTGGAAAGCATCTATTCTAAGACAAAAATACTTCCAAATTAAACTAATGCTCTTCGTCCACCATTAATACTGAATCCCACGTGCCTTTGTTAGATCACTTGAGGCCGTCGAGATTCTTTTGAGGAGGTACTGTGCAGGGAAAAAGTGGCCTCCGGTTGACAGGTTCAACTTAAATGTTTCAGACCACTCACTGGAAATACAATGGAGAAGTGGTGGATGCTGGAGCAGGCCTTATTCGGGTTGGCACCCTGTCCGTGAGGAGGAAGGAGAGCACTGGATAGGATTTGCAGAGTTCTGGGATTTATTTTTCACAGGCGTGGTCAGCAATGTCAAATACTTTAGGACAATTGAGTAAGATAAGAGAATTCCTTGAAATTTGGCAGTTTCGGTAGGCAAAGTGTGGTGATAGCACAGGGCCACCACCGTGTACATATAGGCCAAAGGGAAGACATGATCATTAAGCCAAAAAGATCCTGTGCTTCATTTGTATCAGGCTCACTTAAGTTTTTGCGAACTGTCCTTCCTCACTGACCCACTCACCGAAGTCTAGAGGTGGTGGTGGAGGCTAGCAGTTGCCCCCTTTGTGAGTACAGCTTACAAAGCACTGTAGAATCTGCATAAAGATGTAATGTCTCCTGTGGCTGCACTGTTTGTTCTGGGACAGAGTCCTTCCTTGGGGTCTAGAGAGTGGAGGAGGGAAGGTGGCTGGGAAAGAGGACAGATAACTGTGCTTGTTCTCACTGCAGTTGGGGCTGAGACTCTAGCTTCCCATCCTGCCTGAAGTCAGATCAGTCCAGTGTGGACTCACTGTTCAGACTCTTCTAGGCCCCTGGGTCAAGTCTCTTCCAAGAGAGCTCTTACGCAGGCTATGTAATCTCAGGGAAATGTAAGCTAGAATTAAAAATAGTGATGCTGATGAAATCCTAGAAACATTTTACAGCAAAGCAAGTATCTCAGGCCAAATGAAGGGTAGGTGCCAACTACTGGCATCACTGGCCCACATGGCCTTTCTTCCCCCATGGAAAGATGGCACCAGAATAGAAGAGCAAGAGTGACATCTGGTATCAGACATAATGACCTGTACGCAGACTGGCTGCCACTTCTTATGTATGTAGCATCAGGATGGTCCTTCCGACTCCTGAGGAGTCCAGGGCCTGCTCTCAGAGGTCCTTCAAAGGTCTTTAATTTACCCACTTCCTACTTCTAAACGGTAATCAGTGACTAGGCTAGAAGAGTAAATAAGCTCTTCATTCTTTAAATAAACACATTACATGTCTGCTATGTGCTAGAAATAAAACTTGAGGAGCTTAAATTCTAATGATCAAGAGCGTGGACACATTTTTAAAAAAAAAAGGAGAGAGGGACTGCTCAAGATGCTCCAAGGTGAGCCTGCTGTGGGGAGAGCTCCCACGTCAGGTGTGTGTACGTGAGTGTCAACCAGCATGAGCGGCGAAAGTACTACTGTCAGAGCGGTAGGTGTTATTGTTCAGCATCTTCCCTGATGGATGGTGTTTAGTTGGGCTACAAGTTATGTCTGTTGCATCACTAGTTTTGCTAATGGCCCAGCCCTGTGGCAGAGAACCCCAGAATATATGGTAACGACTGAAAATGATTAATTTCTCAGGACTGTTGAGAAAGCATGAGCAAATTTTCAGTCACTCCTTCCAGGGAATGAGTTACACAGCTTTCCTTGTTGGGTACCCAAATGTAGTTAAATCCAAAAAAGGGGGCAGGGGAGAAGAGTTAGGAGTTGGGGTGGATGTGGGTGTTAAGAACTCATGAGAATTCCCTGGCCATGGGCCAAGACCACAGCATAGAAATGGTAAGCGCATTAGTTATACCCTCCCCAATTAGAGAAGAACATGGCAAGAGATAAGACCAAAATCTGAACTGCTTATTCCTTATATTTAGTTTTGGGAGAAATGGCCTAGTTTCTTTGGCTGTGAGCATAGGGGCCTTGGAATGGAGCTGTCATCAGGAAAGTCCTAGGTGCTGGATGTCAAGGCAGAACTTGAAGCTTAGCAGAGCAGGAAAGGTACTGGGTCTTCTTGCAGGCCCAGACAGCTGCTGTGGCTCCTGCAGTCTCCCCTGCCTCCTCTCAAGAAGAGACCCAGGTGCCAGGGTCTCACACTGCAGTGTGCCCAGAAGCCAGGGTGGTACTTGTGACTGATGTGACGTTCCCCTTTCTTCTATTAACCAAGGTCTCCATGTCACACTTAAGTTCATTAACACAATAAATATTCGGTGAACATCTACAGTGTATAAGGTACCGTTCTGGGTGCTGAGGATAAAACGGTGAACAAAAGCAGACAAAATCCTTGCCTTCATGGAGCTGACATTCTGTAATGGGGAGAAGACGGGTAATAACATACTAAAAATAAACTTAATAGGGAGATGGTGAGAAATGCTAAGGGAAAAAAGGAAAGTAACAGGGTCAATGTCATGGGTTGGCAGGCACAGGAGAGCAGAGCAGACAGGGTCAGCCTGACACCACTTGAACAGAGACCCAAAGCTTTCCCAGACTTATAAGGGGCTCCTTTTTCAGAACAGACCAAACTTTATTCAAGTTTAGAGAATAATTTGACTTCAGTAATCCTCTTCTTCTTGCCTCCCCCTTTTGCTAAATCAAAGTAAATGAGTTCGAAATGCAGCAGGCGTAAGCCAGGTGAGACTTTACGGTGTTGACAGAGAATACTACCCAGGCAGCCTGTGCAGCTTAGCCCTGCATGCTGATCAGCCCTTCCCTGAGAGGTTTCTCCATATTCCCAGCAAGGAGCCATGGCCCTAGTTCTGATTCCCAGAAGCCCTGAGGCCTGTTATGCTTCCCGTGTGAATTATAAAGTAGGGTCAGGCCTGAAACCTTGCCCGCTTGGGGCCCCAGGGATGGGGATGGGTACCCCTTCCAGCCACTGCTGAGTCCTCCAGGCTTTGTAAATTAAAACATCTCTGCTAACCACACAAGCACTAATTGAGCTCATCTCAACCGCAGTCAAAGCTCTGATCCCAGCCATTGTTTTCTGTAAGTCTGGCTGGGAAATCTGCAACCCCCAAGCACAGGCACCAGGAGAGCTGCCTGCCTGGTCCTTGAAAGTTCAAAGAGGCAGCCACGTGTTGAGACCAGGACACTGTCTCAGAGGAGCTGCAGAGCAGTCACAGGTCAGGGCCATCCACAGGAGCCTCTGCCTCGACCCTCCACTTCCACTATCTGTCTCACCAGGCCAACAATGGAAATTGAGACTTGTGTGCTCACTGTAACGTAAAATGTGAACACATCTGAACCTCCCTCCAGTGTTTTATGTTCTTGGGTAGTCACCTTCCCGGGTCTCTGTAGACTCAGTCCATGCATTCTCTGCCCACCAGGTGAGCACCGTTGTGTGGACAAGGTGTTGTTGATGTAGAAAATGCGCAAAGAGCAGCTTGGTGATAAAGCCCCATACTCCGAGACCAAGTGACAGATAGGGTCCCTGGACTCTTAATTCATCAGTCCTGAGTCATACCAAGAGGAAATCTTTAGCTTTTCTTAAAGGACAGGCATCCTACAAACACAGCCTTGGTGGAGCGTGCTCAGGTCTGTGGCTGACTCTGCCGCTACAGCGCCTCCACCTCCGCGTCAGGTAGGCGTTCCCTCCCTCCTTCCCTCCAGTGCTCTTGGCAAGCTTGGAGAGGATGAGAGAAGTTGGGTGAGCTTTTAAGTTTTTGTTTGCAAAGATGAATGTTTTCCTGTCCTGAAATAACCCCACTATTACCAGGAAACTAGAATCACATCAACTTGTCTTTTAATGTTTTTATGGTGAAAATCTAGGGAAAACATTTTTTTCTTAATTGAGAAGAGAGATGTCCTAGGAAGGCCATCTTTCCTTCAGCCTCACCCAGAATCCCCAAGGTGGGTTTCAGCTGAATCCCTGAGGGCCACGGGGCCTCCTGTGCCCACAAACCTGCGAGACCCTTACAGGATCCAGGGTTTGCCGCTGTCCATCGTGCACTCCTGCTCACGAAGCCCTGCGTGCGAAGAACAGCCTCCTGTCTACAGGAAGGAGAGCATTGCTGACCGAGGCTGAAAATCTGAGAAATATTAGTGGGGAATGGGGGGGAATTAGTGTCCAGTGCTGGAATTCAGGCTTCCTTCCTTGACACCAGAAATTCTCATGAAAACCAGCTGGCTCAGAGGCAGCCGCTATGCCTGCAGGAAGAACAGTAAAGATTTATTATTTGCTAGGCCTCTGCACCTTCCTATTCCAGAATTCTCAGGCCCTAAGGAATAGCAGGATATGTTCACAAATATTTCTTTTTGGTTTTTGTTTTCCAGTAGGTGCTTGGACCAAAGTTTTGCTCAGTGGTGTACATGACACCTCAGGGTTCTACAGAATTGTTTTTATGGCCTCGGGCTGACCAAAGCTGTGGTCTGAGGCAGGCCCTGGAGTTGGCGAGGTTTTGGGCTCTTCCTCTCTGTGGGGGACCTCGGGTCCCATGCCTTTCCTCGGGAGGGCTGCGGACAGTCTTGAGGTTCCAGCCCATAGGAAAGGCAGCCTCCGGGTGCTGGCCTTCTGCCCCCAGGTGATTTTCACCCTCTGTTCTTGACACCCCCCATCAGGCATTTTCCAGATGCCTCCGCTCAGGCCTCGGGGAGCCACACTCCACTGCCTGGTACCTTCCTCCCTGGCCCCTGAAAGCCTCCCTCACTTGTTCCACCACATCTCAAGCTGGCTGTCCTGGCGGTGGGCTTTTCATGCCACTGATCCAACTTCATGCTCAAGTAGTGCTTGTCCTCCACTCAGCAGTGGAGGCCTTCGGTCCCTTTGCCTTTGATGCTCAGCTCTTTGCCCTCAAAACAGGTTGTTCTTAAAAGCCTAGGGAACCATAGCAACAGGCCAGTCCACGGGTGGATTACTGCACAGTTAATGGTTTTAATAGGTGATCTTTTTCCATCCCAGGTTCCAGGTGTGTGATGGTGGCTGCAATCTGTCTTGTGGGTATTAACACAATCTTCAATGGTGGCTACTGGTCTTGAGCTATTCTACAAAACTGGAGCATGCTGGTGAGTTCCAAAGTCAGAGGCTGAACAGGCCCTCTGGGGCAGCATTGTGTCCTGGGGCAGAGCATGTTGGGACCATCACCCAGGCCCCAGGGGGTGGGGCTCATCAGTCTGGGTGTTACTACCTCTCCTGGTGATCCTGTTGGTTACGCCAGGTTGGGACATGCTGGTGTGGAGCTCGGGGTCAGAGGCTGGCTCTTCATGGCCTGCTTAAGGAATGTCGTCGCAGGATAGCAACTGAGAGTTTTGCATCCCAGTACATGGTCCTCAGCACAGCCTTCCTAGGTTGGGCTGACACTTAGATAAGGCCAGTAACACCTGCTTACCCAGCATCATCATCAATGAGATACCCAGCCCAAGGGAATTTACAAATAAATGAAGCCTTTCCTTTAAGCCCTTAAGTGCGTATATTCTTCCTGTCTTACTAATCCAATTATACTGAATATTATGTAGCCCTTTCTTGAGGACACAGGGACATTTTTATGAGCCTCTTCATAAATAGGGCATCTCTGAGTTTTATAGGGTTCTCACCGAATTCCTCCAGACTGCTGGGCTTTTCTAATAGGTGATGACTTTGGTCATCTGTCTGCCTTTTCAGTCAATACCAGCTGTCACTTCTCTGTTTCTAGCAGTAAGAATAGTCTTAAAACAAGAATATAGCATTCCCAGAGGTGACCTGTCTGCCATACCCCACTTGTAGGGGTTTCCAGTCTCTTTGGAAAGCTTGATCTAGAACCGCAGGAATGCCAAGGGCAGGCTGACAGCGGTTATCTCAGCCCAAATAAGGTGGCAAATTTCATCCTTATGAGGGGCCTCTAAAGAGAAGATGAAGTCAGAAAAAGGGCAAGATTCCTGCTAAGGACAGAGAACCAGGCAGTTCTGGCCAAGGAAGTCATTACCACATTTTTGAGGCTTAAGTAATTTCATGTTCAGAATAGTATCATTTGGTGCCTGTGCAGAAGTACACACATTCGGGGTGCGCTGGGTTCTGCAGCCTGCCTCCCCTGCCTGGGCCGGAAGCCAGCAACCTGCACTCGAAGTCTTTGTTCCCACTGACATCTTTCTCGTACACTAACCAAACCTATCAACAGGTAAACATTTTCCGCATCACATATGGCAGTCATTATTTATCCCACTAATTCTCCAGCTACCTAATTTCCTTTTGTCAGGGTTCTTAACAATACCCATGATATTCTTACTGATGTTATCACTTAGTAAAACTTTCTTAAAAAACAAGATTTTGTTGTCCCTCCCCATCCCACCCCACCCCCCCACCGGGGTAATTTAAAGACTAATTAAAAGCCAGCCATAGAAGTTTTTGGAAGCAAGTTAGAATAATGATTTTTTTAAGTGCAGTAAATGGACCCAAACATCCATCAGTAATTCAGGGTGTGAGCAGACAAGCGCAGTCAGGAAGCAGCAGCAGCTGGCACGTGGTGACTTCATGTAGATGACATTCATGTGACGAGGGGCAAAAAAGAAGTGGGGAAGGAGAGCTGAGGCTTGGTCCTGGGTGGGCAAAAGTCAAGTTGCAGATGTTCCAAGTAGTGGAGGTGGGTGGCCAGCACACACTGGATGAGGAGGAGAGTGTCTTAGATGTGTTTTAAGGTCGGGCTCACTGCTTCCTGGGCCATCCACGGGTTACACGGATGAGTTTGGCGGAGGCTTTCTTCTTCCCAAATCTGAAGTCAGACAATGCTTATGGCCTGCCCTTGGAGGGCAGAGAGAGGCACAGACTGCGAGGAGAGAGGATCTCTGGCCAAAGGTGGGAGCTGGAACCCATGCATGGATGGCTTGGGCAGCCGTACTAGTTACTGTGGCAGGGGATGTGTCTTTATTTTTCCCTCCCCAGTGTCTAGAAGCGCCCTGATGCAAGCCCACTAAAGCTGTGCTCACTGCTCAGGGTGAGGCTTCTAAGGTGCTCTGGTCCACAAGCGAAACCTGGCAGGCCACAGGCTGACCAGCAGGGATTAGGATGAACCGTGGGGATGTGTCTTTAGAATAGGGCAGTTTCTAGCTACAGGATATGGTTTCCCCTGGAGACTCTATAGACTGTGAACCTTTTTAAATGTTAACTAGTCTTCATACAAATATCAGCATTTACTTTTTAAAAAATCAAGCAGACAAGTATAAAATGAAAACTAAACCACTCTTATTTAAAACCTTTTGTCATATGTCCCATATTTATTGGAAATTAGGTGGAGGGGGAACAGTCCTTATCTGACTTTTGGTAAAAATGACTAAATGTTAGGGAAACTCTTGGGGAAAAAAACATTAGTGAATAGATCACGTACAGAGGGTCCCTGACATGATGATTTGACTTTATGATGGTGTGAAAGTGATATGCATTCAGTAGAAACCTTACTTCAAATTTTGAATGTCGATCTCTTCCTGGGCTAGTGATGCAATCAATACTCTCTTGTGATGCTGGACAGCAAACCGCAGTTTTGTCAGCCTCACAACCACAAAGGTAAACAACCAATACTCCACAGGGTACCGTGTTGCCAGCATTTCCTGGATATCGTGTTTTGTGTTTCCATGTCAACTGCATGACAGTCAACACTTTAACTTTTTAATTTTTCAACGACAGTTGACATACAGTATTAGTTTCAGGTGTACAACAGATTAGACATTTATATAACTTACAAGGTGATCACCCTGACAAGTCTGGAACCCATCTGACACTGTACAGTTATTTGATTATATTCCCCAAGCTGTACTTCACATCCCCATGACTATTTTATAACTGCCCATCTGTACTCCTTAATCCCTTCACCCAACATCCTTCCCATCTGGCAACCATCAAAATGTTCTCGTATCTGAGTCTGTTTTGGTCATTTTGATTTTTAGATTTCACATATAAGTGAAATCATATGGTAGTTATCTTTCTCTGACTTACTTAGTATACTATCTTCTAGGTCTATCCATGTTGTCGCAAATGGCAAGATTTCATTCTTTTTTTTATGGCCGAGTCGTGTTCCATTGTATATGTGTACAACATCGTCTTTATCCAGCCGTGTACTGCTGGGCACTTAGGTTGCTTCCATATATCTTGGCTATTGTAAATAATGCTGCAGTGAACATACAAGTGCAAATATCTTTTCGAATTAGTGTTTTGGATTTCTTCGGATAAATACCCAGGAAGTGAGGTTGCTGGGTCATATGGTAATGTTTTGAGGCACCTCCATACTGTTTTCCACAGCTGGCTGCACCAATCTGCAATCCTACCAACAGTGTACAAAGGTTCCTCTTTCTCCACATCTTCTCCAGTACTTGATCTATTAATGACAGCCATGTTGACAGGTGTGGGGTGATATCTCATTGTGATTTTAATCTGCGTATCCCTGATGATTAATGAACATCTTTTCATGTCTATTGACTATCTGTATGTCCTCTTTGGAGCAATGTCTATTAAGGTCCTCTGCCCATTTTTAAATCGTTTTTATTTTTGGTGTTAAGCTGTATCATTGGCAAATATCTTCTTCCATTCAGTATGCTGTCTTTTCATTTTGTTGGTTTCCTTCACTGTGCAGAAACTTCTTAGTTTGATGTACCCCCATCTGTTTACTTTTTTCTTTTGTTTCTCTTGCCCAAGGACACATATCCAAAAAAATATTGCTAAGAGATGTCAGTTTACTGTCTGTTTTCTTCTAGCAATTTTATAGTTTCAGGTTTTACATTTAAGTCTTTAATCCACTTTAGTATAAAAGAAGCTTTGTGTCAGGTAATTGTGCTCAACTGTAGGCTAATATAAATGTTCTGAGCACGTTTAAGATAAGCTAGGCTAAGCTATGGTGTTTGGTATTAAATGCATTTTCAACTTAATATTTTCAACTTATGATGGGGTTATACCCATCATCAGTAGAGAAGCATCTGTATATGTAGATGAACTGAGGGGCAAGAGAGGAAGAATTTTCTTATTGGGAGAAAAAGCTTACAAGTCACTTGGACAGATTCTAACTTACCAACGGGAAAGTTGAGTTGAGTCAGGGCAAAGCTGCCACTCCCAGGTCTTGGCACTGCCCCCACCCCCCGCAGTCAGCAAGCACCTTTACCCTACATCCAGCTGTCTCCAAGCTCTGGTCTTTCTGATCAAGGGCAACTGAAATGAAATGTTTTAGAACTGTAGAATGTTCTTTAAGATATCAGGAGACTTTCTCCGTTGTCTTCAAATTTGGAGATTTGTGGTTACCTCAGACAAGATTTTAAACATGTGTTTTCTTCCCTTGTTTATCCCATCACATGCATGTCGCAGCTGATCCTCTTTCAGGAAAGGTTCTCTGAGGAGAGTCTGCTCTCTAAACAGAGCCTGACCCTCTCCCCCCATGGTGCTCTGTGTTCTCAGATGTCTTTGCATTCTGTTTAAAATGTCCTTGTTAATACATTCCAAGGTTTGAACTCCATTCCTAGCTAAACCCCTTCCTTGTTTACAGGGACTGAAATAGCCACATTTTGACCTTCTGTTCAGTCTGAGAACATCTATGGCAATGTGGACGCATTCTTTTCCCATGTGAGAATTACATTTACACAGCAGTTATGGAAAAGCTCAGGAAATTATCGACTCCCATCCCCCTCCTTCTCTCCTCCCATATTTTTTATTTCAGATAAAACTTGCTAATCAGCCAGAATTAACCGGGACCCCTCCCCCCACCCTTTCTTCCTGCTCAGGGCACCACTGGGCAAGTATGCAGAGCCCAACATGAGTCTCTAGGCATAGTCTCCTGGCTCTCAGCCTAAGGCATTATCAAGACTAGGAGACCACATCCCTTTAACACCCCATCATTCCTGTTTGATTTGACCTGTAGTCCCAAGTGTCTGAATTTTTGCTATATGCAAGTGACTATATCTGGGATGGAAGAAGGAGGAAATAGTCTTAAGGAAGAAAATAAGCCAAGATGATCCTTGTGAAAGCTAAACAAGTGGTTTGGACAGTGAGAGCTCCTAGACGAGAGTTTGTTGGAGAAAGCCCTGCAGGCAGGAGATCAGGGAAGGCTGGAGAAAGACAGTAGGGTTTGTATATGATGAGGGAGACTGGAACGGAAGGAGGAAGTGAGAATGTGACTAAGCTTTTAGGGGCCTTGAGGGATATGTTAGGGATTTGGGTCTTGGGGAGGCAGTGGAGAGATGGGGGTGGGGGGAGGATGTTAGGAATCATTGTCATCTAGATGCCCAAGGCAAAATAGACAAGGAGTCAAATCAGAAACACACACCAGGAGAGTCAAACCTGTGAGGGCGGTGTCAGGAAGTAACAATGATCTGAGAGAGCAGAGCTGTGTCAGGGATGAAGCATGAGGGGCCAGGCGTAGGGACAAAGATACCAGGGCAGAGGGGTCAGGAGCTGTGTTATAAGGCAAGGCGAATTTAGACACGTTGCCTTTGAAGTCATGGCAGAAATGTCCAGGGGACAGCTGATCGGACGAATTGTCCAGGAAGTGGCTACGGAACCAGAAAAAGGCCAGGACTAGCGACATGCATTTGCCCAACGATGGTTGTGAGCTCTCCAGAGAAGCAAGCAGAAGTAGACCAATCAGGCCCCTATCAGACACAGCCAAGGGCTGGAGGAGATGGCAGGGACTTCGTCCATCCTAGAGCAGTGGGGCCCAGCCCCGGGGAAGGAGAGGTCACATGTGGCCGATGTTTTTTTGCCTGCTCATTCAGTCTCTTCTCACAGTCCCTGAAAACAGTGTGGCAATTTGGTTTCAGGCCGTTGGTCTTGAAGCCTGGTCACCACAATCAGTTTCGGCTGTTTCCCAAGACGGCCCTCTCCAAGTCCGTGCTCTGTCAGAAGCCATCGGCAGCGTGCGGGCCCCTTAGGTTCCCAGAGTCCAAGGGCTGCCAAGTACCATCCCCTCTGAATTGTTCCAAAGTACGAACAGCCATAGAGTGAGTGACTGTTTCCTCAGAAACAGTTTCCTGGAATTAAAACACACAGCTTGAGCTGCTGGCAAATGGTCAAGTTTGGAATGATGTGGAACATGTCATTCCAGGCCTGGCAAGACAAGAATGTAGGTGAAAGAAACTGGCCTTGTATCCAGTTCCTCTAAGCTGGTTTCCCTTCTCTGTTGATATATGGTGACTGGGGTAGAAGGGGCAGCGCCTCTTCACACTTGAGGGTTTTTTGGCTGTTAAAGGACAGAGAGGCATTTGTGGGATGCGAGGTAGACCAGAAGGTTGCGAGTTCATTGGGAAGTTGGCTAGTATGCCTGAAAGGTAATGCCTGGTCTCAAAAGGATTCCTACTCCATGGAAGGATGTCCCAAGCCTGGGCACTCTCACTCCTGCCATCTACCCAGGGCTGCTCCATGCTACACACACCTGGATTGTGGCATCCCAGTGCTCCATCCCCTGTCAGGTAGAAATCAGTGAAGAAGAAGAAGAAATGTAGCTTTCAAGAGCGGGTCCTTCTGATGGTCCTGCTAAGCAACACAGGATATGTGACTTACACCAGAGATGGGGTGTGAACAGGCTTGGGCCACATCTGGCATCTGGTGAGTTGGGGGTTGGTTGATCATTCTATTGTGCTGGGCATCAGGGGAGGCAAAGGAGTCAGAAAATGAGATTTTCTGAAGGTGTTCACTTACGCTGTTTCAGAGAATTCTGCTGAGAAAGGGAGAGCAGGCAAGAGGTGGGGTTAAGGGGCCACTGAGATTCTGTATGGGTGCCAGGATTAATAGTTGCAACAAGCTAAAAAGACAGGTGTTAGAGATAAGGTTTTAGAGGTCCAGATCCCTTCTCTTGAAAGCTAGACCCTGATTTCTTCCTGCAATCTATAGGTATGTGGTAATAATAATTATATTAGGTCTTCTGACTTGTGGCCCATTATTATTTCTGCCAATTTGTGCTGTCATCTACGAACTAGACTATGACAAGATTTACTGGGTCACAGTCCAGATACAGCTGGTACTGTATAGATCTGATTTGGATAGGAGTATTTAGTAAAATCATTCAATTACCTATTTGCAAAAAACTATTTGCGAGTTTACCTAAATCTGTTTCTAATTTAAAGATTTACTGCTAAATTATACATTTTCCTAAGTAAGTTTAAGGATAATTATGTGGGTTATCAGTAATGACGCTATTTTCTTTGTAGCCTCCTCCCACTCCCAAATAAGTACTCCCCTGTACGAAATTCTAGTATATGCTGATTTACTTTGCATGTACCTTTTCTACAGCCACAAATTTACATGAGTCTGACATGTTAGTAAGATGATAGCAAGAAAAACAAATGACTTGGGAGTTGGAAAGAGAATAAAATAAATGACAGAATACTAGTAGAGGTTTCACAATGCAGTCTTTAACACAGGTAAGTAAATCCAGAGATAAAGGAGACGTACTTAAGAAAATCGTAGGACTCTGCCAGCAGCAGTCAGAAAGTCTCAATGATTGAAGGGCCATTTTTCTGCCACAAAGCAAGAAAAATATGAGCATTTCTTTGCAACTTCAGGGGAAGAAGGTCTTGAAAAGTTTCTAGTAAGAGATAAATGGAAATTAAACATGTCCTCCCTATGTATCTAAGGTGAGACCATTCATACTCTTGTGGTCTTTATCTGGTGAGTCAGTAAATATAACCCGTGGTGATATACACATATACTTTCATAGGGAATCACCCATGAATTTTCCCAGGGGAGTTTCTAAGCCATGAATTCTATCAACAGGTGTCCCCAAACAGCCCCATCACTAGGAGCAAGTACTGCACATGCCTGTGAGATCTGCTTTCTTTACACATTTCTTTCTGTTTCAGGCTTGAAAAAACCTTGCCCAGTTTTGAGCCCTTCAAGACTTTGCCACAGCCTCTATCACACATCTGTTTTTCTTGAAGAAAAAAATAAAAATGTTTTACTCTTTTACACTGTATAATTGTAAGAAATAGTGTTATTTGTGAATGCATGGTCTGACATTTCTGTACAGTTTGGAGATATTTTCAAATGAAACAAAAAAGATGTCAACAATAAAATCAAGAATGAGTATTTTTATACCAAACATTTAAGTATGACAGGATGGATGATCTTACACTGGGTTGGATAACAATTTTTGTGCTTGACTTTTGAATGCTTGTAATTAAAAATATCTATTTTTTTCCTTTAAAATAAGCTGCATGTTTGAGGCATGTTTTTAAATATTTCCAGAATCGTATTGTGAATGTATAGAAATCTGTGCCTGGCTTGAGTCCAGGGTGAATTAGAAACATAGTGTTAGATGTTAGAAACAGAACTGTGCCGTCTGCAGTACTAGGTGTAGGATCCTTGCAAGACAATCAAAAGCCTCCATGGTGGCATGCTCACAGCTGGGCAAAGAAGCCTTTCCTTGGTACGAATTCCTGATCAGTGTGCCCTTAGAAAGCTTCGGCACACTTCACAGGTGACTATAAAATTGTGTGACCCACAGATGCATAACCCCAAGTGCAGAGTCTGTCTCACTGAGAAGGGGAAACCCTAGCTTGGGAGGCCCGTGCTGCCTCAAGAGGGAGCTGTCTTTGCCCAACCTGTGTGGCTGCAGTGGGCAGCTCATAGCTCCCAAGGGATTCTGCAAAACATCAGCTGAGCTGAGTCTTGGAAGAACCATACCAAATAAGCCATTTACAACTTTATCTTGAATCCGACGTGCTCACTGGGACACTACTTACCGCACCAGCCCAGAGATGGTGCAACCAGTGGGTGTTTGGGATGACTACTGCTCAGCTTGCTTCAACACTTCTCCAAAACCAAAGTCAGTCTTGTATCATAAGCTGACACATTTCTAGAGTCTGTGACAGCTCAGTCTCTCCCCCTTGTAGAAGAGCCATGTATAAAAATATACTGACCTAAGAATTTTCAAGTGCTGATATAGCTAAACATCACAATCTTCCTTATTGATCTGCTCACGTTATAAAGGCTTGCTTTAATGATCATATGGTTTGTTTCAGGGTTTTTGTCATTACTTTCCATTAGAAATTATGATGTCAAGAAGCTTTTAAAGGTCATCACCAAAAAAAAAAAAAAAAAGACAAAAAGAGCAGAGACAGAGGGGCTCTTACCCTCATGCAGATGAGGCAAAGAGCACTTACAGCAGCATGGGGACAGCTGTGTTCAAGCCCTGCTCACAGCTTCAGCACCGCCTGGCTCTTGGTGAGACATCTGTACTCTTGTTTCTAAGGAAAACAAACCACTTCTACAGTCTATTATGCTTTTATAAACTGTTTAAAGGTACTTTTCTATTGTCATTTTTAAAAATAAACTGCTTATCCCTGCTGTCACACCACTGCTTGGCAAATTTCTTTTTGCAATATCAACCGAGTACAAACTACACTGCAAACGAGGGACGAGCAGATTTTCTCATTTTCAGGCCTTGACAAAGCTAAGCATTAGCCCTTGAGCTAAGGACAGAGAAACTAAAGGAAGAAACAGCTGGGAGAGCCAGAGAATAACCTCTACAAATGCTCTACTGTGGGTACTTGGGTGAGTGACACTGATATCTCAGGCCTCGGGGCTCCTACTAGAGCCTTCCTGACCCAACAGGGGAATCTCATGGCAGAGTCGCATTCCTCTTTCTTGATGTTGTTTACTGCACTCAGCTGACTCCACATTCACCTCAGCCTGCAAAGCTTTAGCTAGATTATCTGAAATTTATAGTCATTTATGGTTTCCTGCTAACTTAAAAAAATATATAATTGATAGCCAAGATGATACAAATGTTTACACTCTAACCCAGGGGTTCCCAACTGCAGACTGGTCTCTGGCCTGTTAGAAACTAGGCATAGCAGGAGGTGAGCAGCAGGTCATGGAGTGAAGCTTCATCTGTATTTGCAGCCACTTCCCAGCACTAGCATCATCACCTCAGCTCCACCTCAGATCCGTCAGGCATTAGATCCTCGCAGGAGCACTAGTTCCTGGTGCCAAAAAGGTTGGGGACCAGTGCTCTAACCAATCCTTCTTCTCCCAAAAGGGAGGAGGGGCAAGGGGAACCACAGTGCTCAATTCCAGTAATAGCCATAACCACTAGTCACTATTAGTTTTGTTGGGCCCTGACATAACTGGTTCTGTGGCTGGGATCTCATGTCCCTTTTGCAGAGGAGACCACCACTAAAAGCAGGTCCCCATCTTGGCCTTCCAATACCCTGGAGCCCAAATATAATAGTAGAAAACCTAAGTGAGGCTTTCTGCAACCTTGCCCAGGCTTTGAAGGCCACACTCAGCATGGCTCCAGGACAGGCTTGATCACGCGGCTTTGCCTTCAGCCCATCTGAGACCTTCCATCTCAGAGGCACCAGAGGTTGGCCAGACAGCCTAGGATTGAGGGCATCTCCCCTGAAGGCGATTTACTGCCCCTCCCACCTGCTTTGGGCCACTCCCATTACAGTCATTGCCTCAACAGTCACTTCCATATACTTTTTCACAAGGGACTAAGGGATAAATAAATGAGTGCCCCAATAATCACCATGCCGATGGTCATTTGTGACAAGTCTGGATGGTATATATATATGAACTCCAAATATCTGACCACTCAGTTGAACATCACAGCCTCACTACAGTCTGAAAAACTGCCTTTTCTCACACACTACTGTGCAGGATGAAGTGTCTTGGAATAGGGAACTTGGGATAAGAAAAGGCAAGTCTGTTCTCTTGCTTATTCCAGGTATAATGCCCCAGTTTGTAGGCTCCCAAAAGATGGTAACTAAGCCTTCATTTTGTTTCATTACCAAGTGAACCCTCCATCAGGAGGGGAAGATGTGCCACTTGTAAACACAAGACTAAGGTAGCTATACTATAAAACTGGCATCTAAAATTAAATACTATGCCTTCCACCTCTAACAAAATTGCAAATTAAAGGAATTTGGAAAAGAACCTTAAAACTTACAAAATGAAAGTTATAATTCCAATTAATCCCATCTAGGCTTTGAATTCACTGGAGCCAGAGTTTGCATACATGCTGGACCTACTTTAATGGAACCAAACTGCAATTATTAGAGTCCTCATCTCTGAGGTTCCCCGAACCCCAGAATCCATGGCACCTTTGGGTCCTGAGTTGTGTGGCATAATGAACACTCCTGAGAATGAAGGAGGCAAAGCTAACATCTGAATTCTATTATCTCAATATGAAAGCATTCTTGGTGTCTGTGTCAGGGTGATAGAGGAGTCAACTATTTCTGAGTGCTCTGAGTAAGGCATGCTTAGTGCCAGGAATATGTGTACATTTCCTACTGTATTCCATATCACTGGAAAAGAGCATTCCAACCCATGGTTGCTCTTACTCTTCAACTCTTAATCTATCACCCTGTCACGATATCAAACAATTTTATAACATTCTTAGAAAACAAAAGAATATGTTACTAGTGATGTTTTATCTGAAATATCGAACCTCAAAACACCTACAATGTGAAAACCATATGCAATTAGCTAATTGATTAATGAACCCCAAATGAGAAAATTTACAAACTCCCATGGTAAAGCTCCCATCTGCCAATGCTGCAATGCTAGGATGTTTAGTAACATCCTAGATGGTACTAAAATAGTATTAACTTTTCCCTAAACAGATGTGACTCTGTAATGATCCCAAGATCCCAATGATGCCCATATGCCATGAAAATTCTTCCTCATTTTATCCTCTTTTCACAGCACTCTAGTGACACCCATAGGTTCTACCTGACCAGTGCCTCCAACCACACCGATTCCTGCTTTCTAAGGCGGGGGGTGGGGGTCGGGGAAGGCTCTGTTCCTACAAACCATAACACACTATGCCCGTAAATAAAGACACCAGTGAGGCCCTTCCATAATCCATTGCTCACACACATCTCTTGCTTAGAATTCAAGTGAAACCCTGACCATGATAATTAACACTAAATTAAAACTTATTTAGGCCAGATGCTTAAATTCAATCCAAACTTATCTTGTGAGCAAAAAGACATGCCTAAATGGAATAAGAAAGGATGCTCAAGTTAAAATATTAACCTGAACAAAAGAGCACATTTCCCCTAAAACTAGAATAAAGATCTTGGGTATGAGGGGCTCAGCAAAAGGGTCAAATTCTTACAACGTCAAGTGCAAAATAAACCTGCTTTTGGGTTTTCTGAAGCAGGACCTGCCAAATCCAGGCTATGGTTTACTCAGTTCTCTCTTGTTGGTACCCTTCTGTGATTTCACTTATTTAAAAAATTTTAAAGGTTAAGTTTGCATTGAATAAAGTATGACCCATGCAAAATTCTGGGTGGCTGAAATTCACTGGGTTCTCACAGGGTCTTGAAACCATAAGGTTTGAGTCACAGGAATATGTCAGCCCAACTCCAAACCAGGAGAACTGGACTAGTTCTATGGGCCTAACTGTCCAGCCTTGCCACTCTGCTGGGGAGCACCAGCCACATCTCTAATGGAAATCTTTCTATGAAGGAAAATGTGCCTTTGGTTTTTTTTTTTTTTTAACTATGGCCAGAAGGAAGGTCAAAAACACAATGCCAGAGCCTAGCCTGGTCTAGCTCTGTTTCCAAGTGTGCTTATTCCACGCAACACACACACAACAATTGGGGCAGGTAATCCAAGGTCCAGATGGTCTGAGAAGTGGTCCTACAGGTCCCTGGACCTCCACCAGCCATCTACCTCCCACAGAACATCTATTGGTTTCTCAGGACAAGCCCACAAAATAAATGTACACTGGGAAAAGATGAACTGTCCTACCTGAAGCCCCGAAGACAGCAATACATTGATGACAGGTCATTCCTGCTGTCTCCAGAAACAGTACTGCAGCCTTGCCACGGGGCAACAGTGCTGGTCCTGGCTTGTTAAGAACAGTCAATAAAACCTTAGGAAACCCAAAATCTTCTTTTCCACAAATGAATCATTTGCAAATAAAAACGGTGGTCAGAAGAAAGAGGGGCCATTGAGTTTCATCTATGCCTCAGGAAATTATCAGCTGCTAAGAACTGGAGAATTTTGAAATCCAGCTGCGCTTTGGGCCACTCCCATTACAGTCATTGCCTCAACAGTCACTTCCATATACTTTTTCACAAGGGACTAAGGGATAAATAAATGAGTGCCCCAATAATCACCATGCCGATGGTCATTTGTGACAAGTCTGGATGGTATATATATATGAACTCCAAATATCTGACCACTCAGTTGAACATCACAGCCTCACTACAGTCTGAAAAACTGCCTTTTCTCACACACTACTGTGCAGGATGAAGTGTCTTGGAATAGGGAACTTGGGATAAGAAAAGGCAAGTCTGTTCTCTTGCTTATTCCAGGTATAATGCCCCAGTTTGTAGGCTCCCAAAAGATGGTAACTAAGCCTTCATTTTGTTTCATTACCAAGTGAACCCTCCATCGGGAGGGGAAGATGTGCCACTTGTAAACACAAGACTAAGGTAGCTATACTATAAAACTGGCATCTAAAGTTAAATACTATGCCTTCCACCTCTAACAAAATTGCAAATTAAAGGAATTTGGAAAAGAACCTTAAAACTTATAAAATGAAAGTTATAATTCCAATTAATCCCATCTAGGCTTTGAATTCACTGGAGCCAGAGTTTGCATACATGCTGGACCTACTTTAATGGAACCAAACTGCAATTATTAGAGTCCTCATCTCTGAGGTTCCCCGAGCCCCAGAATCCATGGCACCTTTGGGTCCTGAGTTGTGTGGCATAATGAACACTCCTGAGAATGAAGGAGGCAAAGCTAACATCTGAATTCTATTATCTCAATATGAAAGCATTCTTGGTGTCTGTGTCAGGGTGATAGAGGAGTCAACTATTTCTGAGTGCTCTGAGTAAGGCATGCTTAGTGCCAGGAATATGTGTACATTTCCTACTGTATTCCATATCACTGGAAAAGAGCATTCCAACCCATGGTTGCTCTTACTCTTCAACTCTTAATCTATCACCCTGTCACGATATCAAACAATTTTATAACATTCTTAGAAAACAAAAGAATATGTTACTAGTGATGTTTTATCTGAAATATCGAACCTCAAAACACCTACAATGTGAAAACCATATGCAATTAGCTAATTGATTAATGAACCCCAAATGAGAAAATTTACAAACTCCCATGGTAAAGCTCCCATCTGCCAATGCTGCAATGCTAGGATGTTTAGTAACATCCTAGATGGTACTAAAATAGTATTAACTTTTCCCTAAACAGATGTGACTCTGTAATGATCCCAAGATCCCAATGATGCCCATATGCCATGAAAATTCTTCCTCATTTTATCCTCTTTTCACAGCACTCTAGTGACACCCATAGGTTCTACCTGACCAGTGCCTCCAACCACACCGATTCCTGCTTTCTAAGGCGGGGGGTGGGGGTCGGGGAAGGCTCTGTTCCTACAAACCATAACACACTATGCCCGTAAATAAAGACACCAGTGAGGCCCTTCCATAATCCATTGCTCACACACATCTCTTGCTTAGAATTCAAGTGAAACCCTGACCATGATAATTAACACTAAATTAAAACTTATTTAGGCCAGATGCTTAAATTCAATCCAAACTTATCTTGTGAGCAAAAAGACATGCCTAAATGGAATAAGAAAGGATGCTCAAGTTAAAATATTAACCTGAACAAAAGAGCACATTTCCCCTAAAACTAGAATAAAGATCTTGGGTATGAGGGGCTCAGCAAAAGGGTCAAATTCTTACAACGTCAAGTGCAAAATAAACCTGCTTTTGGGTTTTCTGAAGCAGGACCTGCCAAATCCAGGCTATGGTTTACTCAGTTCTCTCTTGTTGGTACCCTTCTGTGATTTCACTTATTTAAAAAATTTTAAAGGTTAAGTTTGCATTGAATAAAGTATGACCCATGCAAAATTCTGGGTGGCTGAAATTCACTGGGTTCTCACAGGGTCTTGAAACCATAAGGTTTGAGTCACAGGAATATGTCAGCCCAACTCCAAACCAGGAGAACTGGACTAGTTCTATGGGCCTAACTGTCCAGCCTTGCCACTCTGCTGGGGAGCACCAGCCACATCTCTAATGGAAATCTTTCTATGAAGGAAAATGTGCCTTTGGTTTTGTTTTTTTTTTTTAACTATGGCCAGAAGGAAGGTCAAAAACACAATGCCAGAGCCTAGCCTGGTCTAGCTCTGTTTCCAAAGTGTGCTTATTCCGCGCAACACACACACAACAATTGGGGCAGGTAATCCAAGGTCCAGATGGTCTGAGAAGTGGTCCTACAGGTCCCTGGACCTCCACCAGCCATCTACCTCCCACAGAACATCTATTGGTTTCTCAGGACAAGCCCACAAAATAAATGTACACTGCGAAAAGATGAACTGTCCTACCTGAAGCCCCGAAGACAGCAATACATTGATGACAGGTCATTCCTGCTGTCTCCAGAAACAGTACTGCAGCCTTGCCACGGGGCAACAGTGCTGGTCCTGGCTTGTTAAGAACAGTCAATAAAACCTTAGGAAACCCAAAATCTTCTTTTCCACAAATGAATCATTTGCAAATAAAAACGGTGGTCAGAAGAAAGAGGGGCCACTGAGTTTCATCTATGCCTCAGGAAATTATCAGCTGCTAAGAACTGGAGAATTTTGAAATCCAGCTGCCCTACTGCCACATTCAGAATATGTTTTTTCTACCAGTGATTTCGAACAGCTCACGGAAGTAATCAAAGCCTGTATATCCGCAGTGCCCACCCTACAAACACTGGCACAGAAATAACAGGACGGCTCTGCACTGCCTTTTCGCTACAGCTCTGCTCTACAGGTATCAGGTGTTCCTCTGTCCCGTGAGTCACACCATCATTCTGCCATGCTTATAAGATGTGACAGCAGCAACCAAAGATTCATTTTTTACACTTGGTCTAGCTCAACTACATTTCTCTTAGCTGTCCCCCTTTAAAAGCCTTCAATGACTGATGAATTATAGATCAAAACACACTATAGACTAACCTCTTAAAGCATCCAGCCATGCCCATTCCCACTTCTAAATGGCCAGCAGATCAGGGCAGAGGCAAGAACATGACTGTAACTTTAATTTTAATATGGTGGATATGTTTTTAGACACCCAGAAGAACTGGTAAAAGACTCCTTTCTTTTTATTACAACCTTCGAACACAACTGGGCTATCACAATTTCCCACAAAGACCACATCCTTCCCCACATGTCAC
>NW_011888789.1:6300540-6303063 GCF_000151845.1 Pteropus vampyrus
GAAAAGATGAACTGTCCTACCTGAAGCCCCGAAGACAGCAATACATTGATGACAGGTCATTCCTGCTGTCTCCAGAAACAGTACTGCAGCCTTGCCACGGGGCAACAGTGCTGGTCCTGGCTTGTTAAGAACAGTCAATAAAACCTTAGGAAACCCAAAATCTTCTTTTCCACAAATGAATCATTTGCAAATAAAAACGGTGGTCAGAAGAAAGAGGGGCCACTGAGTTTCATCTATGCCTCAGGAAATTATCAGCTGCTAAGAACTGGAGAATTTTGAAATCCAGCTGCCCTACTGCCACATTCAGAATATGTTTTTTCTACCAGTGATTTCGAACAGCTCACGGAAGTAATCAAAGCCTGTATATCCGCAGTGCCCACCCTACAAACACTGGCACAGAAATAACAGGACGGCTCTGCACTGCCTTTTCGCTACAGCTCTGCTCTACAGGTATCAGGTGTTCCTCTGTCCCGTGAGTCACACCATCATTCTGCCATGCTTATAAGATGTGACAGCAGCAACCAAAGATTCATTTTTTACACTTGGTCTAGCTCAACTACATTTCTCTTAGCTGTCCCCCTTTAAAAGCCTTCAATGACTGATGAATTATAGATCAAAACACACTATAGACTAACCTCTTAAAGCATCCAGCCATGCCCATTCCCACTTCTAAATGGCCAGCAGATCAGGGCAGAGGCAAGAACATGACTGTAACTTTAATTTTAATATGGTGGATATGTTTTTAGACACCCAGAAGAACTGGTAAAAGACTCCTTTCTTTTTATTACAACCTTCGAACACAACTGGGCTATCACAATTTCCCACAAAGACCACATCCTTCCCCACATGTCACCGGATGATCCAATCCCAGTACCTTAATATGGGGTATATGGAGGAATCTATTCCATGTAGTAAGCAAAGGAGACTTAACACAAGAAAATGTAAGTGAATGAAGTAAAGCTATGGAATTTGCGATTGTGACAATTTAGCAAAACATTTCATTTCTCTAAATCTTAATTTCTTCATTTATGAAATGAGTTTAGACTAGATAACGGAAATCTACTATAAGGCCAGTTCACAAAGTACTGATGAGCACAGGTTTAGCTAGAAACCACTAGTAATACACGACTGGCAGTAAAACATCTTATCTTAGAACCTGTGATAGAGGCCTTGCTGTCTGTCTCCTTGCAAAACAAAATGAAGTATATGAGATGTCCAAAATGCATTTCCAGACCTGACCAACAAGATAGATGGTGACAGGTAATATCCCCAAGATAACAACCTAGGTTGTTTCTGGTTTTATTCTCCCTCACAAGAACAACGACTATTCACGGACGAGACACCAGTGAGAATTCCAGAACTTAAGAATGAGGCTGAAGCACGCCCCATAAGCCACGGAGACCAAGACAGACCACATCAGAAGGGTAAAAACAGCAGCTACACACTGATCGCACTGCCCCTCCCCCAAGCTGGCACAGCATCATGCCGAGTGGTCTTCCCTGAGTCTACAGTTCCTTCTCCAGTGGGAAAAGAGAGCCCAGGGCAGACATCCAGCTGCCCCAGCATTGTGAGTTACTTTTTAGGAGCCCACTTCTTGTCTTACCCCATGGGGAGTGCAGGAAATTGACCACTGGAAATCTGACTGTGGCAGAGAAGGGGAGAGGAGGAGCAACAACTAGCACCAAGTTCTTGATTTCATACCTGCAGAGCCCAAGCACTCGTGTACCACATAAGGACGGTTCAGTCAATGATGGAACACAGAGATGGTGGTCCCATAGGTTATAATGGAGCTGGAAAATTCCCATCACCTAGTGATGTCATAGCCATCGTAATGTCGTAACACAATACCTTCTGACATTTGTGGTGATGCTGGTGTAAACAAACCTGATGCACTGCCAGTCATATAAAAGTATAGCACATACAACTACAGTTGTAGGCTATACCACTAGGTTTGTGTAAGTACATTATTATGTTTGCACAACAATGAAATCGCCTAATGATGTGTTTCTCAGACAGTATCCCCATCATTAAGCAGCTCATGTCTGTAGTTAACACCAAAGAACTGCTTTGCTCATCTGCAGAAATAAGTAGGTTGCACTGTCTGAGCAAGGAACTTAATAGGGTACAGGTCTGCATGATTTGGGTCCTCGAACTAAGAGATTGGCCAGCCCTGGAGCCTGGTCTTCCCTTGCCCGAGGCAAGTGGGGCGGTGGGGTGGGGCTGACTCTAGCCCCATCCACTGCTGAATGAGGTTCCCAGCCCCACTTAACCAGAAAAGTCCTGGCCAGAACACCTGGAAAGTTACATAGCCCACAATGCTCAGGCACAGAGTCTGGCAGGAAAAACTATTAAGTCTGCAGAGAAAATCCAGTGTCCCTGTTCAGCCAGAGAATTTAGGGCACAAGTCAGCCTGAGTCAAGATCACAGAGAGCCTTACCGGCCCTGAAGCTGGTTCTCTCACTGATCAGGGCAGGAAGCTAATTCAAAGCATCACCAATTTAAGATATTTTATGTAAGCCTCAT
>NW_011888789.1:6303303-6311357 GCF_000151845.1 Pteropus vampyrus
TAGAAAAATAAACTTTAAACTAAAAATGTTAAAAAGGGACAAAGAAGACCATTATATAGTGAAAAGTAAATCCATCATGATGTTATGACAACTATAAATATTTATGCATCCAATGTCAGAGCACCCAAATATGTAAAAAACAGAGCTAAAAGGAGAAATAAACAGCAACACAAAACAACAGTTGGGGACTTTAACACCCCAACCTCAACAATAGCTAGATCAGAGAATCAACAAGGAAACAGTGAATTTCAACAACACTACAGAGCAAACTGACCTAACAGAACATTCTATCTGATAACAGCAGAATACACATTCTTTTCAAGCACACACGGAACATTTTCTAAGATAAACCACATGTTAGGCCACAAAAACAAGTCTTAGCAAATTCAAGAAGACTGAAATCATACCAAGTATCTTCTCCGAGCACAATGGTATGAAAATAGAAATCAATAACAGGAGAAAAACTAGAAAATTCACAAATACATGGAAATTAAACAACGCTCTCCTGTACAACTTATGGATTAAAGAAAATATTAAAGGAGAAATAAAAAGTATCTTGAGAAAAATGAAAATGGAAAGAATATATCAAAACTTATGGGATATAGCAAAAGCAACTTTAAGAGGAAAGTTCATAGCAATAAACACATACATAAGAAACAAGAAAGATGTCAAACAACTTAACTCTATGTCTTAAGGAACTAGAAAAAGAACAAACTGAATCCAAAGTTAGCGGAAGGAAAGAAAGAATAAAGACCAAGAAGAACTAAATGAAACAGAATAGGAAAGATTAACAAAACTAAGAGTTGGTTCTTTGAAAAGATAAACAAAATTAACAAACCTTTAGCTAGACATATTGAAGAAAAAAGGACCCAAATCAACAAAATTATGAATTAAAATGGAAACATTACAACTGATACCAAAGAAATACAAAGGATCACAAGAGGCTACTATGCTACAACTATATTTTAAAAAACTGGACAATATGGAATGAAAAAATTCTTAGAAACAAAATCTACTAAGACTGAATCAGGAAGAAACAGAAAATCTGAAGAGAACAATTACTAGTAAAGAGACTGAATCAGTAATCAAAAACCTCCCTTTGAAAAAAAGCTCTGGACCAGATGATTTCACAGGTGAATTTTACCAAACATTTAAAGAATTATGTCAATCCTTATCAAACTCTTCCAAAAAAAATCAAAGAGGAGGGAATATTCATTTTATGAGGCCTGCATTACCCTGATATTAAAGCTGAAAAAGGATACTTACTACCAGAAAACTACAGACCACTGTCCCTCATGAATATAGATGTTAAAATTCTCAACAATATACTAGGAAATGAAATTCAAAAGCACATTAAAAAGATCATTCGCCATGATCAAATGGGATTTATACCTAGGATGCAAGAATGCTTCAATGTATGCAAATCAATGTGATACATCACATTAACAGAATAAAAGTAAAAAGGTCCTATTATTTCAATAGATGTAGAAAAAGCATTTGACAAAATTCAACACCTATTCATGACAAAAATTCTTAACAAAGAGAATATACTTCAACATAATAAAGACCATACATGACAAGCCCACAGCTAATATCATTCAATGGTGAAAGGATGACAACTTTTTCTCTAAGATCAGGAACAAGGGAGCTCACTCTCATCATTCTTATTCAACATAGTACAGAAAGTCCTAACCAAAGCAATCAGGCAAGAAAAAGAAATAAAAGGTACCAGAATTGTAAAGAAGTAAAACTGTCTCTATTTCCAGATGACATGATTTTATATATAGGAAATCCTAAAGAATCCACCAAAAAACTGTTAGATCTAATCAATGAATTCAGTAAAACTGCAGCATACAAAATTAACATACAAAATCAGGAGCATTCCTAACACTAACAACTTAACTGAAAAAGAAATAAAGAAAACAATCCCATTTACAATAACATCAAAAAACAATATAAAATGCTTAGAAATAAATTTATCTAAGGAAGTAAAAGATCTCCATACTAAAAACTATAAGACATTTATGGAGGAAATCAAAGAAGACACAAACAAATAGAAAGGTATTCTGCGTTTATGGACTGAAGGTATATTCTTTATATATCCATACTACCCAAAGATATTTACAGATTCAATGCAATCCCTATCAAAATTCCAATGGCACTTCCTACAGAAGTAGAAAAAACAATCCAAAATTTATATGAAACCACAAAAGACCCCAAAATAGCCAAAGCAATTCCAAGAAAGAAGAATAAAGCAGGAAGCATCACATTTTCTCATTTCAAGTTGTTATATTATAAAGCCAGAGTAACCTAAGGCCAGAAACCACAAAACTCCTAGAGGAAAACACAGCAAAAAAGCTTCTTGACATGGGTATTGGCAATGATTTTTACATATGACACCTACATCACAAGCGAAAAAATAAAACATAGACAAGTGAGACTACATCCAACTAAAAAGTTTCTGCACAGCAAAAAATGTTAACAAAATGAAAAGACAACGTATAGAATGGGAAAACGTATTTGCAAACCATGTATCTGATAAGGGCTTACTAACCAAAATATATAAAGAACTCATACAATTTAACAGCAAAAAAGCACTGCTGTATGGGCAAAGGACCTAAATAGACTTTTCTCCAAAGAAGATACACAGATGACCAACCAGTACATTAAAAGATGTTCAATAACACTCATCATTAGGGAAATGCAAATCAAAACTATAAGATATCCCCTCATGCCTGTTAGAATGGTTGGCATCAAAAAGACAAGAGACGTGCCCAATCTCATCTGATCTCAGAAGCTAAGCAGGGTCAGACCTGGTCAGTACCTGGATGAGAGACCACCCAGGAATATCAGGTGCTATAGGCGTAAAAAAAAAAAACAATTTAAAATTTTAAAAAAATAAGACAAGAGAAAACAAATGCTGGCAAGATGTGGAAGAAAGGGGAACCCTTGTACACTGTTGGTGGAACTGTAAACTGGTACAGCCACTGTGGAAAACAATTAAAAGTAGAACCACCCTATAATCCAACAATTCCACTTCTGGAAATATAGCCAAAGAAAATGAAAACACTATGTTGAATGGATATATGCATCCTCATGCTCATAGCAGCATTATTTACAACAGCCAAGACATGGAAACAACTAAGTGTCCACTGCCAGATGAATGGATAAAGAAGATGGGGGCGGCGGCAAGCGTGCACATGATGGATTATTTAACCATAAAGGAAATCCTGCCATTTGCAACAACATGCATGGACTTTGAGGACATTATGCTAAATGAAATAAATCAGGCAGAGAAACACAACTGCGGTATGATCTCATATGTGGAATCTAAAAACAAACAAACTAACCACATTCATCGAAAAAGAGATCAAATTTGTGGTTACCAGAGGTGGGAGATGGGGAAGAGAGGAAATTAGATGATGGTGGTCAAAAGGTACAAATTTCCAGTTATAAGACAAGCACAAAGGATATAACGTACAACACAGTGACTGTAGTTAACACAAAGTTAAGAAAGTTAAGAGAGTAAATCCTAAGATTTCTCATCACAAAGAAAACAATTGTTTTATATTTATATGATGATGGATGTTAACTTATTGTGCTAATCATTTCATGATATAGGTAAGTCAAATCATTATGCTGTACACTTTAAATTTATACAGTGCTGTATTGTCAATTATATTTCAATAAAATTGGAAAAAACAACAGGATGGTAGGGCTAGATCACAAAAAGTAGGCATACTCGGAGATAAGCTAGCTCCAGGTTTTTACAGAAAACTAGTTTTATACCATAAGACATTGGTATGGTAACAAAACACCTCTGATACAAATCTACACAGGTTGAGTTTCTCATGTTCTAAATTCTTGTGGGGAGCCTCAGTTTTACATCTTCTCATGCCATGTTTTGGGGCTTAGATGTGAAAAAGAGGTAAGCAGTAACACTGTAAATGTAGGTGAGAAGTAAACAGAAGAGATAAAAAGAACTAAAGCAGCAAAAAGGGTTCCTTGTCATCTGCACGAAGCACTTACTGCTTTGGATTACCAGTATATCTTTTTTGAGAATACCAAATTTTGTCTTTATAATCCACTACAACTTTAACTTGTGACATGAGGACTATAATGATGAACCCAAAGAATCACCACAGACCATATCACAAGTATAGGTAAGGAAAATGTTTAGTTTGCCACAGAAGGCTGGAATAACCACACAGATTTCCTATAATTTACCAACAACTCTTAAGAACTCATGTATTTAATAAAGGTTCTCATGAGGTGGTGGCTCCATAGTGTAATGGTTAGCACATCTGCTTTACATGCAAAAGGTCCAGGGTTCGCGCCCCAGGTGGAGCCACGGACCATACCTCTGGTGTGCCAGGGGCGCCAGGCCCCAGGTGCACACCACGAGCACATGGGAGGAGACACCCCACCTTCAAAGATCCAGTTCTTAAGGGGAGACGGCAACATCCGTAGGTCAGAGTTGGAAGTGGGGGCGGGGGAGTGAGGGAAAAAAAAAAGTGGCTCTCATGAGCTTGACCAGTGATGGAGAAATAAAGGAACTCTTCACCAGAAGAGCCCCATGAGGGTTGGGATATAAAGCTGATATTCAGGTTGGCAAGAAGACTCTATTCATCTTTGATAGCATGAGACTATGACTTGCAAAATCCAAGAGGCTAAATACTAATTTATCCTTTTAAAAAAAAACATTAAACATCACATGTAGTGCATCTCTATTGCTTCACTAGCAAACAAGAGGCACATTTTGTGTCCAAATGTGAAATCTGTATGCTCAGCAACATGACACAGATCACAGTCTCCAACAATATCTCAAACACACACCCTGTGTGAGTTAAAGATGGAAGCTGCTAACTACTACTGCCAAGAAGGAGAAAATTGAATTTACTAACTTCTTAGAACTCCTTCTACAATGATTTTATTATAAATATGTTCTTTTGGAATAAATGAATATTGCATTCAAGACTATTCGCAAACTTGTTCTGAAGTAATAAAAGAGAAAAAATAGAACCAGGAACCACTGAAAAGTAGAGATAAATAGCAAAGACACCTGCATGCCGTGCTAAGTGACTTTCCTCCAAGAAGTAACGGAGGTTAACGGGGAATATCACATTTCTCATTAGCCTATTCAATTAAAATAAGCTTTGAGTTTGGTAATTTGCATTTGTTCTGTAAACTGAACTGCTTTTTTCCTCAGTCCTAAGCAGCAGAATGGGAAGACAGTCAGTCTTCAGATCCCAGTATCAACAAGAAAGATCTTGACTTTTTATGTGTAACTCTTTGCTCACCTACAAAACTGTTCACTGTTTGCCAGGAGCAACATCAGAATAGTCCTGCAGCACCCCAGCCAGGTGTTCATTATGAGTCTTAAACCGTCGCTTCTTCTGTGAAGCAGGCTTTTTCCTTCTCTGAATAGGGGCCTGCAGGAAAAGGTAAAAAAAAAAAAAAAGCTACTCAGAGGGATAATGTGGTAAAGAATAACTAAGGATGCCCAGAAACCAGCAGCAAAGAGATGTGGCAACGACCTGTTTTTTTGCTATGTAGTCCAGCTCCATACACACCATTCCACAGCACACTCCCAACTGAAAATAAGAACCAGTGTTTTCTGTTATGGAGACGTGCATACCTCCACCAGGAATAAATGGGCTGGCACAAAAACATATCAGAACTATTCCAGGCACTAAGTGGATAATAAGAGAGGTGGTAAAGCTCTTTATTTTTCATCATTATTATCTGGTCTAAAAATATATCTATCATTAACTAATAAAAAAAGACCTCATGTAAATAGGGCTCAACATAGAAATATGGCAAAACTGGGAAGTGGATGGGCACATGAAGATTTGTTACTGTTCTGTATTCTTTTCAGTATACCTGAAATATTAATGCATGATAAAATCAACAAGCTAAACAATGACAGGAAACCATAAAGTGCTGCAATTACACTAATTCATGGAGATCACTGGCAATAAACCTTCCATTTTAATGAGTCCTAAAAAATTCACTGAATCTCTCTCTCTCTCTCTCTCTCACACACACACACACAAAATCGGAAAAGGTAAGTTACACCGCCTGATGGTGAACATGGAAAAGAGAGAAAGAGGTACAGCTGCTAGACTCTAGAGTGGCTGGAGAATTATTTCTCATTCAGGCTTTGTCCTTAGACTAACAGTTGATTAGCTTGTACAAGGCAATTTACAAGTCTTCATTCCATTACAAATCCCTCATCTGAGCAGGATTTGGGGCTACGAGGACAGTATGTGGTTCCTAAGGGATCAGGGCTAAGGAAGACCTGGGCACCAAGACTACTGGGCTCACTGGAGCAAGGGGGAGGGGAGCACAACTAAAGCCTTAAAGGCCAAGATGACAAAGCAGGCTCCTGGTTAGAGACTGGGAGGCCAACATGTGGGCAGTAGGAGAAATTCAGTATGGCTAGAGATTGAGAGTAGCCACTGCCAGGACTGGGGCTGGATGGCAAAAACTCTCTCATGCCTGGGGAGCAGCACTGAGGGCACAGAGATCTTCTGGCTCTCAATAAATCCTACATGATCTGGTTTGCAACTGACCAAGGTGAATGGATTAGGACACAGAAAAAACTGGAAGAGAGAACTGACAACCTGCTCTTAAAAGAGAATAGAAAGCAGGCAAACAGTTTATAAAGAACAGAGGATTACATTTTTTTCTAGCAATTACATACCACCTTCTTTGGTCCAGACTCCTGCATAGAAGAAATACCCTGTCGCTTCAGATACTCTTCAATTTTCTCCTCGTCCATTGAATCCACAGTGACACTCCTCCACAGTTTCTGAAACTCTATGCCAACAAGATGATAGTTATTTTACAATAGGTGTTTACAAGCAACGACATCTCAGAGATCAAAATCCAGGCTTCAATATTATCTCCTCTGGTTGACATTAGCACAACTGAGATTTCATTATAAAAACAAAGGAAGTAAGACATCAACATTCAAGGGCCTGAGAACACGAACTGCAACTGCATCATTACACGCCACATCGGTAGTATTCTATTTTTAGTCTAGTAAATGAAGGACCATATGCTTAAAGCCTCCCTGCTTTCCTGAGAACAAAGGCAGTCGACACTCTCCTTTTATTCCAAAAATCGGTTCTCTCCATAGTTCAAATTCCTGCTCATCTCTCCTGAGCTCAGTATACTCCACTTTCTCTTCTATTGGTAAGAACACACACACAGGGAGATGGGGAACCAAAGTTTTATACTGGAACAAGGAGCTGTGACAGTTTACAGGTGACCCTTGAACAACAAGTGTTTGAACTGCACAGGTCCAATTATACACAAATTTTTTTAAATAAATATATTTAAAAAAAATTTGGAGATCTGCAACAATTTGAAAAAAACTCGCAGATAAACCTTACGATTTTAATAACATTTTCTTTTCTCTAGCTTATTTTATTGTAAGAATATAGTATATAACACATACAACATACAAAATACGTGTTAACTGACTGCTTTTGTTATCAATAAGGCTTCCAGTCAATAGTTGGCTATTAGTACTTAAGTTTGGGGGGAGTCAAAAGTTAAACTCAGCTTTTCGACTGTGTGGGTATTGGCACTCCTAGTTCCCACACTGTTCTAACGTCAAGTAAAATTATCCCAGTTCACATGTAGTGTAAAGATGTGCTTTTCCTTGTTTTTTACCCCACATTTTTTTGAAAGCAGCATATCATCTTCTGTAGGACAGTTGAGACTAAAGTAAATAGTTTTCATGCCTGGAGATATGGACACACCTTTCCTTCTCCTAGGCCTTTAGCATGTGGAGGGGGGTCATTCTACTGTTAGGACAAGAGCTTGGTTTGGAATCTGTTGCTGCTATGGTTACCCATAATGCACCACAGGCTTCAAATTCCTCTAGCCATACCTGTGCTTAGGGTAGAGGCTCATTTGGCAGAAGGTTTTTCTCAGTGTTTGCTCAACCTGTGGTTTTACGTCTTCCTTTTATGCTCCACTTAGGATGGTCTGTCTGCTTCTATGCTCTTGTGCCTCTTGGATTCCACTGTTACTTGTTAATC
>NW_011888789.1:6311407-6326568 GCF_000151845.1 Pteropus vampyrus
CAAACAGTTTATAAAGAACAGAGGATTACATTTTTTTCTAGCAATTACATACCACCTTCTTTGGTCCAGACTCCTGCATAGAAGAAATACCCTGTCGCTTCAGATACTCTTCAATTTTCTCCTCGTCCATTGAATCCACAGTGACACTCCTCCACAGTTTCTGAAACTCTATGCCAACAAGATGATAGTTATTTTACAATAGGTGTTTACAAGCAACGACATCTCAGAGATCAAAATCCAGGCTTCAATATTATCTCCTCTGGTTGACATTAGCACAACTGAGATTTCATTATAAAAACAAAGGAAGTAAGACATCAACATTCAAGGGCCTGAGAACACGAACTGCAACTGCATCATTACACGCCACATCGGTAGTATTCTATTTTTAGTCTAGTAAATGAAGGACCATATGCTTAAAGCCTCCCTGCTTTCCTGAGAACAAAGGCAGTCGACACTCTCCTTTTATTCCAAAAATCGGTTCTCTCCATAGTTCAAATTCCTGCTCATCTCTCCTGAGCTCAGTATACTCCACTTTCTCTTCTATTGGTAAGAACACACACACAGGGAGATGGGGAACCAAAGTTTTATACTGGAACAAGGAGCTGTGACAGTTTACAGGTGACCCTTGAACAACAAGTGTTTGAACTGCACAGGTCCAATTATACACAAATTTTTTTAAATAAATATATTTAAAAAAAATTTGGAGATCTGCAACAATTTGAAAAAAACTCGCAGATAAACCTTACGATTTTAATAACATTTTCTTTTCTCTAGCTTATTTTATTGTAAGAATATAGTATATAACACATACAACATACAAAATACGTGTTAACTGACTGCTTTTGTTATCAATAAGGCTTCCAGTCAATAGTTGGCTATTAGTACTTAAGTTTGGGGGGAGTCAAAAGTTAAACTCAGCTTTTCGACTGTGTGGGTATTGGCACTCCTAGTTCCCACACTGTTCTAACGTCAAGTAAAATTATCCCAGTTCACATGTAGTGTAAAGATGTGCTTTTCCTTGTTTTTTACCCCACATTTTTTTGAAAGCAGCATATCATCTTCTGTAGGACAGTTGAGACTAAAGTAAATAGTTTTCATGCCTGGAGATATGGACACACCTTTCCTTCTCCTAGGCCTTTAGCATGTGGAGGGGGGTCATTCTACTGTTAGGACAAGAGCTTGGTTTGGAATCTGTTGCTGCTATGGTTACCCATAATGCACCACAGGCTTCAAATTCCTCTAGCCATACCTGTGCTTAGGGTAGAGGCTCATTTGGCAGAAGGTTTTTCTCAGTGTTTGCTCAACCTGTGGTTTTACGTCTTCCTTTTATGCTCCACTTAGGATGGTCTGTCTGCTTCTATGCTCTTGTGCCTCTTGGATTCCACTGTTACTTGTTAATCAACATCTGTTAGCCTGGTATGGGGGCAAGAGTTCTCTGATATTCTGATTAAGCCTCCATCTTAGGAAAGCGCTGTGTTCCCTGGTGTCTGGGGATAAGCCTTCTCAAATGTTCCTGCTCTGCCTCCTCTGCTAAAGTTCTGGACCCGACACATATTCCTGGCCCTTTCTTGGGGGTAGAAGATTTTCTTTCTATTCCCTTCCCACAGCAATTTAAGACTTTTGTCTAAAAGAAGGAGGTGAGGAGAAAGATTTAGACAGAGTTTTATGTCCTTCCTGAAGCATCTACTGTTCCCCATCCCCAGACCCATCCAACAAGGGCAGTATCCCCAGCCCAAGCCTCTGTCTTGTTTTTGTAAGTATCCACTGAAGTCTATAGAGCTGGGTACAAATTCCCATGTGTCTGCAGCCCCCGGGAGTTCTATATTCTCTTGCTAGTCCACACTAAGCTTTTAGCAGTTCATTAAAAAATTCAGCTGAATACTCTGAGAGGTGTTCATTTTGTCTGTCCTGGGTAAACAAGAGCTTCCATCTCATCTTTTCTTAGAGGTAGCTAGCTGTCTTTCCTTAGATTTCAGGATAGGTGGTGGCCCTGCAACCTTAGCACTCTGACAGGTTCAAGAAAACTGTAAGTTTGCAGCTGTATACAGTTTACTGTTGTTGTAAGGGTGGGAACAATGCTTTTTCCAGCTTTCTCCATTCTAAGTGAAAATCAGAAGCTGCCAACTACCTACTTTTTATCCAAACTTTAAGAACAATATGATTAATGTAACTAGTTTTGTTCACTGTGAGTATATGAGAGAGAAAATAGCTTCAAGTTGAACTTCCAAGTCAGCAATAAAAACATTCCTCTAATTCCAAGAAAGCACACAAAATTGTTTTAAAATGTATACCATAACCAGAATTTTATGCGTCAGATTTACCATAGCTATTGAAGGAAGTGTGTCACACATACAAAAAAAATAGTTCTGGTATTTTAACCAGATTTGTTAAATTATATGAACATGTAAAAATTGTATTCATTAATTAGAATTAAGTGTTACACGACATAACTGAATACTAATTAAGCTGTATACTTTTCTCCACATAACGAAAAGGTAGAGAATAAAAGTGCGTATGATAAAAACACCTTTTACTCAATGGTAAATTTTATTCAGTACACTTTTTACCAAGCCTCTGTTACCAGCATTGCAAAATTTCAGTTCCTTGAAAACTGAAACTACTTTGACTTTCTACTTGATATGTACAAAGCTTATATACATACTTTAGGCCTCTTATAACATATTACGAAGGCAATAATACCTACTAGAATAGTGACAGCAATGGTCTGGAAAGATAATCTGTATATTAATATACCACCAAAAAATATATACAACACTATAAATTTTCATGGCACAATGGAAATGCAAGTATATTAAAACAAAATTTAACTCTTTTGCTAAAAGAAATGTCACTGGAACTATTTTCAGAGGAAAAATCCCTAAATAAAACATTTCTACTTTAATCCTTGCCCCTCCCAATAAAACATTTCTACTTTAATCCTTGCCTTTCCTTAGCTCAATGCTGCTGCATTTAAATATTACATCTACTACATAAATGTATTACCACTGCATAAATACTTAAGATGAACACTGGAAGGCAAGGCCTAATTTTAGAGGCAAGATCTCACAGGATACCAAGTCTAATTACTTTTTAATGTATGTGAGGAAAGAAAATGCTTGGCTGACAGAAGTACTAAGAGAAATAATTTGGTTTTAATTTCATAAAAATCACTGCAAGAAAATATAAAATAAAAAAATAATCTTTATTTTGTATGAGGCTGGCAAAGTCAACTAAAAACATCCAGTACTGGTTTGAATAAAGAAATGGATACCTTCTCCACAAATACAGAGGACAACTGGTGACAGCCAGAGGGGAGGGGGGTTGGAGGGCTGGGAGAATGGGGCAAAAAGTTAAAGAAGTACAGATTAGTAGTTGATAGATTATCACAGGAATGGGGAGCACGGCATAGGGAATGCAGTTAGCATTAATGTAAGGGCTACATGGAGAGCCAGAGGAGAGAAAGAGCAATTAGGGGGATCATTTTATAAACTATATAAATGTCTAACCAATGTACTGTATACTTGAAACTAATAATAAAATTAAGTTTTTTTAAAAAAAAAAAGAAAGAAAAATGGATACCTTCTCATATACTGCTGTGAAGGGATAAACTGGTCCAAAGAATTGGTTCGAACTTTACAATAAGTATTAGGCAAACTGTTGAATATTTTTTAAATATGCCTTGTTTCTACCCAACAATTCTAAAGAAAACTACAATAAGGAGATAATCAGACAAGTAAGCATATATTTATGTGCAAGAATATTCTTTATAATAGCATATAGAAAAAATTTTTTTAAAACTACATTTCCATCTGCGGAACATCAGAAAAATTGTTTTCAAGTATATCCATATACTTGGATATATAGTGGAACACCATATAGCCATTAAAAAATAATGACCCAAAACAGCATCAAAGCCCCAGAAAGTAGCTACTGGGAGGAGTCCTGAATTCTAAGGATAAAGTTGAAATTATTTAACTTTCCAGGCAGAAAAGAACAAGTTACAAGCAACAGGGGAAAAGTCAGACTGTCATTGGATTTATTACCACCAACAAATATAATGTAACTGCAAAAGTTCAGTAGAAATGTAGCCTCAGACTGTAAAAGTTGTTCTGTTTCTTTTCTAACTAAATGCAAAACTACAGACTCACTGAGTCAATCATGAGACAGCTCAGTAAATGTAAATAAGTTACAAGATAAGTAAGATTAAAACACTTAGTATTTTGGTACTATTTTATATTTTCAATTCTACTAATAAGAGCTAACATTACTGTTACCATTATTCTATGTGCCAAGTTCTGTTCCAAGTTCTAAGCACTTTTATTATATTAACTCGTTTAATCCTTGTAAGGACCATGAGGTACAAATACCATTATTCCTATTTTACAGATGAGAAATCTCAGAGAAGGGTTAAGTATCTTGCCTAAGCCAGTCAGGAGCAGAGCGAAGATTTAAAATTACAGTTTGACTACTCAGACATCCTCTTGACCACTGCATTTATATTACCTCTAAATGAATAAGATCCTGACTTAAGGAAACATTAAGTGACTTTGTGAAATAAGATGTATACCTATGTCCAGGTACTCTGTGTCCACTTATCAATTTGGTTTTTTAAACTGCTTTATAATAAATTCTTTCCTTATTTGTGTTATGTCTCATTTTAGGACATTTCTTTCTATTATAGATAGAATAAAGGATGAATTTTCAGTGGCTGAAAGCTTGCCCACATATTTCTTTCTGATGGCTAAAACTGCCACCTAGTGGACTAAAACAAAAATCTTTATCAATATGATCGACAGTAAATACAAAAAAGAAGTCAAAAAGAAAGAAAAAAAGATCAACATTAAGATATATATTAATTTCCAATGGTCTTCTATGGAAATACACATGATTTACATGATTAACAAAAACTAAGTTTTTTAAAATCAGTGATTTATAGAATACTAACATTTTCAACTAAAAGAACAATGCCTTACTCCTGAGGTTCCTGTGGGTAACTGTTCTTCCCAGGGCCTAACAGCACTATTTGAACACCACAATGACAATATGTGGCATGTTGTACTATATGTCTTCCCATGTCACTCATTCCCCAGCCTGTAAGCTCAAGGACAGAAACCTTATTCACTTTGATATCCCTTGTATCAATGAATGTGCTAAATGCAAGACTGCATGAAAAGTTTAAAGAAAATATATCTTAATTTTTCTGTTTTATAAACATAAGCTGTACCTTCAATTCTCAACACAGGCAATTTGGTAATGTCTGGAGACATTTTTGATTGTCGTAATATGGGGGAAGGTATATTACTGTCATCTAAAGAAACCAGGGATGCTGCTAAACATCTTATAGTGACAACCTGACACTAAAAAAATTATCCAGCACCAAATATCAATAATGCCAAGGTTGAAAAACCCTGCTTACTCCCAACCATCTTTCCTAGAAAGTATACAAATTAATGAAAAATATCGATTTACAATAAACTAAGCCTAGAAGGCAATTCCATTTTATATATATAAACAAATTATTTTTATACTGATTTAATGCACACTGGATTTTCTGGAAAAATATAATGTATAATTTATGTAGAATATAGTATTAACCTTTGTCAATCACAGAAAAGCTGCATTTTGCATTTTTCAGATCTTTACAAAGAATTCTTTATCACTTAAGTAAAACACCAATTACAGTATATAAGTTGCCAATGCATCACACCTGTATTAGTCTATCTGCAGCTACTACGTTGTGGATGGAAAGGGGGTTCAATGGAAAGTAACATCACAGGGCATTCCTAACTGGGCAGGTCATGGTGGAGAAACATTCAACTTCGTTTCGTAAAAGTTTTTTCTTTGCCTTAAGCCAGCCCTGTCCATTGTTTTTGTGCATCCAGGTTCACACCCCTTTAAAATGCCTCTTTTGAGACCTTTCCTTCTAAAGCCTGAGGACCCTTCAGACCCCTCCTTCTAAAGTGTGACCACCTTCAGAACACAGAATCTTGTTAACTATTCTGTAAATCAATTCCCACCTTGCTTTCTCTTACTTTCATGTAATTTTCCTTAATTCCAAATGCATAACTGAAGCTGCAAACTGTCATTTCTTGAAAGCATTTTATCTCAGTCTGTTGAGATTCTGCTTTCAGGTGTATCCTGTTTGCCTCAAATAAATTCTTATAAAAACTCTCTACAGGTTTGGACATTTCTTATATCAACAACCCCTCACATATAGCAAAATGAGGCCTATAACAGGAAATCAATGAATATTTGTTGGAACTCCCAGGTTGGTGAACACATGAAGATGTGGGGAGAATGACAAACTCCAAAAGAGTATGGAAGCTCCATGCCCCTTCCCACATGCTTTGCCACATGTATCCCTTCCATCTAGCCATACTTGAGTTATATACTTTCACAATAAGCCAGTAATCTAGTCTCTTGAATGCTCTCTCTTGAGACACTCCCTCTCAGCAATCAGCCACCATTCTGTAAGAAGCCCAAGTCATAAAGAGAAATCCAAGTCACACTGGAGAAGCCCAACCAAACTCTCAGCCAGCAGCCATCAACTGCCTTCCAACCTGGATATCAAGTCCAGTTGAGCCTTCAGCCTCAGCAGCAAACACGATTGCTCAGTTGAGCACAAACATGGAACCAAGACAGAAATTAATGTTGTTTTTAAGCCACTAAATTTGGGGTAAGTTGTTACACAGCAATGGATAACTAGAATATCTTCTTATTCAATCATTTGCTGTTTCTGTTTAATATCCTTACCAAATGTATATACATATCATTAATATAATTTTGCAAACAAATATTTGTTGAAAAAAATGGATTCATAAATAAACAACAATAGATTGGAACAAAAATCTCAGAAAGTGTCAACTACAGAGTAAAAAGAGAAAAGTTGATAAACTGATACCTAGAAATTTAAGTAAATTAAATATATAAAGAGAACCACTTCATATATATATATATACACACACACAAAACACTTCCCCTAATCATACAATTTCCAAATGGGGAGAATACATCATCTGGTAAAGATATTAAATAAAAATGGCACTTAGAACTTATTCAAAAAGTTAAAACCAACTGTATGCTATCTACAAAAGAAATACATATAATGAAGACAGGTATAACTTTTTTTAAATGGACAAAAATATATCAAAATTTTTTTAAAAGGTACAAGGGTTTTAAGATAGTAAGATGAGATAATGCTGGACTTCAAGTAAATTCATATGACCAACAGAGATACTTTATAATGATTACAGATGCAATCTTTAAACTGTGACTGTTAAGAATGCCTATAAACCAAAAACTCTGCAGGAAAATATATAAAGCAGTTAACTATAGAAAATATATAAAAGCAATGTGAGATTTTAACATTTACTCCATCGTTGCTCAGATCAAGTAGCAAAAAACTACTATGTAAACAGTTATCTGATTATATTTTCCCTTAAACAAAAACACAACTAAAGTCAATTAGGTAAATCAATAGCTAGCATAACAAAGAAATAAGGGAGAAAGCCCAAACAAAAGTTAGCAATAGAAGGGAAAATAAGAGAAAAAAAAGTTAAGCAAGTTCTAGACCACACTCCGCAAAAACTATACTTCATTAAACCTGAATATTAAATATAATTTTGTAGGAAAACACAAATTACAAAAATTAATTCACAAGACAGAGAACTTAAATAAGGACACAGCCAAGAAGATATTGAGAATGTTGTTTAAACTTTTAGCCAAAACGGCGTTGTAGGAAACTGCTTGCCTCTTCCCACGACCGCATCAAAACTAAACTACAGAACAACCATCACTGAAAACCGCCTGAAGTCTAGCTGAACAGAAGTCCAATAACTAAGGATAAATAGAAGAAGCCACATAGAGATTGGTAGGAAGGGCAGAGACACCCAACAAGCTGGTTTAACACCCATGTGTGGCAGTTAAAAACAGGGAGGGCTATCTCTGGCTGCAAAGGTCTCCCATGAGGGGTGAGGGGTCCCAACCCCACACCAGGTTTTCACAATCAGAAATTAAGGGGACTTGTCTCCCCAGAGTTCCAGTGCTGGAGAAGTCCCCATAATTTCTGGCTGTGAAAACCAGCGGAGACTGTAGATGAGTGAGACAGATGGCTGCTGGAGTTCCAGGGGCTCCTCTTAAAAAACCCATATATAGACTTACTGGCTGATAGACTCACTCACACTGAGCTCCAATGCTGGGGTAGCAACTCAAAAAGAGCCAGGGACATACGGGAAGGAACTGAATTGTCTGGCTTCAGGGTGAGGGCTAGAGGGGAAGCTTCCTCCCAGGCAGAAATGCTGGCAGAGGGCACTGTTCCTTTGTTGAGCCATCCTCTGCCCAACTGGCATACACAGACAGCCACCATATCTGAATCTCCATCAACCTGGCTAACACAAGGTGCCCTGCCCTGGTGATTCCCTGAGATTCTGCCCCAGCCAACTTGGGGGCCCACTCAAACAGCTTCCAGTGGCTTTTCCCTACAAATGGCCCATGTTACGGACAGTAATCTGACTCATGTTACGAACTTTCTTAAAATCTCTAATGTTCGCAAACCTCAAACAAGCAGCATCTGGCCTCAGTGTGCTCTGTACCTCTTGCTAAGCAGCCTTGAGCCCAGCACTAGCAGTAGCCAGCCTCAGTTTAAAGCTTAGCCTCTCCCAGGTACCTTTAAGCCCAGCACAACTGGCGAACATCGACAGATCACTTCTTAGCTCACACCAAGTGGCCCTGGGCTACGCACAGGCAGCAGCTATCCTTAGTCTGCACCAAGAACTCCTCCCAAAAGGCCCCAGAACACACCCATCCAGTGCCCACACTAGAGCACCACCCAACCAACTCCACAAATGACACACCCAAAAGACAGACTCAGCAGGCACCGGAGCCCCAATAAAGTGATTCCTGTTCCATATGGTCAGCCCCTTCATGACAGCTCCTCCACTGTAGTCACACAATCCTCACAACCAATTAGAACTAAGGGTCAATCCCTCCCAATGACATGTCAACAGCAATGAAGGCTGCCTCAGGTGACCAAGGAGACTGTACTACTGGGTCCCACAGGGCACCTACTACATAAGGCCACTCCACCAAGATCGAGAAACAGAGCAGCTCTATATAATACAAAGAAACAAACATGGAAGCAGCCAAAACAAGGAGACAAAGAAACATGTCCCAAATGAAATAATAAAACAAAACTCCAGAAAAAGAACTAAAGAAAATGGAGACGAACAATCTACCAGGTGTAGAGTTCAAAACACTAGTTATAAGGATGCTGAATGATCTCAGTGAGAATTTCAACAAAGAGATAGGAAATATAAAAAGATAGAAAGCATAAGAAAGAACCAATCAGAACTGAAGAATTCAATAATTGAAATGAAGACTACATTAGAGATAATCAATAGCAGATTGGATGAAGCAGAGGGCTGAATCAGTAATTCGGAAGATAGGATAGCAGAAAACACCCAATCCGAACGGCAAAAAGAAAAAGGAATCCAAAAAAATGAGAATAGTTTAAGGGGCCTCTAGGACAACATCAAGCATACCGACATTCACAAAGAGCAAGAACAAAGAAGTGAAAATCTATTTGAAGAAATAATGGAAAACTTTCCTAACCACGTGAAGGAAACAGGAATACAACCCCAGGCAGCAAAGAGAGTCTGAAAGATGATGAACCTAAAGAGACTCACACCAAGACACGTCATAATTAAAATGCCAAAGGCTAAAGACAAAGAGAGAACCTTAAAAGCAGGAAGAGAAAAGCAGCTATCTACAAGGGAGTTCCCATAAGACTGTCAGTTGACTTCTCAACAGAAACTTTGCAGACACTGGAATGAAATATTCAAAGTGATGAAAAGCAAGAACCTACAACCAAGACTACTTTACCTAGCAAAGCTATCATTTAGAATTGAAGGACAGATAAAAGTTTCCCAGGCAAGAAAAAGCTAAAGGAGTTCATTAAGACCAAACCAGCATCACAAGAAATGTTAGGGGGACTTCTTTAAGAAGAAGAAGAAAAAAGATCAAAAATATGAATAATAAAATGGCAATAACTTCATATCTATCAACAATTACTTTCAATGTAAATAAATTAAACGCTCTAATCAAAAGACATAGGGAGGCTGAATGGATAAGAAAAAAGACCTTTACATATGCTGCCTACAAAAGACTCATTTCAGATTGAAAGATACACAAAGAATGTAAAGGGATGGAAAAAGATATTTCATGAAAATGGAAATGAAAAAAAAATCTTGGGTGGCAATTCCTATACCAAACAGACTTTAAAACAAAGAGACAAAGAAGAATCCAGCAATTCTACTTCTGGGTATTTATCCTAAGAAACCCAAAACACTAATTTGAAAATGCATATGCATCCATATATTTGTTGCAGCATTATTTACAATAGTCAAGATATGTAAGCAACCTAAGTGCCCATCAAAAGATGAATGGGTTAAGGTTAGAGTTAGTGGTACATATATACAATGAATTATTATTCAGCTATAAAAAAAGAATGAAATCTTGCCATCTGTATCAATATGGATGGACCTAGCAGGTATTCTGTAAGAGAAATAAGTTAGAGAAAGACAAATATCATATGATTTTGCTTATATGTGGAATCTAAAAAACAAATGAACAAACAAAACAGAAACTCATAGATGCAAAGAACATTCTGATGGTTGCCAGGTGGAAGAGGGTTGAGGGGAAGGGATTAAGAAGTACAAACGAGCAGTTACAAAATAGTCATGAGGATGTAAAGTATAGCATAAGACATAAGGAATACAGTCAATAATATTGTAATAACTATGTATGGTGTCAGATGGGTACTAGATCTATAGGGGTGTTACTTTATAAGTTATATAAATGTCTAATCATGTTATATACCTGAAACTAATATGTGTCAACTGTAAATGAAAAATAAAAAATTAAAAAGAATGCTGTCTAAAAAGCAACAAGTCAGATACATTTACAAGTGTATGCTTTCAAATTTTCAAGGAATTTGATATTCTCATAAGAAAAAAAAAAGAAACGGAGGGGTAGGGAGAGGAGGGAAAATTATACTTTTCTTTTTATGAATCTCGTATTATACCCATACCAAAACCTGAGAAAAAAACAAAAAAGGAATACTGGCCATATTAAAGCAAAAATCCTTAAATACATTAGTAAAAAGAACCCAGAAATACATAAAGCCAAAGAATTAACTAGTTAATCTAGAAATATAAGAATGCTTCAATATTAGGAAATCTAGTAATATATTTTACCACATATTAAATAACTCAGCAACAAAGATCTTAAAATATATAAAAACTTATCAACTTACCTTCCCAATATCTTCCTGATTTATATGTCCATTTCATTAACAAAAAACATAGACACATATCCAATGTGTAAGGCTATTTGTTGCAGCATTTTTAAATATTTAAAAATCCATTCATCAGTTACACCTATAAAATGGAATACTAACTCTAGCCATGCAGCATTCATTAGAGAATATCTGTAATGCAGAGAAAGTAAACTAGAAAAATAAACTTCAAACTATTTACAAAACTTATTTCTAGATGTGTGGGATTTTGCTAACAAGCATACAGGCTTATTTCTCTAATCTGGAAAAAAAAAGGTGAAAATCCTCATTTGGTCTCTATCAGCCAAGTACTAAGGAGATGGGAGAATTTCAAGCCAACAAAGGCCATATAAAATAGCAAATGAAAATAGGGGTAATATTAAGGAATAGAAATAAAAGATACACAAAGAGAAAAAGGCCAAGATGATAGGGACAGAAAATACTAATGGCTGTCTATAAGGACTAGTGTGAGGATTATTGATCAAGGAATCCTAGCGTTTCACACTACACTTATGAATCTACTGCAATCTCAACACCTGCCTCAATTTAAACAATTTAAACTTACAGAACAGATATGCTTCACTATGCTGGCACCTGCAGAGTAGATTTAATACTGAATATTCCCACTAAGAAAGTTTAAGTATTTTATTTATTGAAGGTGCCAAGATAAATGATAAACTAAAATTAGTGGTGTACTATATTGGGAAGCAGAGAAGAGATAGGTGTTGGAATCAAAGATAAATCAGAACAATGCTTCAACTTGAAAAATTAAGAACATACAAGCATGTTATTTAGCAATAAGGAAAAAACCATCAGAATCATCTAAAATAAAACCAGTTGTCATAAAAGAAAGAAACTGAAACTGAAGTAAGGTAAAGCACAGCTGCTTTTCATTTTCAGATTTTCTTTACTATTTGAACATGTGATACTTGTGGTAAGTTTTTTAATACTGCAGATTTTTTCAAATAGATTAACTGTTGAAGAATAAAGCAATCAGTTGGTTTTTTTTTAAACTCAGATCTTCAAGATCAAGTCCATCTTTGTTTTTTTAAAATAAATTAATTTGACAATTACAAACATTCACATAAAAGCAAAATTCCAAGTAAAGAAGAATCAAGCAAAACAAAAATTGCTAAGCCAAACTGTCCTTAAATGAGTACCTATCACTATGATGTACAGGAGTTCACTACTACTCTGTTTACGCATAGAAAACTTACCTGTCTATTAGGGAGGGCGGTATAAAAGAACTGGCATGCTTTGCAAATTTTTATTTTAATCACCAAACATTTATTGAGAACCGACTACATACAAGGTACTCTTGATCACGATTTTCACAAAAACACAACGTTCTATTTATTAAAACAAATCACGGTCAGCTAAGTAACTTCGAGTTGACTAACATGTCTATCTATAAGCACCATAAGCCCGAAGATACCTACAGCCAAATAACATGTAAGAAAAAAGCTAGGGTATTGTACAAATTACAGAATCACAATCAAGACATGTGCAGGCTACTAAAGAGACAAGACTTATAATGCATTTCTTATACAAAATTATTAATTCCATAGAGTCTCTTTTATTTAATGCCATAAAGAGTCAACATGACTACCAGGTGATCAGAGCAATAGTTTCACTATTTGGAGTCTAATATTACTGTTTTCCTCTATGAACACTTCCATATTGTTACAATATTTTGTTGTTTGTATTGTTTTGAAATTTTATAATTAAAATATTAATTTATTTTGCCTTTTTTATAAAAACAAAACTGATACAAATTTACAGTAAAAATCATATTTGCTTGTCAGAATTTCTACTTTTATAGCAAAGAAATTTCTCATGACTAAACCCATTTAATTGCTACTCCACGTGACATATACTGATGAAATATTTTAAACTAAAATCTAAACTACAGGTATCACGAATTTAGTAAAGGACAAAATATAGCTTAGTATCCAACTCTATATAATTACAAGAAAAAAAAATCTCCTTCCTTATCCAATTTGATAATTGAAAGAGCAAGTTACTTAAGAGAGTATCAGTCACCAAAAAGTTTTTTTCCCCAGTCTGTATCAAGCTTTCATATCAAGATATGAAGTAATATTCATAAAATAATAGAGAAATAAACTTTTTTTGGTATAAGCATAAGGAATTATAAACTGCTATACCATGACTGTAAGTATAAGTAACCTAAAATCTTTCAAATTACATATTTCAAATTCCATTTTGAGAATCAAGGTTAGATGTAGGTGTTACTAGCTCTGTTCTAAGAAATGATAATGCTAAAAAGCCAGCATTATTATAAAATTTAAGTTATAACTGTATTACATTACAAATTTTGTCACCCTAAATTGGTAACATACTTGCAAACTAAATAAAGTATTTATACAGAAAGACTTACCTTCGTCCACAGAAAACTGACAGCTCTTATCATTGAAGAAAAGAATTTTCTTCTTATCAGGACGATTTACAAATATTATTTGGTCCCCTAAAGCCTTAAAGATAAAGAAAATTTTTTCAGTTACCTCCAAATTACTTCACCCCCTTCCCCCCAATTTTGGGGAGTTTTTTTTGTTGTTGTTTTTAAACAAAAGATTCCCATTTCTTTAACCCTAGTATAACATTAAGGTCCACTAGACCCAATTTTAGTTCTTGAGGTTCTTTTTTGAGCAGTTCTATCTTTAAGGATTGATATTTCAAGGCTTTTATTTTTAGAGGTCTTCCAAAGTATAAAAAAGAAAAATTATTTTTAAAAAAAAACCACTAAATTCAATATATGTGGCAATTATGATTTAGGTCCACTGGACTCTTACTCTAATCTAATAAAAATAGTAAAACCTTAATTTTTTTTTACTTTTCCTCTACCATGAAACCTTTTGCTACTTACTCATCATTATCCATCAATTATTAGCAATTATGTTTTAAAAGCTAAAATATGGAAAAAATATGAAGGAATGATTAAATCACCTAAGAGTATGATGCGACAGTGAAATAGCCACATTTCAGTTTTCTTATTGCATTTCCCAAAGTATTGCATAATCTTTCAAGATATAAAAGATGCAGAATCTGTTGTCTTTTAGTTTTCTTCAGCACAACTGACAATTCAGAATTTATTTTCTATTCCTCAGAACAATGACAAGAAAACTGACAAAAGACAGTTCACTAGTATTAATGAGAACAAGAATGCCAAAAGCCTGAGAGCAGCACTCTAGACTCTGAGGATGATGGTGAAATTCACCACAAAAACAAAGTCTCAAACTATGAGTAGTGAGTGACAATACCAGATGAATAATCTCAAGCTTAAGAAACAATGAGTGAACAACATATTTCTAAGGACATAAAGGAAATAAGGTATTTTTTTACCCAGTTATTCAACAGGAAAGACTTCATCATACATTACTGTGTGCTAAGAAGCTTTGTCATCTCACTTTGCTAAAAGGACATGTAATAACGTTCTTTCCTCTTTCTGATGTGTGTTTGCCAAAATGCACTTGATATAGAGGTTTGCTATTTTAAATTCTTATTAAAATTTCCAATAAATTATTCATAAATGACAAATATTTTTTAAAATAATAAAATAGATTTCAGTGGACACAGGTGGTAAGAACAGAATAAAAATTCTGCGTTTCAAACAATTTAGAAATAATCCTGCCTGAAAATGAAACAGATTGTGTCTTCTGGGACCCCTTCAGCTCTAATCCTTAGAAAACAGAGCCACTAAAGATAGACCTAGCATCCTTAACTGTTAAGCTAAGATTCAGCAGAGTCCTATATTTTAACTTACTATACAGTGCACAATTTATAAGCTCAGATCACATATTTGCAAGATTTG